>NC_071293.1:10451895-10751895 GCF_943737925.1 Anopheles nili
CTGCTGTTGCTGCTGCTGATGGTTGTGATTGAGCGGACGAATCTGACCCGCATTCGGACCAACCTGACCGGTTCCTCCGCCGAGCTGCTGCTGCTGAAGCTGCTGGTGCTGCTGTTGCTGTTGCTGCTGCAGCTGCATCTGCTGCTCTTTGCGCTTCTGCCGTTTCTCCTCCAGCTCCTTCTGGATCTTGTAGATCTTCTCCGCCAGCAGGTGGTAGTACTCCGAGCGGGAGTTTGCCATCTCGTACATATCGCCCTCGACCTTCTTCGCGTACGCGACCAGGTTGTACATACGCTTGTCGAACATCGCGGACGGATCGGGTGAGGGAAAGATCGCCTGCACCAGCTTGTGCACGAGGTGGTTGCGTAGGTCGGGCGTAACCGAGTGATGCCAGTCCTTCGTACCTTGCACCGGCACTGCCACCATCGAGGCGTTGCTGCTGCTCGTGTTGCCGTTGTTGCCGGTTGTTCCGGCGCTGGAGAAACTGCTGGTGCCCGGACCACTCGTGCCGCCCAGCACGCTCGTGTTCATGATGGGCATCGACTGGGAGGTCATCGTTTGCAGGCCGGTTGTGCTGCAAACCGCACTGTTCGTTAGCGTGGTGGCAGCCATACCAACACCTGCACCCGTCGTCATCTGGCTGTCGGGGCTGAACAGCATCTGATTGTTGCTCGTCGCTATTGGAATGATGGAGGGGTTCGTCTGGGATTGCTGCTGCTGCTGCACGGTCCCTTGCATCGTTTGGTTGACAGTAACGGAGGGATTTGTACTACTGCTGTTCTGGGAGGCCACCGACAGCACGGTGTTGCCTCCGTTGCCGGAGAGCATGCCGCACGCGTTACCATCGTTGGCGTTTTGCTGCTGTTGCTGCTGCAGCATGTTGCCAGGCACGAGCTGATTCGGTGGCATCATCAACCGCACGGTGTTGCACTGCTGCTGGCCCGGGAGTGGCATGTTGCGGATGTTTAGCTGATTCGCTTGCTGCGGACCACCAAGGTTGGTCTGGTTGCCAAGGCCTACTTGCGTTGTACCACTGAGGCCGCCCTGCAGGGGCGAGGAAGAAGCACATTGCTGCTGCATGTTGTTCACCAGCTGCTGGTTGAATGGTCGATTGCCAACAACACCCGTGCCGTCAACCGAACCCGTCGACGGGGTGTTTTGCTGCAGCAACACCTGCTGCGAGCTGCCATCTTGTGCTGCTTGATCTTGGCTGCCGACGACCGATTGAGGTAAGAGCCCCTTCAGGTGGCTTCCAGCCTGTTGTCCCGCATTCGTCAGTGGTGAAGCCTGCGGAGTTGACTGACCCGACAGGAACGGATCGTGCTGGTCGGAAACATCCGATTGCTGCTTCTGCTGATGCTGTAGCTGACCGTCAGACTGTTGTTGTTGCTGCTGTTGCTGCAGCTGTTGCAGCAGCAGTAGCTGTTGTTGAGGTTGTTGCTGCTTTTGCTGCAACATTTGCATCTGCTGCTGAGACGGCAGTTGTTGCTGCTGAAGCTGCTGCTGCTGCTGGAGTTGCTGTTGCTGCATCTTCTGCTGCTGCTGCTGTAGATTCAATTTGGATTGTTGCTGAGCCTGCTGCTGATGCTGCTGCGGTGATGCGAGTGATGCTTGCGGTGTTAGTGGTGTGTGAGGTTTCTGCAGGTCTTGCTGCTTCGATTGCTCCAGCTGCAGTTGCCGCTGCTGGGGCGAGGGAGATTGCTTTTCCTTCTGCTCCTGCTCTTGCAGTTGAGCCACGAGACTGTTGCCGGACACGTCCTTCAGCTCGTGATCCTGATCCTGCAACGCTTTGGCCAGTGAGGACGTTTCGCTCTCGTCACCCCGCAACTGCTGCTGTGCCACGCTGCCGGGTGGTTTGCTTTGATCCATCGAAACCGACGAGTCCGGATCAACGTCCATGTGCTCGACGCCCTGATCGCCTGGTTTGTCCTGACTCTGCTGTCCATCCGACGATTGCTGCTGATCCTGCCCTCCGACGTCCAGCTTTTTCTGCCCATCCTCACCCAGCTCGTTGCCCTTCGTTTGGTCGGTACCGCTTGCGTCCTCACTTCCGCCTGACTCCAGTTTCACCTTAACGTCCGATTTCAGCAGCTTGCCAGCATCATCCTGCCCATCTTGCTGATAGCTAGATGGCAGTGAGGATTTCTGATGACCCTGCGAATCGTGCATATCCTCGAGCTTGATCAGCTTTTGCTCCTGCTGCGAACGACCACTCACACCACCGGTGTCCTTTTGCTGCTCATGCCCATCCAGCTTATCGCCTTCACCCACACCGGCGGTTTGCTGCTCGTGCAGCTCCAGTAATTGTGACTTTTTCTCCCCCAGTTCCGACCCACCACCGGTATGCTCGGATTGACCCGATGAGCCCTCACTACCCGATTGCTTCTCCAGGCCAAGCTTTTCCGTCGAATCCGGCTGCATCTCGTGATCCATCCCATCAACCGCGCACGCCTTTTCCTGCTTCACCGCAGCTTGATCCTTTTGCTCTATACTCATGCCAGCCTCGTGCGCTTTTCCGCGTTCCTCTACCGACTCTTTTCTGTCATGTTGCTCGGACAGACTGGAACCGTCTGCGTTGTCCTTCTGCTCCGACTGTCCCTCCTGGCCCAGATCGTCCATCTTCGATAGCTCCTGCTTGTCCAGCTTGTCATGATGTTGCTCTCCACCGTCTTGCGCTTGATGATCCTTGTGCTCCTGGCCCGGCTTTAGCAGCTCGCTCTTGTCCAGCTTGTCAGCCTGCCCCACCGAATCGGGCGCTTTATCACCGTGCAATGGCGAACGCTTATGCTCACCCTCCTTGTGGTCGGCTTTCTCAGACTTATCGTGGTTGTCATCGTCCGCGCTATCCTTCTTCAACCCATCGTGGTTCGGCAGCGAATGCGCGGACCCATCCTTACTGTCCTGATTCTTGTCGTGCGCGTCCAGCAGCTCCGAAGATTTCGATTTATCCTGAAACTCCCCATGATCGCCCAGCTCCTGGCCCTTCTGCTGGTCGCTCATCTCGCGGTTGCCGTCCTTCTCCTGCTGTAGCTCCTTTTGCATCGGCAGCTCTTGCTGCCGCTGATCCGGCTTTTGTTTGCTAATGTCCAGCTGCGATGGCAGCTGGTCCTGCATGTTTGCACTTGCGTCCTGCGACTTCACGTGGTCGTCTTGCTTGATTAACAATACTGATGAGGATGTGTCAGCACCGTCCTGCTGACTTATTGCACTTCCCGTTTCTTGCTTTCGTGTATGATCACCATCGGATTGATCCGCTGGCTGCAGCATCGGCACCAGCGTTTGCTGCTGCTTGTCCGCTAGATCGTTATGCTGCTCCTGCGGCTGCAGATCCAGCTGCTGCTGGGTTGGATCGGTTTTCGCCTGCTCAACCTGCTGCTGGTGCTGCTGTTGCTGCTGCAGCTGCTCTTTCTTCTGCTCCAACTCTAGCTTCTGATGTTGCAGTAATGCTGACGTAATCGAGGTAGAACCGACGCGTCCTACTCCTCCAACGTCCACCGCGACTTGCATAATTTTCTTATGCTCCTGCTGGGACGCTAGCTGATTTTGCTGCTGCTGCTGCTGCTGAGGCGACTGTGAGTGGGGCTGTGGCACAAGTTGAGATGTACCTTGACCTCCTTGCAGCTGGGGCTGAGACATGGGTGATATTTGTTGCTGTTGGTGTTGCGCCTGCGTTACCTGCCGTTGGGCAAGTAAGGGCGATTTTTCATCCTGCTGTTGCTGTTGCTGTTGCTGCTGCTGTTGCTGTTGCTGCTGTTGTTGCAACATAAGCTGCTGCTGTTGCTGCTGCTGCGACATAACTTGCTGCTGCTGCTGTTGTTGCTGTAGCTGCGCTTGGTGCACTTGTAGTTGGGGAGACTGTTGTTGCATCATCTGAGGTGATTGTTGTTGTTGTTGGTGTTGCTGCAACTGCTGCTGCTGTTGGATCTGCTGTTGCGAGTACGTTTTCTGATACATCTGCTCTTGCTTCATCATCAACTTTTTATGCTGCTGCAGCATGTTGTGCTGTATTTGCTGTGACGCCTGCAGTTGCGCGTGTTTCTGCAACAGCTGCTGCTGATCCTTTACGGATAGCATCATTTGGGATTGGGATTTTTGCATTTGCTGCTGTTGCTGTTGCTGCTTCAGCTCCATAGACTTTTGCTGTTGGTCCTGTTGCTGCATAAGCAGCTGCTGCTGTTTTTGAGGCAACTGCTGCTGCTGCTGTTGCTGCTGCATCGCTTCCTGCTGCTGAGCTATGTGCTGTTGCAGTTGCTGCTGCAGCTGCTGATGCGGTTCTTGTTGCATATGAAGCTGTTGCTGCTGCGGTTGCTGTTGCATTTGCTGCTGCTGTGGATGATGTTGCTGGTGAGATTGTTGAATTTGAGATTGCTGAGATTGCTGCTGCTGTTGTTGTTGCTGTTGTTGTTGTTGCTGCTGCTGCTGTTGCTGTTGCTGCTGTTGCGACGCTTGCTGCTGCTTTAGCTTGTTCGTATCACGGAGCGGCAAGCAGACGGGACAATCCTGCCGCTGGCAGTTCTTCCAGTGGTTAATGATTTGGCGCGACGAGGAGCAGTGCGTTTTGGGGCAATTTTTGCCCAACTGGCAGGATTGCATGTGCGTCAGCACCTCCTTCATCGTGCGGCAATGCGCCAGCGTGCAGTTGTTGGTGCTCGGGTTTTCCGCCTCTCGCCGCTGGCACTTGTGCGCGTGCAGCAGCAACACGAGCTGCTGCTGAATCAGCTTCCGCTTCTCCGGATCAGCCAGCAGCTGGTTGCTGCCGGAGCTGCTGTTCATCGTGTTGGACGCAGTTCCTGCGGCACTCGGTGCACTTGGCGCTCCCGGTACGTTCATCTGGTTGATTGCTTGGTTCTGCTGTCCAGCGGCTGCTGCTACCGACGAAGACACGAGTGGCCTTATTTGGGGTGCATTCGGTCCCGGTCCACCATGCTGCTGCTGCTGTTGTTGTTGCAAAGTGACCACACCAGCCGGGTTGTTACCCTGGCCGGATGAAGGCTGACCAACGCTACCATCGGAACCCATCATGTTCATCGAAACCCCGCCACCGCCACCACCACCACCGCCACCACCCGCAACACCACCTCCCGGTGGTCCAATGGCCACACCGGTGACAAGTGGGCTCGGAAGCCGTGAACCCGGTCCAGCAGCATTCGGAGGCTGGCGATTAACGAGCACGGGTGAAGCGGCTCGCACCTGCGTCAACCCTCCTGCCGTGGCCGCACTCAGCACATTCTGTTGCTGGTACCCGACAACAAACTGGCCACTGCCTGCCGCACCTCCACCACCCATCTGGCCCACCATCGGGGAGCCAACCGCGTGGCCCTGCTGCACCAGCTGCCGCAAGCCGGGATTCATGTGGCCCGTCGTTCGTGGCATCAAGCCGGGATTGCCGAGCCGCGGATTGCCCGCACCCATCGGTCCGTTCTGTTGGCCAATCGCGTTCGGTGGTGGTACGAGTTGATGCATCATCGGACCACCGGCGGGGTTTGCGTTGCTTTGCCGCACGTTGCCGCTGTTCAGCACCAACCCACCGCCGGACATGACGCCTCCGCTTAAGCCCATGCTGTTGCCCATGACGGGACCACCACCGCCAGCCGCACCGTTCGGGTTGGCCGGACCAATGCCGCTGCCCATGCCGAGCATCCCGCCACCGGTCATCGCATTCACCACCACGTTGTTGCCCATCGTCTGGTTCATTGGTGCAAGCATTCCTGGGCTTTTGCCGCCAAGTGGCCCCATTGCCAGCATCGATTGTCCGGGCATGGCTTTGTTGGTCTGCTAGAGGAGGGGTGGGAAGATAGAGAAACATGTCAGTAAGCATCCTAGAAGGCGTTTCGCGCGTTCCGTCAAGCGCTTCCATCGTTTTCCTTTTGTCTCCACTAAATCAAGCTGATACGAACCAACATTCTTACCTGTTGCTGTTGCTGCTGCTGTTGCTGTTGTTGCTGCATAAGATGATGCAAATGTTGCTGCTGTTGCTGCTGGATTTGCTGCTGTTGCTGCTGCTGCTGCTGTTGCTGTTGCATCTGCTGGCGCTGCAGGACGAGCTGCGACACCTGGGAGAGGTTGGAACTTCCCCCGCCCGGATCGTCCCCGTTCATCTGCGAACCGGGACCGGGACCGGGTGGTTTGTTGCCACCGCTGAGTGAATCAACCCACGCATTGTCACCCATCAGCTCGTCCGGCAGATGGTTCTCCAGGTCCAGCATCTGATCGAACGTGGTTGGGATAACTTCTGGACGTGAAAGCCGGTTCCGCGTTGTGGTGTTCCCCATCGTGTTGGGCATCGGTGGCAGACACAGGAGTAGGACGTGAAAGAGAGAGAGAAAAAAAAAGCAATCCGGCTGTTAGACTTGCGCGCGCAACAACCCGAAGGCAGGATTGATGTGGGGGGAGGATGATGTTGCAGGGTGGGAGGGGGGGATTGGAAAAACAATTCCAGGGGGAAGATTGAGGATGGATGCCCTGGACACATCCGGAGGTTGATCCGGTGTCCGGGAAGTGTGTGGCCACAAATCTCAGGGTCGATACAAACTCCATGCAACGGAAGGATATTGGGCTTTTTTTTTGTTTTTCGCCGATGGATGACTCGCTCTTTAAGCTGATTTAACGTTCGCTCAGTGCGGCTACATAATTCGCTCTTCATCGGAGAATTTTCTCTCTCTCTCTCTCGCACACATACACACACATTCGCATGCATGACGTACACTTTCTCCGGCTTTCTCTGGCTCTGGCGGAATGGAGTGGCAGAGACGGAGCGAAGAAAATGGGAAAAGTCTGCCGAGAGATGCAAAAATGGTACGGAATTCGGGCCAAACAATAGACACACACACACACGCACAAGCAGAGAGCTTTTCCGGACCAGAGCATAAACATCGAATGCACCCATTTCGTGCACACATACCCACACACATACACGCGCGGTACACGTTCGTGCATGCATTATAGGGAGTGCTCTCGTGCGCGCGCGTGTACAAGCACCTGTGTGTTGGTGTGTGTGTGTCAGAAAGGGTCAACCGGGCGTGCGCGCGCGTTCACAAAGGTGTGTGCGTGTGTTTGGAGTATTTCATTCCGTCTAGCAAGCGCGCAACACATTCGCTGGGAGGGTTTTCGTTCATAAATTGTGTCCAGAGACCACCACACACGCACGTACACCTCGAGTGGCTTCACACAAACACATACGCGACCATCGAGCGGGTGGCGTCCGTATGTCAAAAGGCGGGCGCTTTCAACCGGAAAAATAAAAATGTTTCCGAATGCACTCACCAACACACGGACGGATGGGAGGGGGGGGGGCGCACGCATGGGGCATGCACGCACGCAAGAAGTGAGAAACTAACACACATCCACGAATGCGAACGAATGAGTCAAAAAGAAATGAACAGGGTTAGCCCAAGCCAAAGGCGATCCTGCCCGGCACATGGATCAGTCAGCTTCTCGCACGCATATCATCATCATCATCATCATCATCATCGTCGTAGTCATCGTCATCGTTCGGTGCTTGACATTACGATGCTGATCACAAACTACACCGAGGGACAAATTTATAACGCGCGCGCGCTCCGGTACACATACCAAATACACATGCAAACGGGAAAAATGCACGCACGCAAATATACACTGAGAGAAAGCGAGAGAGTGCGCGCGTGTGAGAGCTAACGCAAGAGAGAGAGAAAACAAGCGCACGCATATTCGCACACACACACACGATTGTTTCTTCGCCCGTGCAGGATTTTCCATCAACTTCAGTAGGCCCAAAAAGTTTACACCGAGAGCGCGCGCGCGTGCGTGTGTGTGCGCGTGTGTTCGTGTCTTTATCTCAGAGCTCTCTCAGAGAGAGAGAGAGAGAAAGAGAGAGCGACAGACGATCGTCTACCTTTGATGGCCCTTGGATGCGTCCTAAGACGAAAGGGTTAGTGATCCTTGTTTCGGAAACGCACACATACACGTATCGCGATCACGGTCCAGGAGTGTAACGCGCTGTAACAGTTGTAACGATACATCCGTACTTTCATACACATACACACACACACGCACGCGCGCGCGCTCGCTCACGAATCTCGCGCCATATACACGGTGACGATCGCATCGAACACATACGCACACATACACACGCGCGCACACGCGGCGGACGCACGAATTCACGAGATGGAGGATGCATTTTGCGAGCATCGGTTGCATGCGATCAAAACCACAGTTGGGAGGTGTGGTGTTTTTGCAGCGAAGGAGAAAACGAAGCCAGGGGAGGAGAAGGAGAGGGAGTGGGTTTGAATGTATGTATGCTTACCTGAAGAGACATCACGGACCTTCGCCCGTTTCATCGGCGGTTCCTCCATATGATCGGCCATCGTTTGTTCACTCTTTCACGAGATTTTTTTTTTTGATAGAAGTAGTCACGGCGTTACACGAGAGGAGTGGGGGCTGCGGGTGGTGTGAGGGGGAACAACACCAAGAGAGTGACACGCGTGTGACGACGACGAGGATCCTTTCCTCTTCCTTGTGCCGCGGTGTATCCCTGCTGCTGCTGCTGTTTCTTCTTTCTCTTCCTTCGCTTCTTCCTTGTTTTTCTCACCCCCTCCCCCCCACCACGATCGGGGTTTCCCCTGGTCCCCGCGCCTCGTGTGTCGACGCCGCTTCCGTGACTATGAATCCTTTTTGATCCTCGTTCCTGCTTTCTCTGACCCTACCCCTGCTGCTGGTTCGTCTATTCTTCTTCAAAAGTGGATTGATGCGGCGCGACGGCTGGAACGAGGAGCCGGCGTGCGTGTGCGTTGGTGTGCGTGTGTGTGGGTGCGGGAACGATGTGTTTATTGCAGGCTCGGGCGGTTGCTTGAAGGATGCATGATTGATACCGTCAAATTCCACGCACTACACACACGTTCGGACTCTCGCCGCATCGGACGCGCTGCTTCTGCTTCCGCTCTACCACACATTTGCACGACGGGTAGTTTTTTCTTCTTCTTTCTGGTCGTTTCCGCTTAAGCGCGCACCGCCAGCACCACAAATTACACTACACACGAGGAAAACGGCCACCATCACTGGGGTACGCACACATTTTACTTCGCTTTTTCCTTTTTTCTCACCCCGCACATACATGCTCCATCGCACCACTTGCCGCGCACTACACTGGGTTAGGGATGTGCTCTCCGCTCTTTCTCTTCACCCCCTCCCCTTCCTCTCTTCCTGCCACGAACCACTTCTGGCTTCACCCGCCACCCGCGGCTGCTGCTGAAGACGAAATCACAAACCGACCGGTTGTCTCTGGGTGGGGCACGGGGCGGGGTGACGACTGGTGGCGGGGAAACGAGCGACGGCGCACGGCACACTCCTAATCGTCGGCATGGGGCCCCCGGGGAAAGGATTTTCGCGTGGAAAACAAACGTGGGAGGGGAAAAGAAACACAGAAAGGACAAACACACAAAACAAACAAACACAAAAAAGGAACACTAAACTACACCCAAGCCGACCGGAACGGTGCGCACGGAATGAGGATTTTTACCGTCGGAGAACATTCCACCTCTTGGCGGTTCCTGCTGGAAGGACGAAAAGGAGAAGCGTGATCAGAAATGATATGACAGAGCTTATTCGCGGGTGTTGGTGGGTGGGTGGGTAGGGGGCGGTCCGAGGAAGCGACCGGCGGGAGGGCAGGAAGAAATGAAAACACTAGCTCCCCCTCCGCCCCCTACCCCACACACACACACACACACACCATCGATCGACGACCTGTACACGATGCAATTGTTTATTACAGCTATCTATACATATAGATGTGTATGTGCCGCACGTATGTACATGTACATGCATCCACACGCAACGTATACATATATTTTTGTCCATTAATAGTTTTCGCGAAGTCTAACACACGATTATTTTACCACAAGACGATGCAAAATACGGCACAAATAATGCTTCGCGTAAAGCTAAAAGAGGAGCTAAAGTTCCAAAACATTATCCACAAAAATGACATCACTGATTGCACGAATGCGATATGATGCAACCATAATTTGACTGAAGAGTGGAAACATTTTTAATTCCTGCGTTCGAAATCAAAAAAACTCAGCCCCCAGATCTAGCGGTTGTAAACGTAAATACAGCAAACAAAAACTGAGTGCGCTCGTAATTCTGAGCCCACAGAACCGAGGGAATGCTGCACGCGCGGAAATGCGCTTATCTTTCGGCTGGCTATGTTGCACTTGCAGGTGCAAGAATGCACGCTTCACAGGGAAAGGGAAATGCACCGGAAAACCGGGAGAAAAACGCTGGCAGTTCGACAGATCGGTTCACGGTTGATGAACAAAATTTGGAGGCGTTGCGAAAAATGCCGCACGGCGGTTTGTCATCACAATGCAAGCACAACAAACCGAAAACACGACACGCGCCTTTCTCACCGAAATGTCCTTCCTTTTTTTGGCAAGGCGACACGAAAAAGAAACCCCCCCGCCCAACGGACGCTTGAGCGTAAGTTAAACAACTACCGAAAAATGGCCAACGGTTGCAAAGAGAGCAGCAGCAACAAAAATTATAACACAGCATTTAAAAAAAAATGCCAGCCAACTAAACTTCTCTTCCTTGCGCTGGCCATTGTTCGATTTTGAGTACACTAATAATGCTGCACCGATATCTGAAGAACGTCGTGCACAACAGAGCCGCGACGGTGTTAGTGCCGCGGCAAGAAAAGCAAAAGTCGAAAGGAACATGGAAAAGCTAGGCTCTCCCGTCGAGATTTCACTGAACGCTTGCAACCGATCGGGTTCACATCTGCAGCGAAACAAAACAACGAAGCCATGAGAACGGGGCAGCCCAAATCGGAGGCTGACTGGGAAAAATTTTAAACAAAAAAAAACCAAGCTGACACCAAAAACAAATCAAACAAACCAATTGCTAATCACAGCGACTAGAGTATGGGCCCTCTAGCGCCAGGCGAGCAAATTAACTAATAAAAAAAAAGTTGAGGAAAAACTCAACCAATTTTACGAACATTGTATCGAGAGAAATGACAGCGGACGCGTCCTACACAAAGTAGCTGTCTTCGTACTGTTGGGTGCCGGACCTCTAGAGCTTCAGTTCGGTACACTGCTTTATATACTGTAACCAACACCACTACCGTTCGGGCACCACACACCGTGTTCGACTCGCTACAATGGCCGACTTTTGCTGGTGTGTTGCGACGAGCAGTCCGAAAACGAGCACATCTTAAATCGTCTTTTGGTCGACTTTTGTCCACTAAACACTCGCATTTCACATGCTCAACGGGTAGAATTGCACTTAAGAATTATTTATTGCTTATAAAAACCGCACTATTAATAAGATGAGTGGAATTAAGCTGCAAATTAAGCCTAACAGGAAAACGACTCAGCCTAATCGCGACAAGTCAAAATGGCGGCTGCTGTTGTAAGTCAACCCTCTTCTAAGCTTGTCAAGAAAATGTCTGAATGAGCGTATTTTTTAGTTCAATGCTGATTGGTAAAAAGCTGTTCACGTGACCTCGAGTGTAGTTCAACTCACGGACGTATGGTGGCGCTGCGTTCGTGAAGTGCATGCTATGCAGCACTGGGCAGTTTGCACAGCCAAATGAGTATATTGGAATTGTTTTTCAACGCATCGATTTAGCAACTACTAGCAGACGCGTTTTTACCTAATCTACCACGGCTGCCCACCAGAAAGGTGTAGATTTAAATTGGAAACATTTTTATTACATACCTGTTTGATGGATTGACCAACTCCTGAGAGGATGCTGCACTCCGGTTTCGCTTTGCTGGCGACACTGTTTTATTGACGCCAACCAGCGGGCTTTGCGCTATTCGCAATCGATTGAAAAATTAAAAATATTATTACTAGGCTTATGCTCCGTGCATCATTATCTTGCAATCGAAATTAGTAGTTGTAAAGAGATTTATTTTTACAAATTCGATGCTTTTCTCGGATTTTCACGTCTATTAATTGAACTAGTTAGGGCGATTGTATATAACCCTAACTGAGTCACAGTCCTATATAATTTATTTATCATCTACAATGCGAATAGTCAAACTGCTCTAGATGAGTTCGATATTATTGTACTATAAAAAGCGTGATTGTTTTTTTTATGAACATTTATTAAACTTTTTTTCCCGATGAATGAGCACTGCTATGTTTTAGTATTTTTTTCCTTTTAATTTTTATATTATAATGTAGTTATATCCTAAAAATAGTCATTTGTCTTTTATGTTCTGTGCTTTCAAAAGTTTCGTTGCTATAAGTTGATGATGAAACGCAGTTTGATTTTAATTATTCGGTTTCTGATATTATGTTGCTATATGAAGTTCAAAAACATTTTATAATGTATTATTTTGTTGTTCGGGTAGATTTCAACAGAAATACTTTTGAATCCTAACCATAACGAATTAGCTAACAACTAGTAACGCCTCTCCCATATTGCTACTAGTTCAATAATGTGATTTGAAAATCTTTGCATGGCTTGTATCTTTCTACGTTCAACTCCTGTCTGAAGCACTTTTCTCCATTTCATTCCTTCTATCCAGATCAGTATTTCTTGAATTTTATACAATATATACTAAGTTACAAGTCCATTAGTTTCCATTCTTTTAACAGGATTCAAACTAAATATAGCAGCATTCTAACGATTAAATTCAATACATGTGTATAGTGTCTTCAACTCTGTAATAGAATTCTTTCGTCTGATTAATGTTTCTAATCTGCATCTTATTTCAAAAAAATTTCCCGCTAACTGCTACATTAAAAATTTCAAATCAACATCTAAAAACAAATATTTCAACCCATTTAAGTTCCACAAATCATTTAAAATTTATTGTACCTGTATTTCGTGGATTATTTAATGTTAGATGTCAGTCACACAATAGCCCATCGAATATTTTTTCATCTGAAAACCTATAATTCAGATGGACGTTGCATTTCGAGCAGACTTCAGAAAATTCAAGGCCCTATGTAGCGTGTATAGCAAAAGATTAACGAGATAATTCTTATTGAAATTATTGACTTATTTAAAATTACAGTGGTAGCCAAAGGGCAGGTTTGATATAGTTTTTGTTTATTTTAGGTAAACGATGTATGTATTAAGATGTTAAGTTTTAAATACTGGTTGTTAGTAATTCAACATTCGGGAATCTCACTCTTGATAAACGATAATGTACTATGAAACTCATAAAAAGCTCCAACAAGACAGGCTTTGACCGTAGAACGGTTGTTGAGTCATTTAAAAAAAGTATGTTCTACAAGGACAAGGTACAAGGACATTATATTATAGTATAATTAAAACGATCGATGCAGTTGATGATGAGTCCCACCACTATCCCTTAAATAGAATTCAGAAAATCGAATTTATTAAATTTAATCACTGTAAGTGCCAGAATGTGTTTTTTATAATAAAGGTAAAAATCACATGCTTATATACGTTTTCATACGAATAGAAGTAGTAACATTGTAGTCATACTTAAAATAAACATATCCCGGCCTAACTTATTTAATCTCCATGCGTATATCAAATTATCAATGCCATCACACAAATGAGACTCTCAATTGCAGATTTCGAATCATATAATATAATTACGGGATCTTTTCCACAACGAAGCTCCTTCAGGAAAAAATAGAACCGCATACAGACTTCCAGATCATCCTACAAAGCAGTTCCTTTTTGTAATATTTGAAAAATATCATTTGAGCGCGTGTGTCTTAATGCTGTATAATTAAATCCATTGGAATTTAGTGTTTTTTAAATTTATTCTAACTGAATGCTAAAAATTTCTTATCACCATCATCATCATATACCGTTCTAAGTATATTATAAAACAAATCCGAACTTTAATTAAATATTGGATTCGTGGAAATATGTTTGAAAAATATTTTCAACGTGCATAGAGTCATGTGTAAAAATAGGAACAAGTTCAGTAATATAAAACAAAACAAAAATATACGAATACTAAACTACTAAAACAAAACTTATAATGATGCTGATTGCGTGTTCCATTTCAACATTCCCTTATGTAGATCGAGGAATGTTACTTCTGCTGGAAAGACAGAATGGGAAACAGTGTGGCATTAATGAGTGTTAATCTTTCATCATCAGCATATATGTTTTAACATAGGTATGTTAGTCTTTGTTAGTCAAAAAAACAGGAAAATTTGCGCATTTATCAGCAAAGTTTCTGCAAAATTCGGCGTATGAGCTGACGCCATCGCAAAGCAAACAAATCGAGCAATCGACCTGAAGGTCGCGCTACCGAGAATTTATGGAAGATTTTATAATTAATAAAAGCGATAAATCATATACTTCAGTGGACTTCATGACTTACAAATGTAAAACCACATATCAATAGTAGCTAAGTTATTTTTCTACGATAATACAAGGGAATTTCACGCTTTCCATAGTTTAAACACAACACTGCGTTTAATATAGTTATTTTACCTAGCGTATAATATAGTTTTATTATTGTATTTAATTGTATAAATTTGACTCCATTGAAATGAGTTAATATTTTGTTTTATGAACGAACACAGTGCTTCAGGAACATTTATTGTTGATGATGAAATTTTTTGCTAAATTATTTCAAATACTTGTAAAAGCTTATGGGTCTACGATTGTTTAGCTTGTTTACCAGTTTGTACCGGAGGCTGGAGCTTGTTGTTTAGCGATTCAAAAATAATCAGAATTATAAATAAATAATTTCGATAGAAATGTTGTTTTCAATAGCAGATGCTGTGGGTTTTTTAATTGTTTAGCTAAACTTGTTTTGAAAAATATTTATACGTCTCTGAGACGTCATAATTGACGTTTTATTTGATATGTTCTGCTACAAATGCAATCTAAAATGTCTTACTGATCTAGATGAGTTGAATATTTTTTGCAATTTAAAAAATTCAAGGTTTTTAACGCTACGAGCTATTGCCAAAATTTGAATTATTTTCCATTAAGCCTATTAACTGGAACTAATATTTAAAACAAAAACTGAAAAATGCTAGTGAAACCTCCCGTATTATATTAAAGCTTAATGGAAAAGCGTAAAGCAGCCCTGAAAAAGATATATCAAATTATTGAAGATTGCGTTAGTGGTCTACACTGTATGCCATATCGAACATAAATATAGGGAATAATACAAGAAATAAATTAAAAAAAGTATTAGAAAACCGATAGTGTGGTGCATTATGTTATATCATTTAAAGAATTATTAAATAAAGAAAATGCAATGAACGAATTAAATTATAAAAATTACTTTTTTTCTCAAGGAAATCAATTTTCATCAAGGTATTTTTTCTTATAATTATGTCCAATGCATAACACGCTTTGTTTCATCCACACAGTCAAAACTATGTATATGTTTCATCATTAAGCTTGCTGCAAATTTTTAGTGGAAGTTGAAACGTAGGGTGTGAGCGGGGGAACAACAAAAGGGAACATTTTTATGCAATATCAGTTAAAACTATTGATTGTTACTGTTGTATCTTCTTTAAGAAGTAAAACCTCAAATGTTTGCTGAGCAACAAAGATTTGATGTAGATGATAAATCAGCGATACAATTTCAGTAAATAAAATATATTGATTGCAGGGTTTTTCCTCAAATTAGAGGCAATTCCTACAAAACCCCTGTAATCTGTAATGATTATTATAGATGGTAAAATTTAGTAACTACTTTGTTCTGCAAATAGTATTTCATCAGGTGTAATTTGTTTCATATGCCTGATTTCAAATATTCGTAATAAGTTTTGTAAATGTGATAAAATCTCGAGTAAAGTAAAGTAATAGTAAAGGAAAATAACTACGAAATAAACAGTGATTAATAATTGCGGTTCAAATTGTTGGTTTTGATATGTAATCACTTTATCATACGATCACTCTTCACAACTGTGCGTTTACTTTCTATTCGGTTAACCACGTACTCCCTTTACTATCTTTTTTAATTGTTTCGTGTTTGCTTAAAACTAATGCAGAAAATTTCACATCCATCAATAGCCTCTCTTTGTAATAGGTATCATTAACCTACCATTACAGGTCCGAAATTGGTTAAATTATATCATTTGATAACAAATACCACAAAAACCCTGTTGATAGTTAATGTTAAACAGTTACGTGTCATCCAAAAATGGGTGACGGCAAAATTCGCATGGCCATGCAGGAGGATGCAAAAACGCTTGATTCTTAAAATGAATTTTACAATATTTATAAGAGCTTATTATTCGCGAGCAAAGAATTTATAAACAAATAGGAATACGAATGAGATCAAAGAAAGCCACGAATTTGTGTTTAACCAAAAATGGAAGTGTTACAGCCGGGCAACCGTTACCAGCATATAGGAACAGGTGACGCTTAAATTTTGCATTCTTGGCTCTCTATTTTGGGGTTCCGTGGAATTTTACCAAAAAACGTGTGGCAGTCAACGTGTTACATAAAAAAAGTGTCTCATGGAACGCTTAATTCAAATAACGCCCAAATGAATGCTATTTGCATAGCAAATTTAAACTTCACGCTTCCAAGAAACAATTGCGTACAAGTTCAGCCGGAGAAAGGTAGTTTCAGTTTTCCAAAATTTTGATTCTAATTCTCATCCATTTCTCCCATAAATTGATTGAATAAAATTCATAGAGTTGCTGTGGCCCTGGACGAATAAAAGTTGTGTTTTATCCTGTATCATAAGAGAATTGCAAAGAGCTACATTCTCAAATCGCGTACAAGCTGTATGAAGGCTGCTGGGAGGTGCTATGAGAGGTAACATTTTTACTCAATTCAAATTCAATTCCATTCATTCAAATTGAATGTGAATTTGAACTTAACTGCGTATTGAAAATAGCAATCATCTTCTGATTTATTTTACAGTTCTTATATATTAAAATAAACCACGTTTGTTTAATGTTCTAAAAACAATGAAGCTCTTGCAGTTAACCATGATTTTCAGTTTGATTCAGAGATGATCAAAGAATCTTGAGTTCGTTCATGGCTTTTCTTAAGTATTTCAATGCAGCAGTAAATTTGAATGTCTTTTTCCTTATCGTATTATATCTGCAATATTATACGTTATTATTCAAATGTTTCTTTAGAAGGTGTGGGATCCTGAAAAAAAAGGACTACAGTAGCGGGAGAACATTCGTGCAACTGTGGAGAGAGAACGTATGCCAAAGTAGCTCGCACGAACTCGAACTCATTGCAGACATTTTTTGTTGCACCAGCTGACATTTGGTTGAGTAACCGAAGCTCCATAGAATGAGCTCCATAAAAAGTAGCGAATAATATCTAGTTGTTACTAACCAATATTAGTAAATAAAAACTTATAATCATTTAAATCAGTTTCGTTTATTGAATATGCATCAAAGGACACACTGCGTTCAATCTAATTCAACTCACGGAGCTCAGTGCTGCTATCATCCTGGATTTCTCTCTATTTACCCGTGAAATGACTTCACTTCTTACGTGCACTTCCTAAAACTTCTAAGGCATGATGATTACGTTTTCTAACCCAATCGGTTTTTTTGTTTCAGCGTATCCTCTGCTCGACGAGGGAATAACATAGCAACATCTATTTGCAACCAATGTAAACTAATATAAATTAAAGTACAACGAGAAATTTCCAATTTTCAGCTTTGATGAAGAATCTTTCCTATAGGAAAAGCTTCTAGTTTGCTAAGAAAAAAAGAGAATAAAAAGATGAATACATTTAGCCATGCCCGGTTAGCTCATTGTCTCGAAAAAGAGTGCAGTTTTAAGCTAGTGCTGATTGAAGTGCTTTCGGTTTGGTGTTTCTGTCTCTTTCTCAACAAGAAAGAAGATCAAAAAAAAAATTAAGAGACCCATCTGAACGAACAGAGAGCTCGCCCAGAAGCAAAAATATCCGAAGTTTGGCTTATCTGCATTGATTAGTTCATACGTATTTTAGCTGGAAATATGATGACATTTTCTTATCCATATGCTCCGTATTTGAATCTATTGGAGAGAGCTTAGCAATCTGCGCACGCCCGTATTGCTCTATCTCGCTCTCTCTCAAGAATGGAAAAAAGGCAAGTGAAAGAAAAACATCCACAGTTAAGAAAACGATCCGAAAAAGTCACGGGCGCACTGGGGCTGAACAATTGTCGCCGAGTCAGCCAATGCTCATTCAATACTCAGCTCCTATTGTGAGTGATTTTGTCTGCCTGCGTCTTGAAGTGAGTGATTCAAAAAGCGACCTCTCGGAGAATAATCAATGGCACTGAGTGGTGAGTGGTTTTTGAAACGGCGGGACTCGTCAGCCTATGCTCATTCAATACTCTGTCCCTATTGTGAGTGATTTTGTCTGCCTGCGTCTCGAAGTGAGTGATTCAAAAAGCGACCTCTCCGAGAATAATCAATGCCACTGAGTGGTTTTTGAAGCGGTTTGACTCGCCGGGAGACCGCATATCTCTCTCAGTCGCCCTTCGCCCACGGAACCCACCAGCGACCTCAACGATAGCGCTCACACCAACAGCGCCAGAGAGTGAGTGCCAGCGAGTACTCGTTCGATGAAGCGTGAACTAGGTGCGCCCTGCAGCCAACCCCGTGGAGGCGCGAAAGCTTCGAGACATTTAGATTTAAATCACTCGCGTGGTCAGTCGTGTGTCAGTGCGTGCGCTCGTAAATCGTGAACCAAGAAGGTGTTGCTTGCGATCGTTGACGTGCTTCTCGTCTCGTCTCTGCCTGCCAGGCTGTTTTTTTGCCGTGGTGGCCGTCCAGGTTTTTTCTTCTTACAACGTGCGTGTGTGCTTTTTGAGTCGTTATTTAAATTGCGTGCCCTAAATTATTTGTGTGTGACTTATGCGTGAAGGGCTTCTGTCTCGCCGGGAGTGCAAAAACAACCCACCCGAGCGCTCCCAAAACGGTCACGGGTTGTGTGGTTCGCGGTTTATTGCGTGTGTGTGTTTTTTTTTGAATTTCACACACTTCATCTTCAACCAACGGCTGTACGGGTCCTTTCCCGAGAGCTCGGTCAAAATCAAAACCCACTTCCATCAGCCTGTGGCCAGTGAAAATCGGACCTTTCCCGAACCGGCCACGAAACACATGGTGCCTCGGTTGCGTGACACATGGGAGGGGGGGGGGGGAATGGGTACGGGTAGGTGGGTAGGGTGCCAGGTAGATCCGTGGCGGCTAGTTTCCGCTAAACCCCCGGTGGTGGAGAGGGGGGGAAGGGAGGTGGTACGTGGGTTGGCGGGTATTGTGTGTCTGATCACCCTCAACCCTCAGGGTTTTTTGTGCGAACAGATGTTCCGTTGGTGGGTAGTTTTTCCGTTCAAACCGACCCCCGGCCGGGTGGGACGGAGCGGGACCGATGGGGAGGGGTGAAAAATCCTCTTCCCCCCGGTGGCCATCCCCCTCACTTGCCTCCCTCTCCTCTCATCACGGGATGTGCCTGTTCACGCACGGGCGTGCTATTAATAGAAAGAAACAGTATGTGAACACGGTGGAAATGATTCACTGAAAACTCGGGAAAATTCAGTGAGGGGGTGAGGGTGTGAGGGTGTGAGGGGTGGTAAAGGGAAGGATGATGAAGCCATCGCTTCCGCCGTTGATGCACCAATACGTTAGAAACGACGGTGGGTGCAGAAGATCTCCCTCCTCCGCCATAAGCTAAGCTCCCGATGTTGATGCAGGCTTGTCATCGTCGGTAGTGGCGTCGCACCCACCCACACGTCCTTCACCCACCTTAAAAGGGGGGTGGGAGATGGGTGGGGGGAGGTGGGCGCGCAAGCGCACTACCAGCGTACAGGGGAGCCGTTTGCGGGGGCAGGCGTGTGGGAGTGTATAGCACCTTTACGCCCGCACACGCACACACACACCGTGACCTGCCGGATAGGGTGGACTGACTGGATGGACTGACTGTGTGGACTGACTGGGTGGACGTCTGATGAGAGGTGACGACATGGGCGCCGAAATAGCGCCCAATAGCGCGTTTTTAGCCGCGTCGTGGGGGGGGGGGGGGAAAGGGGTGGATGGAAGAGAGAGGAGGAGGAGGAGGAGGAGGAGGGGGGGGGGAAGGTGGTGGAATGGAGAGAACCTCCGGTGTTATGTAACTGGGCCACCAACACCGGACAGGACAGAACAGAACAGGACACCGTGACATTGACGTCCTCGGTGACTGCAGCTGGGCGTTGAAGAACCCCAACACCGAGTGTAAACAAGCTAACCCATGTAATCGAGCTGTACGCCTTGTGGTTCCTCTAGCTGGTGAGCTCACGCGGGATAGATGCCTTTACCGTTCAACTACTGCTAGCCGATCTCCAATCATCTCCGAGCGCTTGGGCGTGCTGCCAGCAGCCGAGTGTTTGAGCGCGCGTGTGCGTCTGTGAATGTGCACGAGAGAGGTGGGAGTGAGTGTGTGAGAGCGAGAGAGAGAGCACGAGAGCGAGAGAGCGAGAGTGAGGCATCGAGGTCGCCTGCAAAACAAGCAAGCAACGATCAGGCGCGGATCGCGCGTCGTATGCGCGAGTCCCCGAACCGCATGAGAATGCGCAACGAACGTACAGTGCGTGACGGCCAACGGCTACACCGGCTGGTGTCGCTCGTTGCCGGTGGGCTACTGTTGGCAGGATGCTGCCTCGTACCGAGCGGGACCGCATTCAACCTGGAAACGATCAACTTCATCCTGCAGGAGGGCGACCCGAACTCGATGTTCGGTTTTAGCGTTGCGCTGCATCGCGAGCAGAACAAGAGCTGGTAAGTTGTAACAGGGCAAGGCTGTAACGTCTCAAGGATGCGTTCAAGGATCAGGGCGAACCGGCGGGATCGCGTTTTAACGGGACCATTCTGTATCGGGCACGTGGCGCCGTATAACGTGAAGCCCTTTAACTAGGTCAGGCGGTGTGGTTAAAAACCCCCACTCACAAACTCGCGCGTAACGGGGAGCGATTTAGGTCAGGATTTTTTGTGTCCACCCTCTTCCAAAAGACCCCAACCTCCTCCCCCCCTCCCCTCCTTGCCCCACCAGGGAGTAGCCACTGCAGAAGGGTGTGCTGCCAGGCCCTACCGCAGTCCTTTTGGCAACCCTTCTTTTCGCAAAACACCCTTTCGCGTGGGACCTTGAGCGGCACTTTTATTGATTAAAGTAACGAAGAAAAGAGAGAGTGAGAGGCGGGGGGGAGAGGTTGTGGGGGGGAGGGGGGGAGAAAACCCGAAATCGAAAGGGAGTGCCGCCAACACAGGCGGTTCGAAAACAAAAAAAAAGGCCAACAAAAAAAAACACGCTCAAAATGACAGTCCGTGTGTGCCCGAGCGGTCAACGCTGGTGTGTGCGTTTTTTTTCTTTTCTTTTTTCTTCATCTCACCAACCATCGCGATTCGCGCGTGGGCAACGCGTGCGTTCAGGCTTTTTTTCTTCTGTTTTTTCGTGTGCCTTTCTTGCGACACATTTTCTGCTGTTGTTGCTATTGCTGTTGCTGTTGCTTTTCACAGGCTCTCACTCTCGCTCAACATTCCCGTTCACCTTCGGTGCGGCACTGTAGCGCTGCGATGACGCGAACTCGCACATACACACAAACAGGATCGCCCTTTCGTTCGGAAGGGGGGGGGGGGGGGGCAGAGAGGGTTGGTTTGCGTGGGCCATAACCGGGAGTGTGTAGCGAAATTGAATGATCTTTATTATTTGTTTTTCTCGAGCTGCTCGAGGGGTTATCGTGGTACGGGTGCAATTATTTAATTGACCACCACCACCACCACCACAAACGAAGACGATCGAGGCGGCAGAGGTTAATGCGTACAATTTGTTAATGGGCTGAGTTCGCCGTGCGGGAGACCCTTTGCATCGATGTGCAGCAGATAGGAAGCTGAAACGAAAAAAAACAAAAACGAAAGGGCACGCATTTATGGTGGAAAAAGCGCCCCCGATCGGAGACGGAGGAGGAGACACACGCGCATTCGGCGAGAGTGCAACAAGGGTTATCGAGATGATGCCCGTTTCCTGGGGTGTGCGCGTTTACATATGTTCGCGCAATACCAACATCGGTCCCTAGAAGAAGCGGTAATAAGCCGGCTTGATAAGAGAGCGAGAGAGCTCGATAAGGCGCGTCGTCGGTCGTGTTATCTCGCGCGGGCATTCGGGAGAGTTTGTTTGGGCGTTCTTCTTCTTCTTAATTGACTCGACCCAATCAGTGGGGGGGGGATGCGAGATTCGATCCCGATACTATCGTGTGATTGTGCCGCACGTTAACGCTTCGGTTATCGAGCTACCTCAAGTTGTTTGGCGTTCAGTAGCAGCCTGTTGGTGAGTGCGATCTTTTTCTTTTCGAGCAGGAAGCCATAACACTCGAGCTCGAGCCTTTCGGGAGGCGTAAAACAAACACATTCACCTTCAGGATGCGCTTTCGGAGCCGCTTGCGCTTGTAACATATCCCGGCAAGGGACTGTAAAGGCTGCAAGGGCTGCAAGGGCTGCAATTGGCAGCGCACGTGCAACATATGCACACCATATGCATATGCGCGCAACACTCGTTCACCCACACGCCGCACGATGTGAAGGTCTTCTCCTTCTTCTCTTTCTCTTCCCCTTCCTCCCTCATCTTCGTCCCCTGTGTTCGCTCGACATGGCCCCTTCCCCGTGAGCGGGAGAAAAACATCTGCAGGCCACACGGTTCGGTGCCATGTGTTTTAGGAAATTAGTCAACCCATCCTCGGGGCCCCTTTTTTTTTTGCTGTCGTTCGCGCGCAGCCCCCGGTTGTGTGTTTGCAATATTTCGACCCGATCTCCGGTGGAAAAACCCCTTCTCCCCCAGCACCCCGCTTATTGTGCCAGCATGCCTTTTTTTTATGTCGCGAACACGCTCGGCTTGGCGGTGGAATAAAAATGCATTCCCAAACCGGGACGAGCCCTACGGAGGCCCATATATGGGCGATCGAGGAATTTGTCTTGCCCGTCGCACCCGCGCGTGCGTGTGTGTGTGTTTTCCCATCCCTCGTCCGTGCGTTGCCCATGCAGAAAACGAAGCAACAGACAAAACGGCCGGTGATGTGATATTTGTTTCGTTTCGATAAGATTCGAACCCGCGGATGGTCACGATCGGGTCAGCGCGATGGTTAAATGTTAATTGTGGCTGGCGTTACTACACACCATTACCCAATTGGTTGCACCGGCTAGTGGCTTTCCAGCGCCCTTCGGCTGTAGTGTGGCTGTGCCTTTTTTCTTTTTTCTCCTGCTCCTCTTCTTGCTGTTGTTGCTGCTCCTCTATGCTCCCCTTTTTTAGCTTTTGCTTTTGCTTCTCTCCTCTGCCTTCGCCGCTTGTGGTCTTGGGGACTTTTATGGATTTATTTCCAACCCCGTTACCGTCAACCTACCCCCCCCCCCCCCCCCCGATCCGACCACTGTATGGCCGCCTTTGGCGCACCGACCGCAGGAAAGAAAAAAGCGAAAAAAAAACAAACGCGCCACGGCACGGGGACAGATATAATGTCTTGCCGATGCCGCAGAAACAGAAGCGCATCAGCAACTTGCATGATGGGGAGCAGCCCTTTGCGCAGGGTTGAGGGGGGTGGTGGGGTGGGTAGAGGGGTGGAGAAAAACATACATTGCGCGGTGCAAAATGGAGAACCCAGAATGTCCAAACATGGCAAGCCGACGGGGCCAGCAGTGGTTCACGTAGCGGCGGAAGGGAGTGGGGTTGACTTCTTTTGCAAAGTCAGGGGAAGTAGGCGTGGGAGGGGTGGGGGGGGGAAAGGAGTTTGGGTATGCCAGTCGCGCTTTTCGCGCAATTTCCCTCCCCCCCAACGAGCTGTTTACTTTGGCGTCGCTTTTTTGCCCTCCTTCACGTGCAGGTTTCTGTCGTTTCATCGACACACACACACACAAACGCACACACACACACACACGTGTGCGCATGCGTACCACAGAACAAGGGGCAAAGGAGTGGGGGGGGGGGGCGGGGGTTGTGCTCGTCTTCGGGCTTGATTGGCATTCCTGTTCCGTTGGTGGTGGCGTTTTTTCCATTTATGACGTTTCCGCCAAAGTGCATGATTAATGGTGTGGCCATCTCAAACCCGAGGGCCCCCGAGGTTTTTCTGTTCTGGCGCTGGCTTCTGGCCACCAAGCTGCCCTTATGCGGTCCGAAGAATTGCTCCCAAGTCTGCCTACCTTTCGGTTCCCCACCACGGTTCCTGCGCGCTTACGTAACGCCCCGGGCGTCGGTGTGTCCTTCACCGTTTGGTTACACGCACGGGGCTGAAATCGGCTTGCTTGAGGGTTTTCTTGCCGTTCGCCAGATAAGAACCGCTCCGTAGGGTGCTCCGTTTGATTAGAAAGAAGTTGTCACCTCGTGCGGTGACCTCCGGCTGTGGATGGGTCGCTTTTTTTTGGGCATGAACAGGATGCGACACGATGTCGGGAGCGGGTTCGAGTTCATCGTGGTGGATCGTTGAGGGACATGAGTAACACCAAATCGGTACGGCGCAAGCGCACTGCTGCTGATCTCGCGCGAGCGCCCTCTGGTGAGGATCGTCATTTCGCGACCAAACGTCATCTCGGTCCTGAGTCAGAGCGTTTGCGGTGGAATAAATCACGCTTGGGGTTTGGTTTGTGTCTTGTTCTTGTTGATTTTGCTCATTTTGCCGTTTGTCCTTCACAGGGTGATTGTGGGCGCACCGACCGCCAACACGACGCAGCCGGACGTGATAGAAGGCGGTGCCGTGTACCGCTGCGATATCTACGATGACCATCGGTGTTACCTGGTGCCGTTCGATACGAAAGGTAGGTACTTTTGAGGGTGGGTTTTAAACACTCTGACTGCCATTTCAACCATTTTGGGTAAGACAGAAGCATTCCGTACGTGGCACGTCATCAATTCGTACGAAGAATTCGATGACACTTTTCATGCTGCGTTAACTGGGGTTTCATCTTTTATGTTTAATGCATAAATGAGCTCATATGCATCAAAGAGTGCCAAAGAAAAATTGTACATAATGCAAAAATGATTTGGTTAAAATTATTTGCAGGTTTTTACTCGTGATGTGTAATTTGGCATTAGCTCGAAAAGACGTTATGTTTCTAAATTTTCTTTTGTTACACTTATTGTGAGTGATAATTTAAAAAAAAATACGAGTGCCTTCAAAACACCTAAAAATATACTAAATATCAGCTGATCCAGCGTATATTACAGTTGAAATTTTATTTGCGGGATAAATAAATGTTATACGTTTATTTTAAAATATTCTAAAATAAACTATTTATAATCGTTGAGCACATGCATTACGTAAAAGTTTTTAGAAAAATTTGCTGTTTTGTGTAGGGTAACTTTAAAATATTTCTCATTTGTGTTTCGTACAAACAAAATGGCGAATGGAATAAATTAGAAATCTAATCGTCAGCTATTAGCTGTACAAATGAACTATTCCGCTAAAACACTTCAACGATAACGTGTAAAAACAAACATGTACGTTTCCTGTTGCGCTCGTCGTGGGCTGGCAGAAAATTTCTTGGAAATAAGTGTTAATGGGCATTGCTAATGGATGCAAAAGGGTGTTCATTGCAATTGCAATCCCAACTGCAGCGAATGGGTGCTCTTGAGCGTCTGAAAGGGAGAGCGATCATTTACGTAGCTGAATAAGGTCTCCGGTAGCAGACATTTTCGTTCTAGAGACACTCGTTATTTGATTTCTTTCGCGTCCGAAATGGTTCAAAATGACCTATGAAGGGAGCATAATAAGTTAACAGAACCCAAGCAACAAAAAGTAACTCCAGCAGTTTGGTTTCATCATGGCAAAGGATCTTCAAAACGCTTCTTTTGCATCAGCAGGAAATAATTTGCACGGCGTTGGGATACATTTCGGCATTATGCCAGAAGAGTGTTCTAAAAATAATACCACCAAGGTTCATACTAGCAACGTCTTAAAACTAGGAACGCATTGTTCTACCATGGTGGCTGTTGCTCCAGGCATCATAACCTCGCGCATTCTTCGTGCCTACAAGATGTCGTATTGTCTTTCGCAGAAAATGCTACCATTATTGAAATGCCCGGACAACGCACCGGTACCTCGAACATTACCAACATCCAGTTCGATTTGTACGGCAAGTACAGATGTTCTACTACTTATTGTCCTCCACCGATGCCACTCGAGAGCCCCAAACCCCACGAGTGTAGCGGGTGTAGAGCAAAACGCGCCAGCCATTGTCACCGGAACTAACGCATCGAAATGTTAAGTGTTTTAACACTCGCATCCAGAGCCATCCACACCCAAGAACCCAAGAAGGGAACGGTGGCTCTAAGCGTTGGTTCTGCTGTCAAGTACTGCTCCGTATGCTCGAAATCGTTACACCGCGTGTGATTACGGGCACGGCTGTATTATACATTCAGACCATGATTTCTTTTCACTCTCCTTTTTGCGTTCGATCATCCATACGCCATAGCTGCACCGTTTAGTTTCGGTTGTTAGAATAGAGCGACCTTCGCTAAGAGCGCTGTTTCTTTCGTGCGTTGCTTCACTCGTCGTATAGAACCGCAACCGAGAACCATTCGTCGCGTTATGAGTCACCTAGAGTAGTCGCCTACCGCTTGTAAGATATTTCCCGCAGCTGCACATGGTGTGACGAGCGATCACACGACGTCTGACGGTTTCCGTTTTTTTTTTCTTCTTCAATCCTCGCCCCAGGTCTGGAGAAATGTTTTTTAACGTTTAAAGGTGGGTGATGCTGGCCGTGAAGTAACACGTGCCGGCTTCCTTGTGCCGTATCCGCTGCACAGCTAATAGCGTAGTGCAGGCACCGAAGTGATAGGTGGTGCCTGCTGTACACCTTCTCGTTTTTTTTTGCTAATCGGTCGTAGTTTGTAGGTGCTCTGTTTTGAGGGGCCCACGTCAACTATATAACCCATCTTTCACCAGCCGTTGTTCACCGTATGGCCTCTTTTCACCCACAGGAAATAATTTCAACGATCAAAACGAACAGATAGACACCAAATCAAACCAATGGTTTGGTGCGACGGTCGCGAGTGCGGGTATCGATGGTCCGTTGGTGGTAAGTCCTTTCGTCCTTTCGTCCATGATGAGAAACCTTTGCTATGTGTTTTCGCGTTTTGTTACCCTTCGGCAGGCTTGTGCCCCGCGATACGTCTTTCATCAACTACAACCGCGCAAAGCGGAACGTGTTGAACCTGTCGGAACCTGCCATCTTGCGAAGAACAACATGCGGGAGTTCCAGGAGCTATCACCCTGCCGAACAGGTGTGTCTGGTGGAAATTGATAGGTCTGCGAGGTCACACCACTCACATGCTTGCATTCTTTTACTCTCATTCCGCAGCCTATTGGGGTTACCATCGGCAAGGATCTTGTCAGGCTGGTTTTAGTGCCGCCCTCACAAATGTACGTATCGAGGGCGCAAAAACAATTCCCTATCAAGTATCTGATACATCTGCTCTTTCGCTCTTCTACAGGACGGTACTCGCGTCTTCATCGGTGCCCCGGGTAGCTTCTACTGGCAGGGTAAGTAGCCGTCCTGACACCGCAGCGGTGTTCATACACGTCTCTTCTCTTGTTCCAGCGGCAGGAAGTGCGAGCCGTGAAGACTGAGTTTTGAGTTTCGAGAGCTAGAATTTCCCTAGTTTTGTTTGCCATTGTGTCGTTGCCCCGCATAGCGCTTTCGCACCAACCGAATGGTTTGCTTGCCTTCTACGGCAAACTCGCCGGTCCGGTTAGGTCCGAGACCATTTTTGGTGGCTCTAAAGCTGCCCGAGCTGGTGTCGGTTCCGTCATGACTCGGCAGGAAGATGCACCACGCCCTTACTAGCTCTAGTATCGTCCCAAGCGTGATGGGCATTGCCGGCGTGATTTTTTTTTGGTTGCGTTTTTATCCCCTTCATTAGTCGGTTCATCAATTCCCGCGCAGCAGCGATCTCGTGAACTCACGGAGTCCTTATTTTTCTTGCCCTATACACGTACACAAACACACATATCAGCAGCAACCGCAAACACGCGTGAAAAGTGCAGTTTTCCACCGCCTTCCGTAGTGTGTAGAGCGCGCGCGCCTGGTTTTGCAGTTTTCTTTTTCTGGTTTTGTCTGGTTGGAATTTCCCCAAAACACACTTTTTTTGTTGTGTGCGAGTGCGACACACCTTTGCGCTGCGTTTGAGATAGATAGAACTGTGCCCGTTTTACTCTTCATGTCCTTCCGATTTATTTTTCGCTCTCCTCCCCACACAAAACAAAAACCCACGTAGTTCTCGTTTGTTCGCTTCTAGTACTTCCATAACGTTTAGTGAACAGTCCCGTATGTGTGCATGTTTTTGCGATTGATTTTGGTGTGCGTTGCACCGCGTTTTCGTGTGGAAGTGCGTGCGGGAATCGAACCCACGGTGTATCTTGTGAAGAACGTATGAAACTGGTGACGATCCGAGCGTGCGAAGTAGGTTGAATGCTCCACCATGCATCCTGGTTTTGTCTGGGTCCCTCATTTACCCCAATCTTAAACACCTGCCGCGTACATCGACATCAATGCCTGACTGATCGACTTCATGGACTTCTGGAGCGAAGTTGTATGAGTAAATATCCTAATGACATCGGGATACTAAGGACCTATTGGATCTAGGATGTGGATCTGGCCATTTCCAGGAGTACACACACCCACACACACACACGCATATACACACATACACACCCCCAAAAGAAACACACACACAACTCGTCCAACAACTAAAGCCATACTAAATCTCTGATGTTTGTGCCCAACCACCTTTCTCGCCACCCACCCCCCCCCCCCCCACCCCCCTTCCAACACCTTTTCGCCCACCCTTGCTCGCCCCCTGCGCCCACCTACCTGCTCCTCCCCACCATACCCCGACCCTCCTTATCTGTTTTCTAATTATGCCTTGTGATGAGTGCACGCAACCTTTTTGACTGATTTCAGGACAAATGTATTCCATTAACACCGACGTTGTGTTTCCCTATAAACCCCCGCGGTATGGTCATTTTGGCGAAGGAGGTAACCTTGAACAGACCTTACGAGTCTTATGCAGTTTCCTAACGTTTACTAGTTTAACGATGTACTAAACCACTCTCTGTACCCTACCGATATCATGCTAACGTTGTCGCTTGCATCGTGGGAAAACGTGCGCCCTCTCCCACATCCTAAGAGGTGTTGCACGTGACGACCACCTTCGTTATAACACGCTTGGTTTTGGGACATCTCTGGCCTTGCCCTTTCTCACACTAACTCTCTCTCACTCTCTCTCTCTATACTACTCTCTCTTTCTTTCTCACACCTGCAAAACACACAACAACACACTATTATCTACACGTGGCCTTTCGCGCTTTTCTCGCCAACACCAGAACCCGCCACCGAACGAGCCAGTGTTGACAGCGAGACAGCGAAAGACCTGACCCTAAACCTCATCGGTGGTGGAACAAGTGATCTTCATCCCATCTTCTATTAACCCATTCTCCATTTCTCAACCTGCTATCTGGCGTACTATTTCTATGCGAGCCGCCCGCAGATGAGCCGCCCTTTGGGGGAGTTACTTACAGCGTATGGTTACATCATCTGTGGGCCAGTTCTGTCGGTTGAACAAAAACGATCTACGAAGCTCAAGATATCACGGGTTTGCTTGCTGGGGCCTATTCGGTGATCGTCGCGGGGTATTCTGCCGCTGTACATGATTGATGTAGCCTTGAAATGCATCCTTTTCAGTAGCTAGCAGCTTGTAGAAATTGTCCAACATCTTAAGCAGTGGCAGCAGCTGGACGTACTCTTGCTGGTGTGCATTTACAACCGTAAAGTAGATAAGAGATTATGAGAGATAGTGTGGCGTAAATATGCTTGATTTTTAACGGCTGTCAGTGTCGCGTTTATAGTATAGAATTTTTCACTTGCAACGTTGGGGAGCTCAACGCACGTTTACGATTACCGATCGCTACCTCAGCTACCATTTTGGGGGCATTTCCGGTCCTTTTTTTTCGGGTGAACGTGTGAAATTTCCGGCTAACCCTTTAAGTGCCTTGTGATGTCATGCCGTGTGTACAAAGCCGCCGATTTCCTGCGTGACAAACAGGGCTTTGTAGGGAGTGTACAAAAAGAAACGTAGATCCTGCTTCGCTTGATGATGCTCTGTACGGGGCCACGGATGTAACGAGCCCCCTTTCCCGTGGTCAAGTGTTACAGCGTAGTTTCGTGTGACCAAAAAAAAATTAAAGCAACACTCTCCCATTCTCATGTAGCTCTTCCCATGTATCATAAGCCGATTCAAGGTATTTGTAGCAGCGCCAGTGGATCACGTAGACACATCTGTTTAATTTTAATCACATATCGTACTAATGGTCATCCTGTTTGGATAGCTTCTCTTCTCCACACTTCTCTCTTCTTTTCTGTTTCTCTTCATCGCTCAATTTATTTCGCTCTTTCATCGTCAACTTCGCGCGGTCGAACCATCGCCCTCGCCCTGCGCCATGTACAGGACGCTCATCCACCATTGTGTTATAAACCAAAAAAAAACCCATCACGAAATGATCTATTCATCGAGCAAACATAGACAGAACTATCATGAATACATCATACGGCGCGCGGCCCAATGGCGCGCCGTGCTGTAACATAGAGCAGCGCCTCAGCGCCGCGCTTCCGGGTAGTGGCTTCCGGGTAGTGTTGAGCGGCGGTTTCGACCCTCATCCCCGTGTTCATCGGGTGTTCGAGCCCGAGATCTGACGCTTACTCGCAATAACCCCAACAACGGCTCATGGGGCACGCTCTCCCGAACACGAGCCGTGTCGCAAACAGCGAGTCGACCAATCATCACTAACCTACTAGCTAGGCGCGCTTGCCCGGATAACTCCGCATCGTGAAGCTTGTCCCCGGGACGTCCTCTAATCGTCTGCTCGTTCTCTCCTGCCCCTCCACAGGCCAGATCTACTCGTTCAGCTTGAACAATCCCAAGGATAAGGTGTACAAGACGCCGGAGGACTCAAAGAAAGAGGATGACAGCTACCTTGGGTACTCGTCCACGACGGGTGACTTCAATGGTGATGGCACGCAAGGGGTTGCGGTTGGCAAACCCCGCGGGGCTGGCCTGCTTGGTAAGGTGTTGGTGTACTCCTGGAACATGACCAACCAGCAGAATATTACCGGCGAGCAGATTGGTGCGTACTTCGGGTACTCGCTGGCTGCGGTTGACGTCGATGGGGATAAGCTGGATGACTTGATCATCGGAGCGCCGATGTACACCGAGCCAAACAACGAGGGCAAGTACGAGACGGGCCGTGTGTACGTGATGTACCAGGGAGCTACTCCATCGGGAAAGTTCCGTGAGCTGGACACGCGAGATGGCGTCAACAGCAAAGCCCGCTTTGGGCTAGCCGTGTGCTCTTTGGCAGATCTTAATCTGGATGGGTTCGGTGATTTCGCTGTTGGAGCACCGTATGATGGACCGAGTGGACGTGGAGCTGTCTACATCTACTATGGCTCACGTGACGGTCCGCTTCCACGAGCATCGCAGGTGATCCAGGCGGAGGAGATGTCGGGCTTGGCGAGGTTGTCCACATTTGGGTTCTCGCTGTCAGGTGGCATCGATCTGGATGGTAATCGCTATCCGGACCTGGTTGTGGGCGCGTATGAATCGGATAAGGCACTTGTGTTCAAGGCACGCCCAGTTGCGGCGATGGAGGCAAGCACACTGTTTGAAACCGAGAGTAAGCTGATCTCGCTAGACGAACGCAACTGCACGGTGTTACGCACGCAGAAGCGCGTCGCCTGTACTGTCATCAACTCGTGCCTGAAGTACAACGGTGTCAACGTCCCGACAGCTCTAGACATTCAGATTTCGTGGACACTGGACGCTCGCAAAGCGCGCAATCCACGTCTGTTCTTCCTCGCAGAAGAGGGTCGTAGCACGCGCAACCAATCGATGCGGTTATTCCGCGGCAAACTTGAATGCCTCAGTGACCTGGTGTACGTGGCGGACAACGTCCGGGACAAGATCACACCGCTCGAAGTAGAGATGGCGTACGGTTTGCGGCAAAGCTCTGGAACCCGTCAGCGGAATCCCCGTGCCAACATCGAACCCGTTCTCGACCACAACCGCGGCACGGTGCAGCGGGATTCGATCAACATCCAGAAGAACTGTGGGCCAGACAACGTGTGCGTGCCGGATCTGCGCATGGAGGTGAAGTCGGTCGATAACTACCTGCTCGGATCGAACAACCTCCTCTCCATGGAGGTTCTCATCACGAATCGCGGGGAGGACGCGTTCGAGGCTGGCTTTTATATGGCCGTCCCAACCGGGCTGGACTTCCGGCGAGTTGACCGATTGGGTGAGGCGAAGGATGTGCCAGTACTGTGTACGGCCCCATCAGCTGCCACCAACAAGACGCTAAAGTGTGACATCGGCAATCCACTGTCGAGCGGCAAGGTGGTCCACTTCAAGGTGATTCTGGCACCGTCCTTTGCCGCTGGTATGGGCTCGAGCTACGAGTTCTATCTGGAGACGAACTCCACCAACGCGGAGGTTGACGCGAGCCAGCATGACAACGTGGTGCGCAAAAGCATCGGCATTCTGGTGCAGACGGACCTCTCGATGTCGGGTGTGTCACTGCCGGATGAGTTTCTGTACAATCACAGCGAGTTCCGCTCACTGGAAGAGGCACGTACTGAGCGTGATCTCGGCCCGCAGGTGGTGCATATCTACGAGATCCGCAACGAGGGTCCTTCCACGATCGATGAGGCTGAGTTTTACGTGTTGTGGCCACACGAAACCGTTGACGGTGTACCACTGATGTACCTGCTAAACCAGCCGGAAACACACGGCAACATTGAATGTCTACCGACGGAGTACGTGAATCCGCTTAATCTCGCCATTGACGGTGTGCTGGCACGCAAGAGCTTCCTCGATAAGGTCGGTGTTTCTGGAACAAGCTACTCCTCTACGATGGGCCGGACGTCTAATAGCGCGTCAGCTAGTGCGGCCGGTGTGGAAGGTGGCACCTCGTCCATTTCGTTCCTTTCCACTGGCTCGAGTTCGGGACGTGTTGGTGGCAGCAGTAGTAGCAGCAGCAGTAGTAGCAGTAGCAGCAGTAGTAGCAGTAGCAGTAGCTTCAGCAGTACCAGCAGCAGCAGTAGCAGCGGCATGAGCAGCAGTGGAGCTAGTGGTGGAAGCAACCGTTTCCGAGGCAGTGAAGGAAGTGTTGGCAGCAGCAGTGTCGGTGTGAACGATTCGAGATACTCTTCCCGAGGCTCTACTGGAGGTTCGGAGGGAGTAAACTCTCACCGCGTGTCCGGTGGTGGCTCAGAACGACGGTATCAGGTGGAAGGCAGCGAAACAGCATCATCTGGCCGCGTGTCGAGTGATTATGGACAAAATTCAGGCCGTGGAGAGAGCTACTCTAGGCAAGGATACATTCAGCAAGGATCTCAAGGGGATGGCTATCGTCGGCAACAGCAGCAGCAGTATGATGAAGGACTACGAACGGATGCATCTTATGGTGGGGTCACCTCTGGGTATGATTCTGCCTCGAGCAGTAGTAGTAGCGGTAGGAACGGAACCTCTTCCTCGGTGGTGTATTATTCCAAGAACCGCACAACGTACCGTGGAGAGGATGGACGCTTGCACGTGTCGGAGAGTGAATACCGTAGCCACAACACCGATCAGAAAGGAGGTCTTGGAAGTCTTGGACGTCTAGAACAGGGAGCCAGTGCGAGCTCTGGAGTAGCCTCCGGTTCGTCAACACGTCGCCGCATGATGAGTCAGCAGGATGGGGAAGCTCCTCGTACGGGGTTGGTGACGGAGTTCATGCACCTAGGCGAACACAGTGGACCTGCGAGTGGAGCAGGATTTGGCCACAATCTTGGTCAATTCGAGAACAAAGTACGCACGGAATACTCTCAACAGCATGGTGGTAGCTCGTCGTCCCATCACACGTCCTCAACGGCTTCAGGAAGCCGGCAAAGTCAGTACAGTGGCCGGGAACAGGCAGAGTCGGGATCCTACACCAGTAACGCGTACCATGGTGTAGCGAATGACTTGGAGCAGGTCGAAGAACACGAAGAGGACGACTACGGAATGTACGATCGCAGTGAAGAGGAGAGCTACATCGATCCGGACGTTTCTTCGCGACGTACCTACCCACCAGGGTATGGACTACCGCATCTGAATCACCAGCTCAATCAGGGTCACGAGAATGTGGAGCAGAAGTTCCGCTATTACCAGCGGTTCGACCGACAGAGGCGTCAGGTGGCACCTAAAGACGAATCAAACCGAGCTCTGGAGGAGGCGCTGCAGTGTCACGCGACTCGTTGCGCTGTCATTCACTGTAAAGCGGGACCAATCGGCAACAAGGACGTCGCCTTCGTTGCACTGCGAACACGCGTTGTTGCCCACACACTCCACCAGCTGTCATCTTCGGCGCCACTACACTTTTCTACGATGAACGTAGCGCGAGTGTTGAAGTTGCCGTACATCGGTGAGCCGAAGGACAAGCCCATCAAGACACACGAGATCCCGGTGTTGGCCGTACCGGAGCCAACTGTCAAACCGGACGTCGTACCACTATGGATCGTCGTATTAGCTGCCTGTGCCGGCGCCCTCATCCTACTACTTCTAATCTACCTACTATCGAAGGTACGGGCTGACAGATCCAGCATGTGTGTGTTGACGTCTACTAATCTCTTGTCTGTTTCTTCCTCTCCCCAAACTTTCAGTGCGGATTCTTCGAGCGGAAACGCCCCACGGACGCGTCCGAACGGCAGCCATTGAACCGAAATGGTAACTATCATGGCGACGAGCACCTGTGAGCGCCTCAGGTTGAGGTAGTATCACGATTTCCGCTGTCCTCTGTTACAGAGTAAGCAGTGGGGTACCGTACGTCATCACAGACGTCATCACAAACAGCTGACGAAGGAGGCCATCCTACTCGGCTGTCAGCTGGCGCAACCCGAAACTAGAGAGAGAGAGAGAGAGAGAGAGTGAGGGATAGAGAAGAAGAGACAGAACCGATAGCGTGGGAGGCAAATGCAGGCGAGATAGTAACTTAACGCGAAACACACGCGCTCACACGCATGCGGCACAAAGCATTAATGGCGTTCGCTAACGAAAAGCTAGAAACGGTAGAGCATGTATTTCTGTTATTTGACAGCACTTAATCAACTAGTCAAACACTGTTCTTTCGCGATTCGAGAGGGCCTTCGAATGCCTGTAAAATCTCATTTAAAACCGATGCTGCCTTTTTGGTAGGAATGGAGCGGCTTTGGTTCGTATTGCATGAAGTTGAATCGTTATTTAAGGGTTGGCCTGTGCAAATAACAGCTAGTTCAAAAGAAAAAAACCGTCTTATATAGGTATACATTTGCCAGTACAAACTCTTATCCGGCAGCCATCACAAGTGCCAAGTGCATGCGGAAATAGCCACTCGAGCAGCACATGCTGGCAAAACTATTATCTCTCGTTTTACTTACACACTAATTCATTAATCACTCATCTAAACCGCGTTCGTGATCGTGTTTACGTGTGTGCATGCGTGTGCTTGTGCGTGCATGGGTATGTATGGTGTATGTGTATGTGTGTGCGTGAGTGTGTGTGTGTGTGTGTGTGACTAGCGAAGACTGATGATTTCCGAGCAGTCTAGCGGGCCGGCCGATGGGTCGTACTATCGGAGAAGTTCCGCGTGTCCGAGGAAAGCAAACGACGTGCCTTACATTGGACGAGAGCTGCAATCATCTCATTAACGACCCTTAACTCGGGCTAAAGCTGGAGACGGTTTTAAAGCGAGCTGTAACACGAACTTTACAACCTATCTGGATTTTACATATTTTTATTATTATTTTTCCTTGTAGTTAAATAATTGTAGCGACACGCCGTCGAGCAATGTTCTGATATTAATTTAACCATGGAATGACGATGTCTTGTCTAGCATAACATGTTTCGAATAACATTTAGTAAGTTATTAATCGTAGTCGCGACGCGTAGCCAATTTTAAGTGCCTTTAGCGCCGGTCCGAAGGGAAACCGCCTATCCGGCCAGCCACGTCCATTGTGCCTTCTCTAAAACGGAACAAAAGTGTAATATTTTACAGAACCGAGTAATCTCATCCTGCAAGCGTTCTCAGAATAATGTATAATGTTTTGTTATATACAATGAACAAAAAATAATAATAAATAAACAACAATAATGTGACCTTAGAAAACCGTTGTCGAATATCAGTTACATTTGAAATGAATGCTTCATAAGATGACATGTAGGTGGCGTAACGAGCGAGGGAAATGTTTTATAAACCGAACGACAGATGGCGCTAGTACAGTTAGCGTAGGTAAGATACTACGAAAATCAAAATGGAGCAAAGCCCTTTACTAAATACTTTGTTCTGGTCGGCCCTGGTAATTGGCCCGGGTAAGTTTTTAAAAGAATACTTCATTTTTCCATATTAACCTATTCTTTGACCTTGAGTGTAGTTCGTTACACCTGATTGGATTGTGGTTATTCCATTCAATCAATATTGATTCAATTTCCCTGGCAATTGCCTTAGCCAGAAGCCAGTCTATTTATAACCTATTGACATTTTAAGGCAATAAAATTCAATATTCCTCCAGGAATACTCTGTCCCATCGCTCACCATCACAGCAGCAAAATCCATTGGACTCATACAGGTGCTTATGTGCATAGTACACATCGAAGGAGCAAGAGCCTTTACAAGGCTTGTATGTCATCAAATGCGCAAGTCCAATTTGCTGCTCTTCGCTAAAGGTGCACGTCCTTGCGAAACCCCGAAACCACTCCGACACCGACACCGGTACGATTGTTGCTGTCGTGGCGTTGCTCACTTCATGTTATGAACGTAAAGCAATTAAGTAATTCCGGAAGGCATAACATTGATTTGATGTTCTGGATACCCATTTAAAATCACCCTGCGTTATTGTACTATGCCTGTATTTTGTAGTTGCTTCTCTATTCGATGACTATCAATAGCGAATCAAACATTTCAGTTTGAACTCGTTTTGAACAGCTAATGCTAATTACCTAAAGACTACCGTGGATGTTTGGCCTTTTAGAAATCTATTGTGTCGAGCAATTGCGTCAAATAACTTAATGCTGCCTTTTGTGAAGCATGCTCCATTTGACCAAATAAAAAGTGTGTATTTTACCCGACTCTATGCAACCGCCTAATGGATTCATCAAGTAGGTCTTCTATGAGGTATCAACAGGTCGGGATTATTTCCTACTTAGATTTTAAATGCAACATTCTGGGTATGTTTACAATGTCAGCAATTTCAGCGCGGATTAGGTCAGTTTCTACTTCTCGTGAATATAAGACAGAGTCTCCTTACAGAATGATATCGGTCACGTAAAGCATCCAGCTCCTATTTAGCTAGACCTGGTCTAGTTCTGGGTCTGCAATTTTGACTGGGCAAGCAGCCCATGGTGCTGCTCGAAAGTTTTCTTGAGAGAGAGAGAGAGAGAGAGAGAGAAAATTAGCTGAGAGCTGGAGTCAGACCAGATCCTGCACTCTGTCGTTTCCCAGGTAACATACTCAGAGAAAGCAATCATTTTCTTTCCACCAATCACATTTTTCGTCCCTCCAGAATTTACAAAAATATATTTAATTAAAAGATAGCATATAAAAATATAAACACCGAACGCACAAGGGAAATCAAACGGTAAACAAATGAATACAATATTGCCCATAAACATCACGACCTTTTTATGAGTAATATAATTTTGATTGAAACAAAATGCAAATAACACAAGATGCACCTGCAGTCGTAATACATAGTATCGTTTAATGCACGAGTGTGCACAAGGTTTATACCCGTGTATGTGTGTTACACAGGTTTATTAATTAAAATGGCAAATTAATGTAGCATCGATCCAATGAAATCAGACATAAGAAATAAGAAAAAACCCATTTTGATCGCCGGTAGCGGCCACCTCAAAGCGACCGTAGTCATAAAAGCCATTCCGTTCCGCTCACTGTTCGACCGGTTGTACGACGCACTCGGTCGCGCTTCGTGCCTTACTGTCAACGTTCGGGATCGCCCGAACACCACCGCAGATCTCGCAACTGTTCGCTGGGTTTTCGGCGCACTTCTCAGACAACCTCCGCATCGCACGGACGTGTCGCGTCAGTTCTGGTGGAAAATTATTTATTTATTTGTTTGTGGCTCCCGAAACGCTCCCGACCCTGCGATCTGCTCCGATCGGGTTGACCACCGTCAAGGAGCGCCGGACTCGGGGCGCCCAGCACGCACCCCTGCTCTTGGCCCCCAGCAGAAGGTTGGCAAAACAGAGGAAGACGCAAAGAAAACGCAAAGAAAGGCTCCCTCCCCCGGGGGCAAGAGCTGGCTGGCTGGGTTTTTTTGCTTTTCGGTTCGTGTTTCGGGCACAAAAAGGCAAAACGCTCCTGTCAGTCGTGCTGCAATCGTGTTTGTTTCGTTCACGTCTCGCTTTCCGTTTAACGCTCGTTTTGCCCAACGTGTAAGTAAAGGGTTTCGCGGATGCTGGCGGTTTAGTGTGCTGTTTTGTACGTCCTCTCCTCTCTCTTGTACGTCTCGCCTCTTGGAAGACGGCACTTTTGCGCGCGCGGTCTCATGATTGTATGCAAACGTACTCAGTGTTCGCCCTTGTGTATGTATGCTCCAGCTCCAGCAACGATGCGTATCGTGCACATGTACAGCTACATATATGGCTACCTGCCGTTTTCCTGCCCACCTTCAACCCGATTAGGTTTTGAGGCTCGCTTTTACTCTACCCCTATCCTTCTCTAAACCCAGCTCGTCACCTGTCACGCTCCCTTTTCGCTGTTCATCGCGAATGTTGCGCATGTTATGTGTGGCGGTATGCGTGGGTGTGTTTGGTTGTATGTGTACATTTCGTGTGTGTGTGTGTGTGCGCGTCCAGCGGGAAGCTCCACGGTTCGGTTCAACCTGTTCGCGGAAAGTGTTAGGAACAGTGGGAATTGCAGGAGTTGATTTAGAGGACATGCCTCAGTAAACCCCCGCTCGGTGAAAGTCTTGGCACGTGAGTGTCTCCGTGTATGTGTGTGTGTGTGTGTGTGTCGGTGAAAGCCATTCCGTGTGTATCAATAATTGTTGCGCAATGTAGGACACCCAAGGGCGGTGGATAGGGAGCTGCTCAACACCCTTCCGGTCCTTCTTGTCACTGTTCTTCCCTCTACCTGTCGCAAGGACGCAACACGAAAGCAACAGCACAGCAGCTAGAGGACTCGCTTTTGTGTGGCTTCTTATGTAATGCCTGCTGGAGAGCCCGCTTCAATCACTCTCCACCCACCTCCCAACCCGACATCCCCACCGACCCACCTCACCCCATCTGTAAGTGGTAATTTACGTGGGTTAAAAGCTCGGGAGCGAACTGAATCCCGGAAACTGTGAATCCCGGGCTTCAAGGTCACCGGTCGAGGCCCCCCCAAGGCCATCCCGGGAAGGGCCACACACACACACATACGTGCGCACGCACCACCCATCAGCCCGTTGGCATCTGGCCCTTTTGCTCGCAATAAACAAATCCCACCCAACAAAAAAAAAAGGGGAAGAAACATTCTTCACCCACGGAATGGGTGGCTGCCATCACACCCCACCAAGCAACCCCCACCGGAAGAGCCCATTATTCAAACGCTGCGTGTGTGTGTGTGTGTGTGTGGTGTTGAGGTGTCCTTACCATGGGGGAGGGGGGAGAGGGGGGCAGACCGATGTTCCCTCCAGACAACCTATGTAAGGGCATGTAAACAGCTCCCAAGCTCGCAGGAGGTAAAACTCCCCACCGTCTGTGTGTGTGTGTGTCGGTGTCTAAAGTTCTGTTCAATTTAATTAAAGGCTCGTGTGTTGCATGATTCAAAAATCGGATTAATGTAATCGAACCGCGAGACGGGAAGAAGAATATCAAAAGAAGCAAACAGGCACGCACTCTGGCTCAATTCGCAACATATAAAACCGAAGAGGAAACCATCAGTAGAGGTTGAAGTAGGCTAGAACCTAGAAACGCGCTAGTTTCGGTCTGGTGTCCGGTTCGTCGTCTCGTTTCCTCCTGACATCGCGAGTCCTCATCCGCACCGATATCCAAAACCCCCCCGAAACGTCCATGTGCTCCGCCCGTTTACACTCCCGCTACATGTTTGCTCAGTAACATATCTTATGTAACCCGTGTATCCCTGTCCCAGAAAGCGGTAGTGCATTAACGGAATATTATGTAAGAACCCAGCAGTAATGCATGCGTGTTTAGAGCCGTAACCTTTCGGATTTCGGACACCCGACCCGGGACGAGGTTTGCCGGCAGTAGTGTGCGACGGTCGGCCTATCGAACGGGGGAGATTGGGGGCAGCATAGCGCATAAAAGCAGCATAGCGCAACATAAGCCGCGCCAGGGGCTTGCGACAACAGGGCAGCAAGGGAACTCCTTCGTGCGTGTTTGTGCGTGCGTGTGTGTGTGCTCGATGCAAGTTCAGTGAAGTTTTTACTCTGTTCCCAAACCCCAACCCAACAATCTTCCCCCCTCCACCCAACCCTTACCCCCCTCCCCGTTGCAGGCACGCGTACGATTAACTATGTTAATAAAAGAGTACCGCATTCCCCTGCCGTTGACGGTCGAGGAATATAGAATAGCGCAACTGTATATGATTGCGGTAAGTACTGCCTCTACGACTTTTGCGTTGCCTTTTTGCGACCACGTTCGAGGGTGAAGTTAGCAACAAGTTATTATTTCGCCTCCAAGTAGAGCACCCTCCTCGTCTTAACCGCGGTAGTGTGTTTGTGTGTGTGTGTTTCTTTTTTTTTCTCCAACAAATTCTCCCGACACCTGGCACTCGAAGTCCTGTAGAACCGCAAGCGGTGTTTGAGGTGAACGTGACCGTGTTCTAGCTCCCTCCTTTCTAGAAGTTCGTCAGCGAAGGTTAGGTATCTTTGGATGCGGGTTCCAGCTGGAGCTGGAACTGCTGTTGGGGGGATCTGGCAATTTCTTTGGATCTTTGGGAACAAAAAAAAACATGAACGGAAGATCGCACAACGGGCTTAGGTTGCTTTGGAACGGTGTAGCTTAGCTTGGGGGTATTTCTTTTCTTTTTATTCACATGCTCGATCGTCTCATCAAAATTCTCATCGGCGGATGTGTGAAGTGAAATGTATATATTGTGAGTTTGTTTGCATTTTGAAATCATTACCACGCGTTAAGGATACAGAAGCAATTTAGACAGGGCGGTTAAACACCGCAACCGCATGGTATAATGGTACACGTTGTTGGGCTGGGGGCCAAAATCTGGCTAACATCACTCCACAAGTGATACACGTTCCATAAACAGTGTGGAGCACGGCTAAGAATAGCATATGCTTCGGGTTTAACTATCTCACCATCTCAAGACCAGTGATAGCCCGGCTGTAGGTGGTACTCACTGGAGGGTGATGTAACACGCGGTGCACGACACTCCATATCAACACTCCATTTTTTTCCCCACATTCCTACGCTTTTTTTTGGTTTGCAATGCACCTTCTACCCCGCTCAAAACACGGTCTGACTAGTGCGGGCGGTAGAGCACGCACTTCTGAGCACCTGACGTTCTTGTACGCTAACGGGGGAAACTCTCTCTCTCTCTCTGTGTTCTTCACCCACCCACGCTGGGAATCTGCAGAAAAAGAGCCGCGAAGAGAGCAGCGGAGCCGGCAGTGGAGTCGAGATTATCGTGAACGAACCATATCAGGATGGACCGGGCGGTAATGGGCAGTATACGCGGAAAATCTACCATGTTGGAAGCCATCTGCCCGGCTGGATCAAGGGGCTGCTGCCGAAGAGTGCGCTCACGGTGGAGGAGGAAGCCTGGAATGCTTACCCGTACACGAAGACACGCTATACCTGTCCGTTCGTGGAAAAGTTCTCGCTCGAGATCGAGACGTACTACTTCCCGGATAAAGGCCACCAGGATAACGTGTTTAAGCTGAGTGGAGCGGACATGCGGAACCGCATCGTCGACCTGATCGACATCGTGAAGGATCAGCTGTATGGGGCGGATTACACGCGAGATGAAGACCCCACCGTGTACTGTTCGGAGCGAACGGGCCGTGGACCACTGAGCGAGTGTTGGCTGGATGAGCACTGGGATGAGGTCCAGGGCAAGCAACAACCGACGGCCAGGAACATGTCGCTCATGTGCGCCTATAAGCTGTGTAGGGTGGAGTTCCGCTACTGGGGCATGCAGACAAAGTTGGAGAAGTTCATCCACGACACCGCACTACGCAAGACGATGTTGCGGGCACATCGGCAGGCGTGGGCCTGGCAGGATGAGTGGCATGGTCTGTCGATGGATGACATCCGGGAGATCGAACGTCAGACGCAGCTGGCACTGAAGCGTAAGATGGGCAACGAAGATGCCGGCGACGAGCAGGAGGGAGATGGTGAGGGCACTGATGGTAGGTGGTTACCCATGAGGAGGTGTTGGCGCAGGTCCAGCTTCACGGATGGTGGTTTCTATTTCCAGCCAAATCAGCGCCAGAACACGACAACCGTAGCGCCAATCAGATCTACTCGATCGAGAAGACGAACGAGAACTCGACCCCGCACATGGACAAGAAGGAACCGATTCCGGTCATCACCACCACGGTGGAGGGGGAGAGTGGTGTCGTGGCCACGGCACGGCGGTATCGCAAGGAGAAAGCCAAACCGTCCGCAGGGCAGAGCTCTGACGATGATGAGTCGTTGGACGAGAAGCAGCTGTCACGCCGCCAGAAACAGGCTGACGACGACGACGAGGAAGAGGACGAGGAAGACGACGAGGAGGAGGACGAAGGCGAGCGAGTCAGGGGTCGCGGACAACCGCAGGGTGCGTTCTTGCGCAAGCAGAACAACACGGGGTCGAAAAGTAAGCTCCACTCTCCACTGGGATCTGCGCACAGCTTCGACCTTCAGGTAGGTGACACGAGAGCGTGTGACAAAACGGGGGCGCTATGATTGCTTTTGCATTTGCTCACCAGGTGGCCAACTGGCGGATGGAGAAGCTAGAGGTGGACTCCAAGTCCGGCTCGGAGGAGGAGTTCTTCGACTGCCTTGGTACGTAAGCAATACACTCCAAGATCACTTCTGCGGGCGTGAACGTGAACGAGAGCTGTCAGTGCATGTTGACGACATTTATCTGACAGGTTGGATCACCCAACATGCTCAGCTCGTTCACGTTCCTGATGTCTCGGCATGGCGTATCATCGACGCAAACACCGCAGCCACCGCATCTATGTTGTTGTTTTTTTTATCTTAATTTTTCTCTCTCTTGCTTTTGCATGCGATTTTGTTGTCTAACTAAATGTCCCAGCACGCGGTATGTGTCTGTCGCGCTCGTGTGCGCGTGCGTAGAAGCGTCCGAAGTCCTTTTGTGCTGACGCGGGCCCTACGGGTTGTTGATCCTTTTTTCAGGTGATATGGGCGAGAAGGCGTCTCTGGTGAAGTGGAGCTCACTGGAACTGCTGGCCGAAGAGGATGACAGCCCACAGCTGGCACCGAACCACAAACACCAGGAGGACAGCATCTTCAGCCAGTCGTACCTGCAGCGTGTTACGTCCGAGCGTGGTACCAGGCGTTCCTTTCTGGGGCATCACTCCTCCAGCATCGATCGAGGCAATCACGACTCACCACCAGGTTCGCCTGGATTGCCCTCTTGCCCGACGACGGTGTTGATCCTGATCATGCACGCTGGAAGTGTACTGGACGTCACCTCCGACATGACGACGAAGAAGTCCGACATCACCACGTTCCGGGGTGCTCTAGAGTCGGTGATGCGTCAGCACTATCCATCGCTTGTTGGGCACGTCGCACTTCGTCTTGTGTCCTGTCCGGCTGTCTGCTCAGACGCGCTTGGGATCCTGTCCAGCTTGAGCCCGTACTCCTTCAACACCTCGCCCTCTGGTGTGGATGTCCCGAACCTAGCGGACGTGCCGATTGGCGCCATACCGCTGCTGGCGACGTGTTCACCTGATTTCCAGGAGTCTGTCAGTCGAGCTGTGTCCTGCGCTAACCAGACGTTCGCGGATTTTCTCAAGTCTGACGAAGGTCGTGGCTTTAACGGACAGGTGGTGTTGATCGGTGACTCTATGGGTAGCGTGTTAGCGCACGACGCCCTCTGTCGTTCAAATACTCATCAAGGCAGTGAAGCGTCAGGGTTGAACCACATCGCGGACTTCGTTGCTGACGTTGCTTCAAGTGATCTGGACGCCACGAAGCTGTTGACTGCACCCTCTCCACGTCGACGTTCATCCTCTACGAGTGAATCGCGCGTGCCCAAGTTCGATTTCGAAGTGGGTGACTTCTTCATGTTCGGAAGCCCTCTCGCGGTGATCCTGTCTGCACGCCGGCTCTCGGACAGCCGAGCTGGTGCTACTGGCAAACCGGCTTGCACGCAGTTGTACAACCTGTTCCACCCAACAGATCCTACAGCGGCTCGACTTGAACCCTTACTCAGCGCTCGTTTCTCACTATTACCACCTGTGAACGTGCCACGTTATGCGAAGTACCCGCTTGGGAACGGACAGCCCTGTCATCTGCTTGAGCTGATCCAATCGAGCCCGCAGCTGTTCGCCGATGGAGGTCCTCTTCCGACGCCTCGACGTCTCTCAGACACCTCCATCCAGAGTGCGGCTTCTGGCATGATCGACAACGTTCCACTGACCACGATCAACCAACTACAGCAACGCTGGTGGGGCTCGAAGAGGCTCGACTATGCGCTCTACTGCCCAGATGGACTCAGCAACTTCCCATCTCACGCGTTACCACATCTGTTCCACGCCAGCTACTGGGAGTCGAGTGATGTGGTTGCGTTCCTGTTGCAGCAGATCGGTCGATTGGACGAACCGGGCGGTACCGGATACGGATGTGACCGAGACGTATCTAGCTTCCGGCCGGCGCAACCTCGTGAAAAGTGGAACAAAAAGCGCACCTCTGTGAAGCTAAAGAACGTAGCTGCCAACCATCGGGCAAACGACGTGATCGTGCGTGAGGGTGAACCGCAGCGATTGCTCGCCAGGTTCATGTACGGACCACTGGACGTGATCACGCTCGCAGGTGAACGAGTTGACATCCACGTGATGCGAGATCCACCTGCCGGCGAGTGGCAGCTACTGTCCACTGAGACGACCGACAAAACGGGCCGTGTCAGCTATATCGTGCCGGAAGAGCAAGCGTGCGGGTACGGCATCTTCCCGGTGAAGATGGTCGTACGAGGTGATCACACCTCGGTGGACTTCTACATCGCGGTTGTGCCACCACGCACCGAGTGCATCGTGTTCAGCATCGACGGTTCATTTACGGCGTCGGTGTCGGTGACTGGGAAGGATCCGAAGGTGCGAGCAGGCGCTGTTGACGTGTGCCGCCACTGGCAGGAGCTGGGCTATCTGCTGGTGTACATCACCGGTCGGCCTGATATGCAGCAGCAGCGCGTACTGTCCTGGCTGAGCCAGCACAACTTCCCGCACGGGCTGGTCTCGTTCGCTGATGGGTTGTCGACAGATCCGCTCGGGCATAAGGCTACCTACCTGAATAATCTCATCCTCAATCAGGGCCTGATCGTGCACGCTGCATACGGTAGCAGCAAGGACATCAGCGTGTACACCAGCATCGGGCTCAAACCGAAGCAGATCTTCATCACGGGCAAGGTAAGTTGGCGTTGCAGGGCGAGTCTTCGGGATGCTCTAATCGTTGACCTTCCCATTGTAGGTGAGCAAAAAGCTGCAATCGATGGCGACTCCACTCACGGATGGGTACGCTGCCCATCTCAGCTCGCTGATGACGGTTGGTGGCTCACGGCCGGCACAAGGCAACGCACGGATGGTGATTCCTCGGAGTTGCTTTAATCTGCCCGGCCAAAATCAATCCATCCGCCGCCGAAGGTTTGTGCCGGGTTAGACTGTTCGTTCATGAATCTCAAGCTAAGCCGTTATAAAATACCCAAACCAATCAAAAAACCAACCAAGGTACCCCCGAGCGAGGGTACAGGCACCTGTTACCTAGACTATCCTTCCTTAACAACAACAAAAAAAAACACTCCATGCCAAAAACGAAAAGCAAGTGAAAGCAACCAAATACCATGCGAAATGTTGAACAACAATGTCGAATTATGTCGAAAAACATACATATGTACTATTTAAGGGTGAAGAAACAATCCCGTATCAGCATAATCGAGCGGCCGAAGGAGCAGAGAACAAGAAGAAGAACAAGAACAAGATATTCCCTAGTGTGTAAGACCGTTAGCAGCATCGCACCGTTGTGACGTATCAGTGTAGGATGGCAACGCTAGCACTAAACTATAAGATATGAGCAGACTTGCATTTGTCTATGAGATCTGTCACGGCACATCTGTCAGGTGTTTAGTAGCGAAACTCTCGCTCTGTGTGTGTGTCTCTCTCTCTCTCTGTCTCTCCTTTCCACTGTCTCTCTAGTGAGAATATCATCTCGGATAAGCGGCCACTACTCCGCACTGCCCAGTGACCCGTGAGCTCGCCAGTAACAGATAGCAATAACCTACTAATCCCTGCTCCCCAAAAAAGGCAAGGTATACCATTCCACTACCCACTACCTGTCATTTTGACACTTTGCGCGGGATAGAACCGGCAACCGGAAAGGGACTTCTTCTAGCTACTCATCAACAAGTCCCCCTCTTTCCACCCTCTCTCACTGTTGTTACGAACACACGAGTCTACACATACTCACTAACAGCAACACACACGAACTCAAACACACACACATACACACATACACTCACAATGAGGCAGCATGGCGCTTGCTGGACGACAGTGTGCGCGCTCTAGGCGAATGGTTGCAGCCATTGTTAAAAAAAAGGATTTCCATACAATATTCTATTTTGTCACATGGTGAGTATGCAAGCCCTCTCTGTCGACCCCCTCTCGCCTCTCTGATCCAACCCAAACCGCCCATCCCTCTGCCACACACCCACGACGCTTTCACCTTCCCCGGGCCAGTGCACAGCGGATCGTATCCCGACCAAAAAGGCTAATCGAAACCGTTACCCTTCGTTTCAGGTACCTGGCTTAGAAGACTGTCTCTTACCGGCTGTAAAGAATTAAAGAAAAAGTTGAAAAAAAATGATGAAACATAAAATAGACGAAAATTGAGTACATAAATAATGAAACCAAAAATAGGAGGGAACCGTTTGAAAACCGTTTATAATTAACCTTGTTATTAAAAGAGGAAAAAGAAGGAAGACGAAAAAAAGTATTGTTGAGCCTTATCTCGGTTTGTGTTTTCACAATATTAATAAAAAAAAAGAAGATGAAATCAATTCAATGTTCTGATATACAAGTACGTAACCTGTTTTGAGTTGGTATTTTTAAGTAAGCTAGGCCAAGGCAGGACGAGTTCGGAACAAATTTGAAACAAACAAGAACAAAACCCACGCAAAATGCGCACCTATTACTAAATATATACATATATTACATATACCGTGGGATAGGCGTAGGGCCGACGTCCGCCTGGTTGGGTGATGGGCAAGGAAACCGTTGAAATAATATATACATATATACATCAGTAGTTCATATTATACAAGAGTCAACCAATGTTCGTAGCTCGAGGCAAGGTCCGTAGCCACAGCTGTGTTGTAGCGCAGGGACAGGGCAGCCGCCCCCTGCACTCCCCCTTTACCCCCACCCACAACCCTTGGTGGGGGGTGCTGCCCTGCATAAAGCAATGGGCGCCAGAACTCGCCGATGAGGCCCCAAAAGATAGGGAAATAAATTCTAAACTTGATGTTTCTAATTGTTAACGATGAGCGATAACGCGATGGATGTATGTGTGTGTGTGTGTGTGTAGTAATTGTAGGTGTTAGCGGGCATCGACGCCTAAAGCAGAATAGAAAATGGGGAAAAGGAGCAAGTAAACCAACAAAAAAAAGATATAATAACGCATTGGTGTTGAGTGGAAAACCAAAAAATCAAACAAACGTGCAAAGCGACATAATCCAGAAATGTTAAATCAAATTAATCATTAAACGAAAACACGTAAAGCATACTTGGTATAGTAACCGGAACTAATCCTGTCGAAAACGCCCACTTTCTTTCCCCCGTATTGGAACACTACACATCAACATGCACGAGCGCGCGCGAGTGATTTCGAACTTTTCAAAAGGCTGTCAAGCGAAAGCGTTAGTCATAATATTATTGTGGTATCATGTTCGTGTAAAGCAAACCAAAACATTTGAAAAAAAAAACACACACACACGCAATCCCCTGTTCTCACGAGCACCTGGCAGCAAGCGTTATAAACGCTGCGGTCCTTGTGCCGTTCCTTGCAGCAGGATCGTAGGCGCGTCCGGCCGAGACAGGACGAGTGAGAATGCTCCCAGCAGGGCGTCCAACAGCACTGACAACCTCGGTTCTTCTGTTTGTCGTTTAGTTGACGTTCGCTAACGCCCTCGCAAGATGGCGACCTTATAAAAACTGACGAGTGATAGCAGGACTGCTCCCACGTATACTAGCCATTCGATGACGTATGACGTCGCCAAACTCGATCTCCCTCACAATTCCCACCCTCCCCCACATTAGCATGTTCACAATAAATCGCAGCGATAGAACTTACTTCCAACACGAACACGAGCAAGAAAAAAAAGTATATTACATTGACTGGACAATCTTTGACTATGATCAAAATAACAAGATGAAAAAAAACAAGGATAGGTTGTAAGCGGGATAAGGCAGCACGTAAATGTTACGAAAACGGATGATCGCAAATAATTTCAACTATATATCAGTGCATCGTTAGCCGTGCTCGTTGGATGCGCTCGCGCCGCGGATACAACCTACAATCGAAGATTTCAGCTGAAACTTGGCTATACTAAGCGATACTATGAATCAGTTGCTTAATCGTAAAAAGTGATGTAATTGCTTGTAAATTAATAAAAAATAAAATTCTCACGAACATGGCTCCGTCGATGGGAAACAAGGAAGATCCGAATGCGGGGAAATTCTTCAATTTCATGCAATGGAATGTACGTCGATTCGTGATTCTTTAATTATTGCGCAATGCATCGTTACATTAAATATATTTCAACACTTGTTTTATTATACAAATTACCATAGGAGAGATAGATATTTATCATACAAACGTGCTGCTCGTTGCAACGAAGTGAACCATTATTAGACGATCGTCCTTAAGAGTCCTTTCGCGACAAGCCAGCGATAAACGAAACAAAAAAAAAACAAAATACAAATACACTAGTGCGTGGCAGCTTTATCCCTTTCTATTTCTTCCCCAGAAGCCAACTCAGCAGCCCCGTCGATGCGTTTTGTTGTGATGTCGCTTCGGAGTCCGCTGAAAACATAATCAACACCGGTTAGCAGAAGTTGCAGAAGTGTCTCGGAAAATTTTAGGACCTTACCAAGCGGCATGTTAGCAAGATCGCGCTGGTTCAGCGCCAGCTGGCGATTGCGATCCTCGCGCTCTTCCTGCCAGCGTGTCTCATTCGCGTAGCTGATAGAGTGCAGCTCCGATAGCTTGGAGGTTAGATCTTGCGAATCGTTTACTGATCGTGACCCAGAGAGACTGGACAATGGGCGCATGTCCGTCGGTAAGCCAACGAGCGAACGATCCGGTGAGGCATCGATCGAACACTCGCCGGATGTTCCGTACTCTGCTGAAGGAAAGAATAGCGCGTTAGTTAAGTCCCCGTGGTCGGTGTTCACTTTGTATACTAACCTTGATCTCCGGTAGCGGAACCGGCACATCGCAACTTGTACTCCTCGTTGAGACGTAGCGCGTTCGAGAGTTTAAGCTGAAGAGTGTCTCGCTCCTTCAGCAGGTTGCGCAGCTCGAGTTCCAGCTCCTTACAGCGCATTTCGATCTGGAAGCTCTCGTAGAGTGTGCTCTCAAGCTTCGCGCGCAGCTCACGGTCTCCGCTTTGCTGAAGTTGCTGCTGTTCCGGTTTCGGCATCGAATCCCACGTACCGAGTCCGACCTGGAACAGTTTCGACGGATCGACACGTGCCGCCAGCCGTGCGTACTCTGCGCTACGCAAAGCGAGCTGCTCCTTGAGCGTTACGATCTCGAGCTCTTGACGTTCCAGCACTTCCTTCACTGTGGCATCGTCGATGACTTGAGGTGGCGTGAGTTGTGGTTCACCTTCGCGCACGTGCTCCTGCAGCAGATGAGCTCGTTCTTGTTCCAGTTCCTGTACGCGCTCTTTTAGGTTAGTGATCTGCTCATTCTGCCCTTGCTCGTCGATGATCGGCGGTGCATCACCTGCGCCTCCACACTGTAACTGCTCCAGCGTTGAACGAAGCATCTGTATCTCGACACCTTTCGCATCCAGCTCTAGCAGTGCTTTGTTCAATCGATCCTCGAACTGAAGGTCGTGCAGTATCTGCTGATTGAGCACCTCCAGCTCACGTGTCATCTCAGCCTTTTCCTGCTCGAGCAACTGATTGGTGTGTTGCAACTCTTCGCGCTGCAGTTCAGCAAAATCAGTTACTTCGGACGTTGATGGTGGAGTATTTGACGCCTTCAACACCTCGTTCAATTGCTCTAACTCATCCACCCGTTGGCGCAGGTTAACCATAACGGTCGCTTCTTCGACAAGTTTTTCCAACCGGGCGTTCAGATGTGCTATTTCCGATTCACGAACCTGCAGCGTGGCGGTGCATTGACGCACTTTCTCCTTAAGCTCCTCTTCAGCTGCGGTGGATGACGGTACACCCGGTCCCTGCTGTTGTACTGCATCTTGCGCTTTTTTCAGCATTTCAATCTGCTGATCTTGGTACTCCTTTACTTCCGTCAGCTTCTCACACGCGTTCTCCAGCATGTCCAGCTTCATGTCAAGTGTCGCCTTTTCGCGCTGCAGCATTGTGCGCTCATGCTCGACTTCACCAAGCTTCCACTCCAGCTCCTGGATTCTGTTCTCGAGCGCGTCCGAGGACACCACAGGTGCAGCTGTTCCGGCACCGTTACCACCTTGACCGGTGGCTTCCAGCGCGTCACATTTTACTTTGCATTCCTTAAGCTTACGCAGTAACTTTCCGGACTTTACCTTGAGGTCTGTGATTTCTTGCGCCATTAGCTCCTTCTCGAAACCCAGCTGCTTGATCTGGTCGTCCCTCGTGCTGATGATTTCCTCCAACCGCGCCGTATCACCCCAACCCTCTGCATCGTCCCACATGCAGAAGTCTTGCTCTGGTTTCGCGACTCCCACACCCTCGGATGATGCTGGAATGCTTCCAAGCTGTTGGTGCTGCAGTATCTGCTGCTGTTGTGGCTGCTCGATGGCAGAGTCGGACTTCTCTAGGGTCTGTTTGAGCTGTCCGCACTCGTCTCGCAGCTCAGCAAGTGTTTGCTGCAACTCCACACACTCCTGCTCCTTTGACTGGAGTGAATGCTGTAACTGCTCCTTCATGCTAACTTCCTGCAGCCGGGCTGCTTCGGAACCTTCCAGCTCAACACGCATCTGGTCGAACTCATCCAGCAGCGATTGATAGCGCTGGTCTACAATACTGGTCTGCTGTTGCAACAGATCCAAATCCTCATTGAGAGATTGGTTCAAGGAAGTTAAGATCGTAACGTTCGTTTTGTCTTCCTGTGATTGCCTCTCAAGCGACGTTAGGCTCTCACGCAGCAGCTCGATTTCACGCGACTGCTCGCCATTCTTCGACTGAAGGCTATCCAGCACATGTTGCAATGCTACCCGTGCTTTTTCAGCCTCATGCAGCAGCTGGTTTAACCGTTCCAGCTCGATCGTTTGGTATCTGCCCGCGACGTTTTGCTGTTCGGTTAGTTCTTCGTACTTCCTGCGCATCGTGTGCAGTTCCTGATCCCGTTGTTTAAGCGTTTCATTGAGCTGCTCTTTCACGTGCTTCTCCTGCACTAGCTGATCTTGCATGGTCTCATTTGTGGCTTGAAGGTGATCGCATCGTACTAACGCTTCCTTTTGGCCGTCCTCAGTGGCAGCCAATTTTTCTTGCATCTGCTGAATTTCGCTGCGAAGAGTTTCATTTAACGTGTTTAATTTCGCAATATTAGCCGACTCTTCAACCGCCCGGCGCTCGAGGGCTAATACGTTTTCTCGTAGCAATGTGACTTCCGCTGAATATGCGGCGTTGGTTTCTTGAACATTTTGCAACTGCTCGATCATTAGCGTATGATCATGGCTTGCATTTTCCAGCTGTTGGCGTAGCATTGCTAGTTCCGCATGTTGCGATGCCAGCTGAGAATGATCATGCGATGCTTGCTGCTCCAACTGATGCTGCTTGGTGCTTAGTTCTTCATTCAACCGGGCTATCGTTTTCACCTGCTCCGCAGAACTCTGCGCATACTCAGCACATTCGTCACGGGCAGCCGCAAGCTGCGCCTGCACCATTTCGATCTCATCGCGCAACATAACCTGCTCAGAAGCCTGCGACGTCATCTGCGATAGTTCGCCCATCGCTCGCTGCAATTCGCTCTGCGCTGTGCTTAACTCTTGCCTCAGCTGTGCTGCAGCCTGTTCCTTTTCGTTGTACCGTTGCGCGTATTCTTTACACTTGTAGCGAGTATTTTCGAGCTCCGTTTCTATGTCGCTCACCTCGTCTTCAAGATCATCTGCGTCTTGTTCCGCTCCCAGTAAGCGCAATTGAATGGTCTTGATTTGTTTAGCTTTCTGGGCGAACATTTGTGTAAGGAATTTATCGGTCTCCAGCAGTATGTCAAACCACCTGAACATGTCTGGTGAAACATCTTCCGCTTTTACACATATCTGGGATTCAGTTGGCGAATGCCACTTTGCTCCGTATCGCTTCACCCAGCCTTCTACGTACGATAAATTATCATCCAACATTCTGATGCGTTCTTGAACCGCTTCAAATTCTTGTTGTAGTTGAGCGAGTCTGTCTTCCACGCACTTGCGCTGCTCATGCTCCGCTTTAACGGCCCCGTTAAGCTCCTCTTTCTCGCTCTTCAACCTACCCAACAGCAGCGTTTGGTTGTGGAAATCTTCTAGCTTACTCTGGGTCATCCTCAACTCGTCCTCTAGATAGGCCGTTCGGCGATCCCGTTCCTGTAGCCGTTGCGTTTCCTTTATTTTCTCCTTGATGATGGCTTTACATTTTTCGATTTTACTGTTCTTGCTGGACACCTCCTCCCGGGCGGTGCTCGTTTCAGCCCGGCTAGCTACCAGCTCTGCCTCTACGCTTTCCAATTGCGCGCATCTCTCCAACAACGTTGCCTGCGTTTGGGCTAATTTTTCACCAAGCGTTCGCAGTTCCTCCCGGCTGGTCTGACATTCCGATTCCATTTGGTACTTCTGCTCCAATAACCGATGCAGCTCGTTGTTCAGATGGTGTAGCTTCTGAGATAGCTGTTCGTTTTCCGCTTTCAGCTCGTTCGCATCCTCCGATGGTGGTTCGTTTTCGGCCATTTCCAACCGTTCCGTAAGGTTCCGATTCGATTCCTTCAATCGCTCATTATCCTTCTCTAAGGAGGTGTATTGGATGTTCTTCTTTTTCAGGTTGGCAGCAAACTTTTTCAGCTTCTCGAGCAGCTCCTCGTTCTTTTGCTCTGTTTCTTTTTTCTCTGCCTCGAGCTTTTCCGCTCGGTTAAACGCTTCCTGAATCTTTTCGTATAAATCCTGTATTTGAACGTTGAGTACATCGATTGTGTTTTGCTTTTGCTCCACTGCTTGGCTTATGTGTTCGTTCAATGACTCTCGCGCCGAGCGAGAGCTTCGCAGTTCCGACTGGAGCTGCTCTATCTGTCGATCTCTGGCCTCAACATCCTTTGTCCGCTGGGACGTCATCACATCTAGCTGGTATTGCACTTCCGTAGAGAAGCCCTTAAGATGATGGATTTCCTTCTGCGCATCTAACAGCCTGTGTTGTATTTGCAGCAACTCGGCCGACTTCGCGTCAACCAGCGCGTCGATATCTTTTTTCAGCAGCATAATTTCATCATTCTTACTGTTTAGCTCTACCTTTAACAATTCCGGCTCATCGTCGGAGCTTTTTTCGAGCTCGTGCTTCAGTAATGCAATTTCGTTTTGCAGCTGCGCTATTTGGGAATTTTTTACTTCCACCGATTTATTTACCTCATCGAGTTTCGCTTCCAGCACGCTTATAGCTGAATCTTTATCCTCTGTCGGAGCCGCGAGGACTAATGGGGCTTTTGATAGTGCACTAGCGAGGCTTTGCTTTTCATCATAAAGTGCCTCAACTTGCTTGTACAGTGCCGTTCGTTCAGACACGTATCTGTCGTATTCATCCACCAATAGTCTGCTCATAGTTACCATGGTTTTTGCATTCACCGTAAGCTTTTTCGATATTTGTATTTTCTTTTGTTTATCCTTGCTTTTGTTATAGTTGGTTACCTCCGTTTCCACCGCAAGTAACGATTGCTGATACACGTCCTTATCGAAGGCTTGCTCTTCGGGCATCTCAAATGGCTGGAATACGGTGTGTCCACTTGCATCGTCGCCATCATTTTTACTAACCTTTGCCGTATCTAGGTCTTGCAAAATAGTCTCCTTTTCGTTATTAATTACTCGTAGCTTATCTTCTAGTTCGGATTTTGCCGATGCCAGTTCGACACTGTAGCTTCGCAGCTGTTCGTTTGCCTCCTTCAACTTATCCAGCTCGCATATATACGCTTGATTCTCGATCGAAATTGCATCCAATTTCTCGAGCACTTCGCGCCGTTCATCCGTGAACAGTTCAACCTTAACCATCAGCTCTTTGCTCTCCTCCATCAGCTTAAGTAAGCTTTCATTGAGGTCTTCTTTCGAGTCGTCCAGGTTCCGTTCCGTTCCTTTTTCCGTGTCCGTCTGCTTGCCTTCGCTCGACACACGCTTTTCGGAGTTTTCCATTTCCTGCTTCTCGTGCAACGTTAGATTCTCCAGGATTTCGATCGATTCCGCCGAGCTCACTTTCTCGAGGCTAAGCTTATCAATTTTGCCACGCAATTCCTCGTTTTCCTTTGCATAATGCTGCAACTTTTGCTGCAGTTCAGATTTTTCCGCCTCCCAGCAGCTCAGCACCTGCGTGAGCTCCGTCTTATCAGCTATGCACTTCTCAAGCTTTTCCTCAAGCTCGATGGATAACATCTGGCTAGCTATTCGCCCGTTGTCGCCACTATCGGTGACGGTTACGTGATCATTTAGGGACTGTAGTTCATTTCTGATGCGGTACAAATCCTCGCTGAGATCATTCTTCTGTTCCTCGAGTAGTTGCATGGCCGTCGCTTGGTTTTGACACGTGAGCTCTAGCATTTCAATGCGCTTCTGTAACTCAGGAGCCAACGTGTCACAGTCAGTTTCGATACCAGATTGGCTAGTTTTTCGCTTCTCTGCTTCGATTAGCCGCTGCGAATAGTCACTTAACTCCTCGGTCAACCTGGCGACCTCTTCGTGCATATTCGAAGCCTTTTTAAACGTTTCAACTTGCTTTTGAAGCTGTTTTATCTTCAGTTTGCATTTGATCATGTTTTTATTGGATTCGTCTAGCTGCTGTTTTAGTTTCGACGTCTCTGTTTCGGCTTCCTCATCTGCTGTTCTCGGGAACAAAGGCTTAGGCCCACTGGTCTTTAACTTCTCTTGCAGTACAGATACGTTGGCAGTCATAACATTCAGTTCGATCGTTCTCTCTTCCAGTGAATGCCGCAAATCGGTCATTTGCTGATTCAATCTTTCCATTTCGGCGTCTTGTGAAGCTATAGTTTGTTCTAACGCAGCAATTTTCTCGACAGCATCATCAAATTCTATGTTATCTGTCTGTCGGGTAGTTTCATGATATTGCATTTTCGCCACTGATAACTCCGCAGCAGAGGCTAAAACCAATTAAAAAAATATACATAATAGAGTTTGTTATGCATTTGAAGCAAATAGAATAGTTTTATACCTGTTTCCTGTATGATCCGATTTTTTGCAGCTGCGCTTTCTATTGGATCGCAACCGTAAGAATCAATTAGCCGACTGGCCGCTTCGTCGCTGGAAACTTTGTAGATATGTTGAAAAAGTTGTATCTGATGGTGAAACAATTCAGCATAAATTAGAAAGCAATACATTCATTATCATCATTAATAACAAGCACTTCGATAGCTAAAAGCGCCTGGCGCATCTGACACGCACCTGCATGTTGTAAAGATCGTTTATTAACAAAACACTTGGCTGTGCCGATTTACTGTCGTCTTGAAGCAAACTGTTGACCAGCAAATGGAACGATCGTAGCTGTTCCTCGAGGATGTTTTCCTTAAGTAGCAAGCTATCTTCCAAAGTCGCTATCTTGTGCTCGAGGGTTTCGTTGTTCTTTTGCTCCATTTGAGCCCCGCGAACACTGCCCTCGAACTGCGTCAGATCTTCCTGGAATGCATCGTCAACCTCGTGCGTAAAATTGTACTGTGTAGAGGTCGTAATATTTCCCGTCTCGCTATCGAACAGACTTTGGTTACAGTAAGCTGCACTGTTCATTACCAGTGAATCTAGATCAGCGAGACACGTGTTCGATCGTTCGAGTTCCGTAGACATCTTCAGCGACTGTTGTGCCTCATCTAGCATGTGTTTAATTTTGATGACCTTCTCCTCCACCTCGCGTTGGCTTGATTCCCTTTCTGCCATCTTTTGCCGGTTCTCCTCGATTTGCTGTCGGAGTAGCGAACATTTGTCAATGCCCGATGATTCCGATCGGCCACGCTGAAAAGGTGTTCCTCGCGTATCGAACCGAATCGATTCGGTCGGATTTTTCTGCCCAGTGTCACCTGCCAGGGATTGCGAGGAAGTACTCATACTGCTGGCACGGTTTAAACGGGAGGTGGTAACCTTCGTTTTGAAATGCGTCAAGCGCTGGGCGATGTTTTTTACTTTCTCTTGCGCCGATGCATGTTTTATGTCGTTTACCGCCTCTGTTTGTCGGATAATTTCGCGCAGGGCGGTTATTTTGGCCTATGTGGAACAAGTAATGCAATACCATATTTGATTGAAGTGATTGAATGGGACATATGAATGCACGAACCTGCTGTTCATCGAAGGTTGATTGAAGATTCAATAGATCTGGATCATCTGTGCTGCTGCTGGTAGCCATGGTGGGGGGAAATGTGCCGTATTTCGAAGGAAAAGTACAAAATACAATATTTCCTACGCGAAGAGGCCGCTAAAATGGGGAGAAAAAATTACATATTTGCCACTACCCTATAATGAATATTAAGTAAACGTAGATTGCGAAAGCACTGTGACGGAACTTTAGTACACCACATAACTGTGAGCGACGGCTTATAAACTGTTTCTTCATAAATTCATAAACTGCACTACCCAATCTTTTTGTCATACTCCAACTTGCACGATCTTACCTTCGAAAATTAGAAAATTAATAAAGTATACACTGGAAACAATACTATTTTAAGTCAGGAACACATTTTCGACGTCTTGATGTACACATCATCACTGTCATACTCTTCACTTTCTGAAGTAAGACATAAGCCCCTGATAGAGAAATACGTGGTTTGTTCATGCACACAATCAAAGCGAATCCCTCCTCTCAGTTCATTGTTACACTAGAATGGTCAGCTGTAGCCACCTGTTTACAATTACAATATTCGTAAATAGCGATACAATAAACCAAAAGGCCATGACAATTTTCATCAAAACAATCAGCATGATTAATACAAGGTTATTGCATTGAAAGATTCAATTTTGATATCAACGCCAGCACAATAATATTCCATTTGTATCAATAGACAAACAGTACTTGATTTACCCTAATGCATGGTAAGAACCAACAAATTTTGTAATTATTCCATGGATTTGAAGAAAATATGATACGCAGTTCGAAACACTATAACTTTTGTTTAAAAGCGCTAAAAGCAGTTAAATGACGGCTACTTGCTACATTACCAGCGCTAAATATTATGAATACCATCTCACTACCTTATTATGATGCTCGTGGACATTGAAGATGATGTGTTTATGTTGATTATAAAAAAGTAAACCAAAATCCGAAGTTCTTATCAAACTCAACCGAGAATGGTATAAATATTTTTGTTAACAAGATTACTTTTAAAAACATTCTTACACACACTATCTCACCACGTGACAGCTGACAATTTGACTTAAAGGTTGACATTACAAGGCGTTGAAGTTAAATTTAAAAATTTCACCGATGTCAAGTATATAGCCGTTAATTTGTAATGTTTTATTTATTTATAATAAATTGATAAAATAATCATGGGATATAAAATTTATATGCATATTTTTTATGTTAGATTTATTCTAAAAAACGTTTGTAATATTTGAATTGGGTCTAATATTAAAATTAAATAACAACACAGCTAAAATTAGAACATTGTACCGTAGATCTTAGGTAAACTAAACAATATATCCGAAAAAATATCGTTATTATAATTGCAGGAACAAATGATTTACAACAGGGAAAATGACATTTCATTGCAACATATTTCGAATGAGTCGGAAACTGGCTCACTAATTATACTAATTACTGGCTCACTGATCAATTTAATTGAACACCAATTTGAACTTGCAATCAATCTCAAAACTAATTCACTATTGAAATAAAAACAGGTACAAGGTGACAGCAAAATAAATTCCTGGCAGCATCCGTTAAGTCAAAAATAAACCCATTGAAACAGAAATATGTACCATTTTCACATATTACCACCGTTGTTCTCAGACTTGATAATTACAATCATTGACTTTAAAACATATTTAAAACACTGTAGTATGAATGTACCAATCCTTACTTCATTTAAAAATGTTTAATGATTTGTTATTCAATCGGTTAGCTTTCAGTTTTGTTGAAATTTGATGCTTAAGCTTTATTTCCACCGCTCAAAGTTCGCACCCGTGCGGATATACCTTGCGAAAACTCTATCAACCATACCGGACATTTACAGCAAGTTCACTGTATGCAACCCAAGCATTACAGTCCCTTCCCTTACAACACCCAAATCCTTTCCCTTCCATCTTCAATGCCCTTCAGCACCCTTTCATTCCTTTGGCCAACCAAAAATCCCGGCCAAACTAGCATAAGGACATGGCAGCAAACGTCGCAGCAATCGTTTATCAGCGCCCAGCTTCCGGTTTGCGAACTGTGCTCGAGCAGGTGGCCAGGACCGGTTGGGTCCCGGTTTGCGTCCCCATCCGCCCATAAAAAAAAACCCCTCCAACATCGCAGCAAAGAAAACGGCGAAAACAAAGCGCACGCAAGCAAAAAAAAAACCCCTAGTCGCCCCCGGAGGCCAGCATCCGCTCGGTTTCCAGCGCCTGCGCAGCCGAAACCGTTCTCCATCACGCTCACCATTATTATGTAAGTCGATGCTACCAGCTCCACTCTCAGGGTTGGCTCTCGGGGTGACCCGAGAACCGGGATGCTGCCACCGACAGGCTCGTCCGGAGGATATGTCTCTCCCAAGGATGGTGTGAAAAATCCGCGAACCACCCGACTCAGTTACTGATGTACGGTGGACGTGATTGGCTGCACTGCTGATGCTGATCCGGTGTAACGAGACTGTACGGTGGTGAACCCAACCGAGATGCTCAGGGCGAGCATCCACCCATCACCCCCCCTTTTTTCTTTTTTTTTTTACTCCTCTCACCCCTCTCCTTCCAAGCACGCGGGTGGGGCGGGAGCATCTGAATCTTCTGAGGGCGCCCCTTTTGCAGATGGCCACCTGGCAACGTTCATCAACCAACTGCACGGCTATCAAGCGCATCAATCAACGGCTGGGCCGAAAAGGGCCGAAAAGGCGACTCGGAAGGGCCCGTGCGTAATAAGGGCCAGGTGGGGCGGTGCTGCACAAAATTGCCAGCACGAACTTTCTTTTTTTTTTTGTTTTTGCTTTTCTCCCAGTGATGTAAAGTGGTGCGGATATCGGACCTGAACGGGGCCTAGGTGTAATAGGAGAAAAAGGAAGAGAGAAAAAAAATAGTGAAGTGCGAAAGAAAAAAGACTCGATCTTCCAAAACCCTTAATAAAGGGTGCAGCACTCCGAAGGACCTCGAAGCCTCGCGCTCCCACCCACGTAGCCGAAATGTACGCAGCACGGAATAGTGGCGAAAATTAACCAACCATCGTGCGTGCGTGTGTGATTTTGTGTGTTTGTGTGTGTGCGCGGGATTTTTGTTCCCTTTTTTTTTACTTACGATCAGCGCAAAAGGATGCCCCCGCCTTTAGAGGCTGCCTGTGTACATGCACTAGCAGGACACCCTAGAAACGTGGCCCCACGTATGTGTGTGCCCACACGTACGCGTCGCTATATCTGCACGCATCTACATGTATACGTAGCGAATGTGAACGATAGCAGGAGATGCTGCAACAACAAAAAAAAAAGAAATGCAAACGAATATGCTTTTTTAACGCAAGGACATCGGTGTTACTTTATGTACAGATGCGTCGCACTTATACATATTGTAATACATTAGCATATATGGTGTGCAAAAGCCCAAAGCCCCTAAGTGTGCAGACATTCCACGTCCGCATATGTGTCCTGCCCGTGGATGGCTCTCGTCCTTTGCTGCTAATCCCTCTCTTCTACTCTCATTACACGATCCCGTTTTCCAATGCCCACCCTATACGCCTCACTCTCTCTCTCTCTCTCTCACTCTCTTGCTCTCGCTCACTCTCACACCATTCGCCTTCGCCCATTCACAGGTGTACAGTGAAGACCAAGAAGTAACCAAGTGTGTTCGCATCATGAATAAAGGATATAAGAGAAGATGCTAAACTAGTGCTAAGCTTGCTTCTGCCAGCAGGGATGCAATGGAGCGTGCCTGACTCAACCCCCCTCTGACATGTGTGTTTGTGTGCACGCGCCGTGTATGTGTGTGTGTGTGTGTGATTTTTTCGTTCCTGTTTGGCGCACCAACTCGGATGCTCGGATGCTGACTCCAAGTAACCTCAATCATGTATCAAAAGCAATGTTTGCGGGAGTGGATGAACGCAGCAGCAGCACCAGCACCAGCAGTATCGTTACAGCTTAGACCTTCGGCGAGTGTCCTTACAGGGGAACCCTGCCCACCGTAGCGCTCGTGCCGAGCCTGATCGGCCAGAGGTACTGTAGGCCGCCAGCTCAGCCTCCCAGTAGTGCACATTCGCTGGGCTGCGGAGAGAGAGAGAGAGAGAGAGGGAGAGAGAGAGAGCGTGCGGAAGAAAAAGGCAAAAAAAAGGACGTTTGAACACTTTATTCCCTTGCCCCCTCTCCTTGCCCCGCCCGGCACGAACCACCACCACCACCACCGAACACCTCCATTTTGTCCCTTCGAAACCCAACCACTCCCACCCACCTTCCCCTTTCCCCCTCAGGGCTCCTAAATCCCCTCCCAGTGGAGGGTTATCCTGCTCTACTCTCTACCCCAGCAACAACCCCCACTCCCCCCCTCGCTCCCATCCCTCACCAGGACCCCTTTTTGCCACACATGCCCGCAGCTTCCGCGGCAAGTTTTTTTTTCCGGTGTGAAGTGTGAACGTTTTTGAGGCGTAGTATCTCTCGCGCGAATCGCCAGAAACCGAGGACACGCAGCAAAAAAGACAACCGAAAGGGCGGCGCAACACGCCGGAAGTAGCAACCCCGTCCGGTGACCTGCCGCTGGTTGGGAAGGGCCAAAATGGCCGCACGACGGCATGGGTGTTTCACCGCACTACTGCCCAGCCTGGCCGTAGGGCTGACGGTGCCACTCCTGATGGTGGTGCCGCTTCTGATCGGCATCGGTAAGTAACGCGACTACCACCTGCGGGTTGTCCTGGGAGCGCGGGATTGACAGCCGAGCAGGTCTGAGCCGTACCATAAGGGCGATTGTGGGGCTGGAACAACTGCCACAGGGTCTAGCAGCTGTTGGGTAGGGCAGGCAACATGGCTGCGGTCTCGAAGTTAACCATCCATCAGAAGCATATGGTTTCAGTCAGTATTCTGAGGTCCGGTTTTGTGCTGGCAATTTTTGGGTTGCATGAAGTTAAGCTAACGAAACGGAGAGAGAGAGAGAGAGAGAGAGAGAGTGAATTTTGCCAGCATCCCACACGGCCGGAGAGCCGGAGAGCGATCCTGCGAAGGGCGTAAAAGGGCTCTAACGGTGTGACGTCGGCAGCTGGGGCGCACCTAAAACGCAAATAAAATTCGCGAGCAACGCGGAGCAAGCGACAGCAGATCGAGCATATTTTGCGCCTTTCACAAGACACCCTTCGGCGCGAGGGAGGTGGGCGGTAAACTACGCCGCTTCCATAAAGGGGCCGCTAGGGCACACGAATCGCATTTATTCCCTTTTGGCCAAATGCCAACCACCCTGTACCATGAATGAACAGAAATGCTGCCCGCGGAAAGGATAAGAAACCTCGCCAACTTCCAGCGAGCTCCAGCGCGATGGAAAGGGCTTAAGGGAGAAGCGCGCGGAGGCGGGTAGGGTGGATGCGAAAGGGAGCGAAAAATGAGAAGCATCAACGCCGGAGGAGAGCCGAATGGAGAAAGAATCGCTCGCGAGCTAGCCCTAAATCAATAAACATTTTCGCAGCAGGAGAACTACCGCCGTTGTTATGCTAAAAGGGCGAAATTTTTGGGGGAGGCGAATTTTGTGCAGATTCGGAAGAAGCACTCCAGTCGGCGCGCAGGCGCAGAAAAAAAATGCTCCATTCATCAAAACAGCTATGGGTGTAAGCTGTCCTTGAAAAAAAGGGAACCTTCGCGGCTCCCAACTTGGTGGTTCCGTCGCACAGCTTGCAGGAGCCCTCTGCTAGCAGCTTCGATACCCTGCCATGCCAACTGTTTCTTGGGATCTTGGGATTCTTGGGACATCCCTGCCACGTGGTAACCGTACATTTTCGTCCATTTCAGCAACCGGCCAGGAACAAACGACAGAGGTCACGTCAGAGGGCCACTACTCAGGCAAATCTGATCAGCAACCACCAGGTCCGAATCAGCTCGGTGCCGCCTGGCAGATCTTTGGCTCTAACTCCATGCGTCAGTCAGGTGACGGGCGCGTCGTCAAGACGAAACCCCGCAAACCGAAACCACACCAAAAGGACATCAGGCCACAGTTGCCACCGGGCAAGATCGTAATGGCACCGCCCAGACGACGTAACTTCCACCAGGCCACGCAGTACCCAAAGAACGCCTCGATCGCCATTGACCGTAGTGCGGGACTCTCGCATCATCCCATCGGAAGTCACCCAGGTGGAAGCGTGTATGGGTCTATGACCCACTATGACACGCTGTACGGTATACGAGGAGTCGAGCGCAGAGACAACGATGGTTATCGACCATTCGATCGCCACAGTCCGAGTGCCCATCTTGGGCACTATCACATCCACCCGGAAGATGACATCTTCCGATCGGACGAGGAACTACTGATGGAGTCCGGCGGTGGAGGTGGTACACCTGGCAAGACGGACGGTCTACCTGGGTTAGAGAACTGCGACATTAAGTGTGAACCGCGCGAGTTCAGGTGTGATAAGAGTTGCGCCTGCATCCACATGGATCTGCATTGCGATGGTCAGGCGGACTGCGTGCTGACAGAGGATGAGCAGGACTGCGAGATCGTGCACCAGCGGTTGGCTCAGCAGATTAAGGACAACTGTGAGACGAGTGGTACGCACGTCATCTGCGCTACCACACACATCTGTATCTCGCGGGATTGGTTGTGTGATGGGGATGATGACTGCGGTGACTACACGGATGAGACGCACTGTGGGTCACGGCTCGAATGTACGGAGGAGAAGTTCGAGTGCCAGAATGGCATGTGTATACCCCGGGACTGGGTGTGCGATGGTGACAACGACTGCAACGACCTGTCGGACGAGAAGAACTGCACGAAACAGTAAGTACTCGTTAGAGGTTAAGCGCTTGGTTCCTGACAAAACACGACCCTCCGGAAGACATCAGGTAGACATGATATTAGCTTTCAGTAGTAAGACATAGTAAAATCTGCACGACATTCCATTCAACGGTTCTGATGTCAGGCTGTAATAATAATAGCTTTTAGTAGTAAATAAGGCATAGTAAAAAGCAGCAGCTGACGCACATCCCTTTTGTTATCACTGGCTCAATATGATAGGGTTAGGTGAAAGGTTTGGAGTAGATTCCTTTTTTTAGCCATCACTTACTCTAACCGATGAGAGCGTATCAATTTCACTCCAACTTGTAGTGGTCACAAGTCACTAGTACTACGTCGTATACTACCGCCGGTTTCACCATTACATTCACGCTACACCTACACGCGACCCACTTATATCTGAGATGTCTTAATTGGTGTAATGTTTCACGTTACCGCCATGATTGCCGGACCTAAGTCAAAATTCTCACACGTTCAGCAAAAAAAAATAATGCGAGGTCAGTGAAAGCATCGTAGCGACACTTGATCCCCGCGTTTGCGCGCTCTGCTTCATTAAGAAAGCGTCCTTTTCCCCGTCGGGCATCGAGCAGTTTGAAAATCAATTATGCATTAGCGACGTCCTTTGTGCGGTTCTAGGAAATGTTTCTCTTTAAGATGGCCAGCACCGAAACGGCAGCAGAAGATGCAATTAAAGTAAAGATTTGCTTATCAAGCAAACTGACAATCTATTCTAAGCAGCACTGTTGTTTTCTCAACATTGTTAAGAGCATTATTGTGTGCTGGAAATCATTGCCCCCCGCGGATGTTGCAGCCATTAGCGAAGCAAGCGGTTGTATACGCAATCAAACCATAATTAATTGACGATTTGTCTTGCATCGTTTAATTGCATTGCTCGCAGCAATGTTGACGAGGTCCGATAGTCGCTGGTGCTTGTACTTGACACAGCTGCCCATATTAGCGCGCATTCTTCTTCACATTCCTTCCGGCACCTCCACAAGCGCGCTGTTTGTCAGTCCACCCACGTACTCGGTGCGATTCCAGCTGCTGGCAGTGATTGTCTAGGATTTACTGGAGTGCTTTATAGCGCGCTTCAATTTAATGACGCATTCCGACGTTAGTTAACGAGCTGCTTGTAATTACATTTCCATCGTCCTTTTCGCAGATGCACCCGCGATGAGTTCCGTTGCAAGGATGGCTCATGCATCTCGGCGTCCTTCCAGTGTGACGGTGAAACGGATTGCATCGACGAGTCGGACGAAGCTGACTGCGATCGGCCGATGCAGAACTGTCCGGAGGGTGAGTTCAAATGCAAGGGCGTGTTGGGTGGCATGGGCGGTCCAGGTGGTCGCTGTGTCCTGATGCGCTTCCGGTGTGACGGCGACAATGACTGTGGCGATTGGAGCGATGAGGAGAACTGCCCCAAGAAGCAGGTTGATTGCATGATCAACGAGTTCAAGTGCGACGACGGTGATTGCATCCCACTGCAGTGGCGTTGTGATGACAAGCAGGACTGCAACAATGGTGAGGACGAGAAGAGTTGTCCGGTGGATCGAGTCGCTGGCAGGACCTGCTCACCAGATGAGTACACCTGCAAGGATGGTAGATGCATACTGGTAGGTGTTGCAAATGGAGGAGTTCTTAGGGTCTTAGTAACTTCTAGACATGGTTTCGATGGCGTTGTGTTATCCTTTGCAGAGATCTTGGGTGTGCGATGGAACCGCCGACTGTCGACGTGGTGAGGATGAGCAGGACTGTGACATCAAGTGCGAGCTGAATCAGTTCTTATGTGCATCGGGCAGCCGGAACAGCACCCGTGACTCGTGAGTATTAGCTTTTGAGGGTAATGCGCATGTTGAATAGGTTGGGTATTTACCCTTTTTCTGTTTCCAGGGTGTGCATCAACCAGAAGCACGTATGTGATGGCCACAGCGATTGCGCGAACGGTGAAGACGAGATGCGATGTCCAATCGTTCACCCATGCGGGGCTCACTCTCGCTGTGAACAGCTCTGTGTGACAGCATACAGTGGTCGAGAGGAGTGTATGTGCCGACCTGGGTATCTGCTACACGGTAACGGCTACAACTGCACCGACATTGACGAATGCGCCATCACAAGCGTCCCAGTGTGCTCTCAGGAGTGCTCGAACGTTGCCGGGAGCTTCCGATGTTCATGTCAGCCGGGGTATGTCTTACGACCTGATCAACGCACCTGCAAAGCGGTCGGAGGCTCTGTCAAACTGCTGATGGCAAACCGAGCCGACATCCGACAGGTGTCACTCAGCAACAACCAGTACACATCGATCGCGAAAGGGCTACCAAACGCGATCGCTCTCGACTATCACTACCGGCAGGACCTGCTCTTCTGGACGGACGTCTCGATAGACGTCATCAAGCGGTCACATTTGAACGGGAGTGGAGTTCGGGACGTCATCAAGTGGGGTTTGGAGTCTCCCGGTGGTCTAGCAGTAGACTGGATCCATGATCTTCTATTTTGGACCGATTCTGGAACACGTCGTGTGGAGGTGTCTACTCTCGACGGGCAGATGCGCGCGGTATTGGCAGCGAGTGACCTCGACAAGCCCCGTGCCATCGCCGTTCATCCAGGGCGAGCTCTCGTCTTCTGGACCGACTGGGGCACTGCTCCTAAGATCGAGCGTGCCTTCATGGACGGTTCCGAACGGCAAACGATCGTAGCTGAGGCCATCTTCTGGCCAAACGGGCTCACGATCGACTACACCAGCAATCGGATCTACTGGGCGGACGCGAAGCACGTCATCGAGAGTGCCGGTTTCGATGGACGCGCTCGACGTAAGATCCTCAGCAACAACCTGCCACACCCATTCGCGCTCGCGCTCTTTGAGGACGCGATGTACTGGACGGACTGGCACACGAAGACCATCTCGACTGCGAGCAAGATCAACGGGCGAGGTTTCCGGGTCGTCCACGAGGGTCTACACTTCCCGATGGGCATCCAGAGCTACCATCCTTCCCGTCAGCCGGACTTCGCCAATCGATGTGCGTCGGACAAGAATGGCCGCAAAGGTGGCTGTTCTCACCTATGTCTCCCAGCAAGGACACACCGACGATGTGCTTGCCCCATCGGATTGACCTTGCGGCCAGATCAGAAGACCTGTTCGACAGTACCCGATAAACTTCTGCTAATCGCGCGCAAGAAGGACGTGCGAGTTCGCCAACTGGACGCAGCGAACCCGGTCGACATGGTGTTACCTCTGGATGGCATCAAGTCAACGGTGGCAGTTGATTGGTGTAGCCGCACGAACGTCATCTACTGGACGGACGTTGGCAAGAGTGTGATAAGCCGGGCGTTCATTAACGGCAGCCGGCAGGAGGCCATCGTGAAGGCGAACCTCATCTCACCGGCTGGATTGGCACTCGATTGGGTCACGGATAAGATCTACTGGACGGATCCAGGTACGAACCGCATTGAGGCAGCGACAACGGATGGACGCCAGCGGGCTTTGCTCATATGGGAGCGTCTGGACAAACCGAGGGACATCGTAGTGCATCCTGGCGAGGGCTATATGTTCTGGTCAGATTGGGGTTCAAACCCACTGATCGAACGAGCCGGCATGGATGGCACTGGTCGGTTTACGCTCGTATCGGAGAACCTGCAATGGCCGAATGGGTTAGCGCTAGATGTTGACAAGCAGCGGTTGTACTTCCTTGACGGTGGCACTAAGTCGCTTGAGTACGTCAACTACGATGGTACAGGGCGTAACCGGCTCATTACTGAGGGATTGAAGCATCCGTTTGGGCTAGACGTGTACGAGAAGCGCGTGTACTGGACCGATTGGGACACACACAGCATTCAGGTGGCCAACATGTACACTGGGCATGAGAGGCGTACTATTCTTGCAAACAACACGGACCTGATGGACATCCGTGTGTTCCACCGGAACCGCCGAGACTCACGCAATCCATGTGCGCACAAAAATGGTGGTTGTTCGTACATCTGTCTACTCAACCCCAGTAGCTACAGTTGCGCATGTCCCATCGGCATTCAGCTAAAGGTAGGAATCGACAGTTATCGCTTGGATTATCAACCATTATACTCGATGTTCTTCTTTTTTTACCGTACAGGATAACGGCAAGACTTGCAAGAGCGGTCCATCCAACTACCTGATGTTTGCACATCGCACAGAGATACGGCAGGTGTCGCTAGATAGTGACTACCAGATCGATGTGGTGTTGCCGTTGCCACCGATCTCGAACGTGGTGACTCTGGACGTGGATCGTCGCACGGGTGAAATCTATTGGGCGGATACTATTGAGGACGTGATCATGCGTTCTACACCTGACGGTATGCGTATCAAGCAGATCTACAGCGAGAGCATGACTAGTGTTGATGGACTCGTCATCGATTCGATTGGACGCAAGGTAGGCGATTCACTTGCAGAATGCTTGAGAAATTTCACACCGAGAAGAAGGGTAACATCTATGTTTTGTGCTCCATTGCAGATTTACTGGACTGACGCTGGTCGAAAGGTGTTGGAGGTGAGCGACCTTGAGGAGGGCATCCGGAGCGCATTGGTTTGGAAAGAATTGGAGCAGCCTCGAGGTATAGCCATTGACTATGAATCGGGGTACCTATTCTGGTCTGATTGGGGAGCAAACCCACGTATCGAGCGTGCCGACATGGACGGTGAGAACCGCATCGACCTAATCACAGAGGGTCTGGGATGGCCGAATGGTCTAACCGTGGACAGGACGGCAAAGCGTATCTTCTGGGCTGACGCGCAGATGAAGACGATCGAATCCTGCAGCCTGTCAGGTGGTATGCGAGCGAAGGTTGTCGACAATCTGCCACACCCATACGCACTGGCGGTAACTGGACGTACAATCTACTGGACGGATTGGATCACAAAGGCACTACATTCGGTGCCGAAATCGAACCCGACGCATATCCGCAACGTTACACATGGACTCGAGGGTCTGATGGACGTGAAAGTAGTACAGGAGGACGAAGAACGACACCTGGAGAATGTGTGCGGTGTTGGGAATGGAGGTTGTTCGCATCTGTGTCTGCGTAATCCCACCGGATATTCGTGCAAGTGTCCCACGGGACTCACCATGCGCGAGGGAAGCATGACCGACTGCAAGAACCTACCTGATGTAAGTATGCCATAGCGTAGTACGTGATCTTACAACTGACTCAAACGCATCTTTCCCTTAGGAGTATTTGCTGATCGCATTACGCTCTGGAATTGGACGTATCTCACTCGACACGCCGGATCTGTTCGATGTGGTCCTACCGATTGAGGGCGTCCACGGTGCGGTTGTACTCGACTATCACTTCGATAGTATGTACGTCTTCTACGCTGATGTCAACGTGGACGCGATCCGGCGTGTCAACATGCACAACTACTCCGACACGCAGGTGATCGTGTCGAGTGGGCTGAACACGCCAAATGGCATCGCTGTCGATTGGCTGGCGGACAACCTTTACTGGACGGACACAGCTCTCAAGAAGATCGAGGTCGCTAGACTGGACGGGTCCTGCCGCAAGGCGATCCTGACAGATGGTCTGGATGATCCTCGCTCCATTATTCTCTACCCAAAGCGTGGATTCGTCTTCTGGGCGGATTGGGGCCAGACGCCCAAAATCGAGCGCGCCTACATGGATGGATCTGAGCGGCGGAGTGTGATCGATTTCGAGCTTGGCTTCCCAACTGGGTTGGCTATAGACTTTGACGCAAAGAAGTTGTACTGGGCAGATGCCCTACAGGATCGCATTGAGCTGTGTGATTTTGATGGACGTCGGCGTATGCAGGTGGTGGCGCATGCGACACACCCATTCGGGTTCACGCTTACTGCGACACACCTCTACTGGACGGATTGGTACAATAAGTCGGTGTTGCGTGCACCCAAACACAGTGCCACCAACGTAGAGGTAGCTCGCTTCAGCCTGCGTGGCGCTCTTGAGATTCGAGCCGTGTCAGGACAACGGCAACCGCACGATTGGAACCCATGTCGAACCGATAACGGTGGCTGTTCTCATCTCTGTCTGTACGCGGAGTCACGCTACGTGTGTGGGTGTCCCGACATTCCGGATGGACATCACTGTGTGCTCGAACCGACGTTCCTGGTACCTATGAAACCGAACGACGAGATGTTATCGGCGAGTGAGGAAAAACCGGGCCTCTCAAATGGCTCTATCGAGCTCACGAAAAGCAAGATGCACGCGCAGCTCGTCATCATCGCCACGGCCATCTTGGCCGGGCTGCTGATCATCGTCATCATCGCCATCCTAGGTAATCTTCGCTTCCACCTTGCCTCCGAAACCCAAACCGATAGTTCCTTGATCTCGCGCTTTCCGTGGGGCTTCCATACCCTGCTGAGTGAGGTTGCACTTTCGTTTTCTTCCGCTGCCTGTGTTGTAGATCCCGCTTAGTAAACCCCGGAATTTTGTGATGTGATGTGCTTTCACCTTTTCAGTGTTGATTGTCAACTCGAAACGGAAGCAGACTAAGAAGAGCTCGCGCAGCGCAAGTGACGTGCTGACGTTCACCAATCCCAACTACAACGGTATCGACGGGCTATGCCAGTCAGTAGACGCCGGTTCCTCGCGCAACACCATCTGGAAGCGGCTCAAGTACGATCGTGCTCAGGTACGGTATCTTTGCGCTTATATGTAAGGTGACACGTGTCTAACACAAGCTGTCTAACTCCGCTTCCAGGAGCGCGTTTTTGAGGAGAAGTACTTGGGTGTACAACATCACAGCGCCAACGGGAGCTACCTGGCCTCGACTCCGTCATCTCAGATCACGCCGGTGTCAGCTGTGCTGCCCGTCTAATTTCCGACCGATCTAGAAGGGTGAACATCCCCGGATGTATAGTTCCTTTTTGTAGTCGTGAGTCGACAAACGGCGAGCAGCAGTACGTGACAGCTCGGGAACTGGGAACGCATTTAGCGCTCCCTGCTCCCAGGGAGTGATGAGAATGACAAAAGGAACAGCAAACTGTGGAAAAGGTGACAGAGCTTCCGAGCCCAAACCGAAACTGGCTAAGAGTATGAGCAGACGAGGATGTGACGGAGGGTTATGACTATACAGGCAGCTATTTCTCGACATCGTTAAAAATGATTATTAAGATAATATTTCAATTCAATGAAATCATCTAGAACGTAACAAGAGGAATCTCTAGCCATTTACCCAGGTTAGTATAGCTCGATAGCAGAATCAACCGCAAAAAGCTAGGCTCACACGGTCCCAGAGACCAAGACTAAAAACAATACAAAACAGAAACCGAATCACTTCCAGCAAAGGGATTGGTGGCGGCAGACCTACCTGCCAGGACGGTGTTACCCTGCACTCTAAGAGCAATGACGTTCACCGGTGTTGAGGCACCGATACCGATTCGTTACGTATCCAATGTTCGGATAGAAAAGCAGCTCTTCCATCGACGGTCTGGTGCCGTACATGGTCCCGATTACAGTCTCTTATATCACACGCCACGCCTGGTCAGCTACCAGGCTGCCAGCGCGTTCGGTATCCCGTAAGCATTTAGGCGCTAACAATTTGTATATTTGTAGGTGGTCTGTACACGTGTATATGTGTTTCCAATTCATCGTGTATGAATTTGTATTTAAGGCAAAACTAAACAAAAAAAAACCAGAGTGAGGAGGAAGCCAATCACGGGACGGAGGGAGGGCGAAATCTATACGACTATATAGGAGGCTGTGTTGTGTATCAATAGGACGGGTGTGACGTGTTGTGTGTGTAGGTGTGCGATGGGGAACGGCGGCGAAAGAGGACGCTAAGTGTTCGAGGAACTGCCCCACCCGAGTGTCGGTGGCTCCGGACTTGGGGAGGGCGAACCTTTGGTCACCTGTTGGGAGTCGTCTGCCTACCAGAAGCTGGCTAGCTTTGTCCCCTTGGAATAGCTTTCGGGGGGGCATCCTAGCTTCTCCCCCTACCCCCTCTCTCTCGATCCCAAACGCGCACACCTACACACGTCTACTCATACCAAAAAAAAAAAACTCTCGCGAAGCGATCCGCTCGGGGAGTCTGTTATAAGTGACGTAATGAAGGGAAGTATCAGGGCTGAACGCAACCGTTCTGCAAAAAAAAAGGACACGGTGCATTTGTGTACATGATGTTGTACGTTAAGGGTTGTCGTTATATTACCGATGAAACGATTTTACTTTCATGATTGTTTTCCCTTACACATCCACTTCTGTTTACGCTGTCATTACGAATGTTTCATTGTTGACTGATTATTGAGGTTAGGGTTAGAGGTTAGATCGAAGGTTGAGGGGCGATGATGCGAGGAAACTGGCTGCTTTTATCTTTATAATCATTGCAGGTGCTCCATTACTCAGGACGTCCAGTTCAGCGTTGGAGCACTACGTTTCTTTATAAGCGCATAATTTCGCATTATAAGGAACTTCGTTTCGTTTTTCGGCAGCTCTCAAGAAGCAGGCCAATGTAATTGTAAATACTGTACAACATTATGCAACACAAAGTCCATGCACACTGAATGCATCATTTAAATGGCGGATTCGAGGCTCACATAGGAGCAAGGCAAGAGAGGCACGCCATCCAAGATGGCGGTAGCCATCCACGCTGACGTGACAAAACACTAATGAAACAATGTGCCAACCATATGAACTGATTACAATTTGACTGATTTTGGTTGCTTGTCGGTGTTATCAACACCTTCGGTTGCTCTGCCCAGTGCATTTGAAAAAATGAAAGGAAATGTTGCGCCAGATCTCGACGATTGGAGGTCAGCGCTTTCCTCGGAAGTCAACGAACACATTCACTCTACTATGGGAGCGACGGCACACGTGTGGAGTTGATTTTTGAAACAAAAACAAAACAGTTTCCTGAGTAGAATTAGCCCTTATAGGCTGAAGCACTCGATCAGGCAGCGTCTCTTTAAGCACCCGCTGTATAAGGGACTTGTTTTCCTTATTTTTGATAAAACAAAAACCAGAACTGTCTGACTCTCGTCCTGTGAGTACAGCTGACAAGAGTACCGTGTGAGCAAACGTCGGCGTGCGCAACGTCTGCGATGAAATCGTGGCACCGATGTTCGACCGTAGTTTCGTTGTTCAAGCTGACACTGGAACTTCCAGCTTGGTACCATTTATTTTTAGTAAAAGTCTATGATAGACCCAAACGTACTTGGAGCGGTGCTCACCTATGAGCGATTGATATCGAACGTTTTCACCATCAAACATGCACGCACGGTCAGAGCAGCGTTTCGTTTAACGTCGACATCCAGCCGGAAGCAAGATGAACACACGTACAATGCCTAAGGATCTAAACCCCGCTGCTGGAACCTTGCGCATCCCACAATCAAGGGGCTCTATATTGAGGTGATGCCTGGCAAGTTTCCCGCACGAAGGATTTTCCAAGGACATAGGCGAGTAGCCGTTTTTTTGTCTTCGTTTCCTTTGTGCTTTACGTTTGCGTTTTTGATACACTGTTGTTTGTTTAACGTGTACTTTCTCATGTTACTCAAATAAAATCATTACCATTAGTGTAACGTATCGTAAATATGCTGTGAGATGTGAGCCATAAAATGCCGATGGTTCCTCGAGTAAAGGGCGGGTTTTGTTAGGTTTTTTGGTGGCTAAAACGTGGCAGCCTGGCAGACACGATAGATAATACGCGCGTTTCCATGCAACACCTATTCTACGATAGCGGTAAGATCGGCAGCCAAACAATTCAAACCCGAACTGTGCGAGGAAGGGGCAGAGGAGGTGCAAAACTAAATGCAAAACAAACAAATAATGAGAGAAAAAAACGCATTTTTCATGCATTTTTTAATTCGAAATCGCATTATCAAATGCGCGTTTTAGTGCAACATAGACTATGGATATTTGTGCATGTAATATAAACCACATTGAACGCCAGGGAAGCGACGCGGGAAGAGATGGAATAGATGCAACGGGGTGGTATATAGGGGAGGGTGAGAACAAGGGAAGAGGTAAGGGAAACACCTACAGAGTTTTCATCGCTTCCGTTATTGCTGAAACATTTCCAGGACGGGTGAAGAGCTCATGTGAACAGTGTAAGGTATTTTTTTAATAAAAAAAATCAAAGTATTATATCAGCGGGCAGGTTGCAAATCGACCGTCCCAATTTCAAACTAGATTGAAATCGCAAGCAAAAGCGACACGCGATCAATTCTCTCCGAATGAAATTTGCCCAAGGCTCTACAAATTTTATCATCGCAGAGAAATTCGCATCAGGAAAGAGGAAGCCACAAAAAAAAAGACAAACATAATAATAAAATCGAGATTTAATCCGTGGTGGTACAGCTGCCCAGCAGCGTGCCAATTGGTACCGTAATTAAATTACTATGTAAAAGAATATGAATAATTTATTACATAGCTGTAGGAGTAAAAGGTTTGACTGGGAAGGTTGCAGGCAAAACCTGCGCAGTGGGAAGCACGAATGCCGCACGCTGAATTATGATCTCCCGTTTTGATCCTCGTTTTATTCATCGTTTCTAGAAACAGGACAGAGCGAGCAGCGAGAGACAGCAGACACAAAATCTACCGGATGCTTTTTTGCATAAGGAGTGCTACTGATTTTACTGCGCGAGATGGACGTAATTGGAACAGCCATTGAGAGATTTCGCAACTGCTGCTTAGAACAGGGCGATGGCACTGCGTGATACGCGAATGGGCGAAGGAGAGCGGGAGGGGGAGGGGGGGGGGGTGCGGGGAGGAGGTGGAAGGGAGTAGAAAGGTGGTAAGGTTTGGAAAGCCGAATTGATACTATGCAAATCCACTCTAGTGAAACAAACAAAAAACACATTTACAGGTGAGTGAACGAGAATCGAAGAATGATTTAAGGCAAATGAGCTGCAAAGCACATAGTGTATAAGTTTGATCGTAATGCGAATTATGACATTTGATAACCTCGAAGAGGGCATAGAGAAGCACATAGGAAGGAAACAAAAAACACTCAAAACAAATCGAAGCAAACGAAACAAAAAAAAACAAGGACAAAATGGTCAGTGAGTCTAACTCGCAAGATTCAGATGATATTTATATTTTTAAAGAAACCCAACAAAAAAGTGAATAGTGCTGCATTTATTAGGAACAAAAGAAAATCTCGTTTCAATACAAAGTGAGAAAAAAAGAGCGAGAAAACCACAAACGAAGGCAAAAGCAAAAGGTAATGGGGGTGGGAAAACAATGTTCTCTAATCAATGTATATTAGGAATTTAAACCAACAAAGCTAACATTCAAATACAGAATCCAAGACACGCGTACACACACGAATAAACGAAACCTGCAAAACACATCAATAAACACACGATCAAACTAAATAACAAAGCAAATGATCGAACGATGCAAACGAATATGGCAACCCAACTGAAGGAGTGAACAAGGCAAACAAACGAACATACCATAATAAGCAAGAGCCCAAATGAAGGAATAAACAAAACATATAAACAAGCTATTAAGCAAGCTAAAACTCCACACGGATGGAACAGGCGAACAAGCAAATAAACAAGCAAACAAACAAGGAAATAATTTAAGAAAAACTTGACACACCAAAATATTCACTAAAAGCAACAGATATTCGGGGATATCTTCCTATCAAAAGGAGAGAAGTGAGAGTGAGAGAGAGAAAGAGAGCGAGAGAGGAGGGGAATGAGACAAAACAAGCGATAAAACAATAACCTTGCGAGGCGTATTACAAGGATATCGGCGCGTAACGAAATGTCAGTGTATATGTGTTCGGGTTGGACGGCGGGAGAATCAAAACGTATCCGTTAACCGAAGAGTGATGTTTGTAAAACCGGTGGTCGATCTCGAAGGGTTCATAACTCGACGACCGAGGTGTGTAAAATCGTTTTCTCGATGTTGGTGTATCATCTGGGCAACTTTACTGTTGCATTGTTATTTCGTTATCGCAGGCAAAGCCGCTTGCACGTTCATCCGTTCTTCGGAACCGGGTTGGGTGGGGGAATGGGAAAGGGCGGCTGGCGGCAGGTGTGGAGGGAATTGTATGTACACTTTTTTGCTATACCGAGTTGGAATGGATGTAAGTTACTTACGCACGCCTTTAGAGCAACGCAGGGATTGGGTCAAGCAGTACCACAGACAAACCCCTCGAAAGGGCTCGCTCCTAAATTTGAACACGGACGTCCGGACGCCGCTGAAGCTACCGAACATTGTCGGACGAAGCGTGACGCTACAATTTAACTGCGGGAGTCGCCCATTTCGAGGGCGTTTGCTGACAACGAACGCATTTTGACATTAGCTCGCGAGTTGACAGGTGGGCCGCGATTTATACACGGGAGCGTGTTTTCCCACGGTTGGCTCGGAAGTCACCAGGGCGCCATTATGCCATGTTTAAGAAATGTGTGACGTCTCGTTTGTATCACCCGTTTTCCTCCCATTTGTATCCTTGCGCCGTGCGCCAGTGAGGGTTCGAATCCCGGTTTCGGGTGGATGATCACGCCTGCAGCGGGCAAGCCCACTCCCTGGACTGTATGCCGGATTCCAGTATTCTAACAGGACAGCAAACAAAACATGTACCGAACAAAAAAAAACCAAACACCACACACACGCCCACACACGAACAGGACACACGAACGACACGGATCTAAATAGTTATGTAAGCATTCCAATACATACTAACTATGCTGAAATATTCAGACCACAACAATTACTTAGCTAATTGGCCGAAGGGAGGCAGAAGGACAAACACATGGGGCTGCTACAAATGGAAAATGGGTCAGGGAACGAATGATTAAATACAAACAAACATACATACGCACACACACACACACACACACACACACACACATACCCACGCATGTTACAGCCATTCGACGGTGGATGCTCGAGCTGACGAAGGGATTGAGATGTGGAAGGATTAGGAAAGACGAGACGTGGGATCGGAACGCCGATCGGAGGAGGCCTGAGCGTGTGAGAGCAGTGATAGTAGGTGGAAAAGGTGACAGAATTAGGGTGGCGGGATGAACAAACCACTATGAAAACTGAATAACATTGTAATGATAAAGAGAAAGAAAAATTAAATATTAATAAATGTATTTTAAATGTTAAATAACCGTGACTGTTTTCGATTGCCTGTCGTCGTTGTTTAAACTAGCCTGAGGTAAGTTCTGAGCATGAACTCATCTTTGGATCAACTTCGCTCACGATGAAACCATTCACAAGGATGCTGTACTGCCACTCCCACGAAGAAGTCTCTACTGAACTCAAACGTGACAGCAAGTACTTCCCAGGAGGGTTTGAAGGTTCGGACTAGAGAATGAACAACGCTCAGCAACTGTTGGTTTGATGTAGTTATCTTTACTTGTGTTTGGGAAAAATAATACGACTGCATCCTTGATTATCCTTGATTATTTTTTACAAATTCATTAAGCCTCAATTTTGCCGTCCTTTTGGCCCGATTGCAATGAAAATGTGGAGGCATCTACCGCCTCAACCTACTAGCGTCAAATGATCGTAAACCGTGTGTCCAATAGATTAATTTCGAGTCCGCTCGCGAACAGATTCTTGGAAATCAAGACCAGGATACTGGATTGGGTATCGAGAGGAGGGAGTTGATGTGAGCTCTCCACCCGCAGCTTGCGAACGTGCTTCCGTATCCGTGTCCCTCTGTCGCGCTTCAACTACTGGTGCTCGCTGCGTTCCACGCGCATCCGCCTAGACGTTGGGGGTTGGGTGATTCTGAATGATGGGCTGTACGCCTAATGGGCGTGATCTACCGGGTTAGCTGATGTACCTGCGCCTTAGTTTACTGAAGGTCACTCGAGCACGTAAAATATCCAGTAGCCGGCGTTGAAGGCAGCGAAGCTCACCGGAAAGATGACCCGCGAGTACTTGTCGATCACGTTCACGTCCTTGATCTTCGGTATGGACGCCTTGATGACGGAGGCACCGCGCTTGATCGCGTGCAGCATCTTCGGCCTTCCCTGACCTGTCAACGAAAAAGCGCACGTTGGTGATGTTGAGCAGAAGCTGTCAAATGGACGCTAAACGAGGTGTCACATGAGGTACCTCTCGCATTGCGGTACCGCAGACCGCTGCGGGTACTCGACCCATACGACCGGGCGATGCGGAAACTCGGCGGGAACTTAGCAGAGTCAACGCTATCGCTGGTAGTGATCGTGTTTGAGTAGTGTCGGTTGCGTAAGGACGCGATCGGGCTCATGCGAATGTCCTGCAGCTCGATAATGTCGTCAGCTGAACAGGTGGTCTTCTCGGTTTTCCCTACACGAAACAACGAAACGAAAAGTCTATCAGTTACTGTACTTCAGGTCCTTCAAACTCGTGACCACCAACTTACCGAACACCTTCCGTTCAGCTTCCTTATTCTTTTTACATTTCTTTTTGGCACGGGCACCCCAGTACGTGTAGTTGACGGCGGCATACTCCAGCAGGGCGGCGAACACAAATACGAAGCACATCACCAGGTAGATGTCGATGGCCTTAACGTACGAAATGCGGGGTAGCGAGCTTCGAACACCGGTACTGATGGTAGTCATTGTCAGTACGGTCGTGATACCAAGCGCCACACGCGCTGAGGTGGCCTCATGATTGATCCAGAAGGATACCCAGGACAACATCACGATCAGTATGCTGGGTAGATAGGTCTGAAACACGAAGTAGCCGATGTTGCGCTGGAGCTTGAAGGAAAGCGACAACCGCTGGTACACCCCAGTCGCCAGCTTTTCCTGTGAGAAGCAGAAGGTGCCTTACGTGAGGTCCGGAGATGGCGATTATGGATCTTCGCTTACCTTCCGATCGTTCGTCTCATACCCGATGATGGTGAACTGTGGCAGTTCCGCTTCCTCAACACCGCGTATGGGCGTAGAGCGCCAGTACATGACGACGTCCGAGACGGTGTATCCATCTGGAATGGAGCAGAAAAACCAAAACGAGTTCAGCCCCACGTACAGTGTTGGCTGTAGCCTTTGCAGCCGACTCACAGCTCTCAATCTCCACCGTGCAGTTTTGTGAGTCCAGTGGGTAGTAGTGCAAGTCCATCATGCAGGCAAGCGTGGTAGTGAAGCGCATTCCATATGTTACGGCACCATCACCAGCCAGCCGAACCAGCTTGTTCCGTTCGGTCACGTCGTGCAGGAAGCTGTTCTTGTCGTTCGCGAAGAACGTGTCTGGTACCCAGATCTTTTCGGCGAAGTCACCCGACAGCGTGATGACGTCGTTCGCGCCATCGTCGTCTATCATAATTTCGCCCGTTTGCTCCTTCTGATTGTCTCCCCACAGGGCGAATGCGTTGAACGCCAACCGCTCATCCTTCCAGTACTGATTGAGGTACATTGTGATAGTGTAATCCTGCCAACCGATGAAGAAGACAGATGTAAGCAGGGATCTTGCGCAGCTGGCTTTGAACTTACCATATTAACTTCTGAGATGGCGTCGAAGCTCGCTATCGTTAGATCCATACCCACGTGTAATGGCTCTCCTGCATGTCGAAGGGTTGAATTTGACAGTTGAGAAAACTGATGTTATGCCGATTGAAGTTTGCAAACTACACAAAATACTTGCCACCAAAGTTTGGTCGTAGCCGGATATCATAGCCCTCCAGTATCCGTGATATTGTCTGTGTTACATTTTCCAACCGGCCCGCAGCCATTGACTTTTGATGCACGCTACAAAAGGAAGTATATGCAAGTATGGCATGGTTTTCATTATTATACGATTTTTTTTTAAATCTCGTCAATTCCAACGCATTCAAGAGACATTCTCCGTCACTCACCTTCGCAGCGCGCTGTTGATTTGTACTGAGTTTAAGAGGCAGAACACCACAAGCGGCCACATGGTTACGGATATTCGCGATAATTCCTGATTCCAAGCAATTTTGAGGCGCGCTCGCAAACGAAACGTTGCCTAGCCGTCGCTAAATGCTGCCGCAAAATGAAAGTCTGCAACGATACGAACTCTGCTTTAGTTGGTGTTGGCCATCTCACGAGGCACGGCTTGGTGACAACCTTCTACTGCTGCTGTCTCACTGTCATTGGAACGAGCGTGCTAGAGCCCGGCTAGCTGCCGCATCTTTCTGATCTACTCGCACGGCAGGTAGATGGTGTCCGGCTGCAAAGCAAGGTGAAAGACTCAACAATGGTTCCATGAACGCCCGCACCGTTCGCTATTACTTACTTGTTAATCCATCGTGATTGGATGGGCTAGTGTTACAATCAATCTAAGTTGAGCTGAGCAGCGGAAGTCGAGGAATGACTTCAGGTGCTGTACATTGAGATATCGCAAAAAATGTTGAAATTAAAAAACAACCAAAAGTAGTGTATTAAATTCGGTTTTGGGCAGCACACAAGGATCAGGAAAGAATCGTAATGTTGGAATATTATCGCCCAAGCAATCTGTCATACGTCAGTGCAAGTGACAACAGTTGACTGCTATAGGAAATATAACAACCGAAGCACTCCAAAGCTGGGCGAGGTGTCCGTAGCATAGTAGCTAACGCACAGCATAAAAACAAGACGAGATATAGGCAAGATTGGAGGACTTTTTTACGCACTCTAGACGCTATATCAACAGGTTCAGATCAAGATACACAAACATCATGCATAGCTTTACGGAGGGTGCTTTGTACGTCTGTATCCCAGGTGATGGAGTTGCTTGGCACACCTGTATCTTGGTTGATGGATGGTCTCGGTCCTGATTTCTCACCAGCTTCATCCTCCAACGTCTACTGGCATTTCCACAGCCAAACGCTCGCGAATTGTGCTGAGACGTGACGTCCCGTGCACGTGTACGGCCCCAACACGTCCCGTGGAGGTCCTCGAAAACAGCAAAGAGTCACAAAACCGTGCCCTCATTTCGCGCTCAATGCACGCGTTTGATCCATGGACAAGTAGCGTTCGGTTCAACATTCGCAGGACTTTCACCTCCAGCTGATGGGTGGAAACAAGCCCCATGCTAGAAGCAGAGGATACGCGAGAGAAGAGGATGCGGTAGAAAAGGGACGGGTATAGTCAGGGAAAACTTTTCGCGGCCAATAAAGTCGCCCTGAACGTGTGCCAACGCTAGGACGCGCGCCGTTGCCGCTGATGCCGAGTAATGAATTGGCCTGTTAGGGTTGATTGATGCATTACATAATTGAATCACTGTGAGCGAAGGGATTATGTAAACATTATCGTCAATTAGCGGGCAGCAAAACGGGAGCTAGACGAGAGCGCCAGTCTACCACCATCCTTTGTTGGAAGGTCCTGCTGAAAGAGCGAGGGACTGTAAAGGTGACAGTAGAAATCGAAATCCACAAATGCCCATCAACGCACAGGCACACACAAACACACGCACACACAGTATCAAAAGAAGCCGTGAGAGGAGAGGGTGGGTCGCGGGGGGAAGGGGGATGGGGGAAGGGAGGAGAGCGCGCACACTCGTGGAATATAAACACCCATAGCCCGCGGCACAAAAAGAACCTCCAAAAGGTAGTGCTCAGATCGCGTGCCAGCAGAAGTTCGAATGGCCAGCTTCCTGAGGTTCTGAGATCCTGGCAGCTTGGTCTAGGGCTAGAAAGCAAGGCACGAGAGTTGCAGTCGACAAGTGGCACCTTGGGGATGATGGGATTGGAGCTCGGTAAAGCAGAAACACCACTAACCACCTGGCAGGAACGGCCTCAAGGAAGGATTAGGCACCCCGCTGGTGCCGTCGTGGTGAGCCGCCAGCCACCTAGCACTGACAAGGGAACGGTTACAACTACTGAACACTGGGCCACGGAGCAGAGCACATTTTCCGTGCGCGATCAGCATCCGTCGTGCGACTGCACATCACTCGTTTGATAACGCGAAACAGTATCGGCACGAAAATGCCGCGGTCCTGAGGCGGACGTCGCGGGCTAGAGGATGGCCAACGAGCGTCCATGTATTGGGAGGCTGCGGGCTCGACGCCGAGAGGATGCTGGGCTAAAAAAAAAATGTCAGACCAAACACCAAGGCTCGAGCGAGTAAGGATGCACGAGTACGAGAGCAAAGTCCTGTCTCCTGAGCGAATGTGCTCTACGAGCCCGAATAGGAAGGTGGTCGATTAAGGTTGTGGAAAGACGCTTTATTCTTTCCATTCCCAGTTGCACACGCTCACCGTGGTGAGAAGGTGATGGAAAAGCACCGTGAGAGCGAGAGTAAGAGAGAGAGAGAGCAGGAACAAGGGAACGTCTCGTCAGCGCGAGAACGCGTCCACGAGAGCAGTTGTCCAGATCAATGTTGTGACAGAACGCGAGCGCACCGGAGCTCTCGCAGGCCGACGTTTGACGTACGACGTTTGGGGCACTTACACAAGCGAACGGGATGTCCTGCCGAAGCAGGCATATGTTCGGCAGGGTGGCGTCGAGTCCTCGCATGCGCCGGACGACGATACGAGACTCACCCATCCGGTTCGCGAAGTTGACAGCGGGAGGATGTTCATTATGGTTGGGACTTTATGTTTTTTCCATTGCTTCTTTATGCGCGGCTGCCGTTAGGGCCGCGGGTCTCTCTCGGCTCGCGGGAGGACAATCATTTGGCCAAGGTGTGCGAGTCCGCCTTCCATCGGGCTCCCCACCGCACCGGTGTGCTGTACGCCTGCTTGTTTGTCGGGTTTCGCATTGTCTTCGATCAGTACCCCCTCAAACAATAATACCGACCGAGCGATGGCTTCCGGTAGGACTGGGCCAGCGAAACATCGGCAACGAACCAGTGGGCGAGTGAATCGAGATGCTTGGGAAGGCTCGCGCGCTTCACATTCCGATCGGCAAATTACCTCAGGGATTGCATACCTTTAGGGGTATGTTTGACGGATGAATTATCGACACAATTCCAGTAATCAATCAGGCATGCGTTACATACGCTGGGAATGCCATTAAACACTAACGATGAATAGTGCTGAATCGTGCCCTTGCCCCCCCCCCTCCCGCCTCTCCCAAATGCATCTCTCTCAGGAGCGCAACAAAAAAAAAGCACGCATCGGTCGTCCAGCCCAAAAGGGAGCGCACAATATTTGCTGAGCCTCGTCACGACTGTCGTCACGTTTTATTGCTTCACGGTCCCTTCGAAGGATAAGCCAAAGTGCCGGCGGGGTGGAAAGGGCTTACTCATGGCTTTCTATGCCTCCTTGCCTTCTCTACCTCCCACCCCCCCCCCCACCCCCCCACCCCCTCCACCGCACCATCTGATTGCGTCCCATGCGGCCTCACCATGGATTGTCTCTCGTTATTTTGAAATTAATTATTCATCGGTTTTTCTTTCTCCGTACTTCCGTGGGGTGGGTTTTTGGAGAACCTGTGTGTGTGTGTTTTTTTTTTCTCTCTTGTACTTTAGCCGATTCATCATGCCGTACGTGAAATATTGTTTATATTGGCAGGCATTGGCTACCGTGTTGCTACAGCGAAGGTGTTCTGTTTGCTGAGATGGACGGTTCATATACATGTGTGTAGGTGTGTGTGTGTGTGTGCGTGTGTTGTAAGTCGATTTCACACCAACCTGCTGTTGGCTCACAATTGAAATCCCGTCACGAAGACCTAGTCGAATTCGTCCCGCTTGCCAGCAGCATCAGTCTCATGTGAGTCTTCACCCAAAGGCACAGGCCGCACACTTATCAACTGCCAGCAGTAGAAGCTCATCGTCAGGCTTACCACTCGACTGACCCGCTTCCGCGGACCGATTGCTGAGCAGTGCGAATTCTATCGACAGCTGCGTCCTCCACCACAACCTGCCTGTCCTCCAGCTTACGGTGACTTTGATCTGCACCGGCAAGTTGAAAAGTGCCGAGAACAAAATGCCTCCCCACCAGCTCAAGACGACCATGACACACACACACACACACACACCCACACGTGTACATGTACACACCTGCGTGCCTGCCGTCCCCGTGCATCCTTCGCTATGCCGTGTGGGGAGTAATGTTACGAACGAAGCATGTGTAGCCGGCGCGAAGGAATGCTTCGCTGGAGAAGAATGCAACTTATGCGGTGGCTTTATGCTGCAATTATCCAGGGGGGGGATGCTGGAGCCGGACGGGGTGGCTGGATCGGGGAACGCTAAAACGTTGGGAGCTGGAATCCTGCTGGCGAATGTCCTGCCGGGCGTTGAGCTGTCGAAATGGGAGCGTTTCCACGCGCGTGACGGACAAACAATCGACAAGCGCGATGGGCATTGTGGCTGGTGCGAGCTTCCAGGCGGTTTCTTCTGCACAGAACCACAGAGCAAACACAATGCAACCAACCGGGCACAATTGCGAGCGCGATCGCACAACACCCGGCGGGACGATCACGAAACAGGACGTTTGTTTAGTTCTTCTTCTTTTTTTGGTTGTTGTCTGACAGGTACCTCCAAAGAGCCCGCTAATGCATGGAATAGGGCCAGCACTTTGGTGCATGAATGCAGATGTGAGATGCTTTCTTGAAGTTGTCTATCTCAGACGACTTAGCAATGGTACGCTTCGCGTTTTGGTTCTGGCGCTTCTTGGATTCTACCCGGTCATTGATTCGCGAATACTCGGCCTCATTTTGGTTCGCGCTGAGTACTCGGAAGTGCTTTAACGCCATGCTTCGAGACTTTGTACCCAGTGGTTGTGAGGAGTTCTTTCAAATTTTGCATGCAAACAATCAACACCAGATAATTGAAACAGTACTGTTTTCGGAGTTAAAACCCCTCGCAAAAGCTGCCGGAATATAATTGATGGGAGATTCTTTCTAACTGTCATATAAGATTAAATTCTGAACTTTAACATAACATCACTAGAAGTTTAGTAAACCATAAAGTGTGTATTAAACATGGAACTTTAATTTAAGAGATAATTTTCGCAAGCTATGTCGGCTGTCCAGTCGTCTCAGAATCGATATACCTGTTAGGTGACGATTCTTAAAATTGCTTCTCTCGGATATAAAGACATAAAATTGGAAATCCCCAGCACAAAAAGGAGTCGATTTCACTGCGGTTTTGCTATTTCACGCTCTATTTCGATTTCAGATGAGCTCCACATACGCGCGGGTGCAGTCGATTTGCATCTATCTGATTGCAATCATGCATCACCGCTGGGATGCACCGCAACTAGGGACCAAGGGCAAAATAAAAGGCTAGAAAACCGCAACCATAATCGAACGGAGCCGGAAAACTGTGGACGCAGCACTCGCTGACAAGATTTTGGCGGTCCAATCATCTCCGCCCGGTTCCTTCTGGGCCACCTTCTGGGTTCCAAGCGGTGCGCCGGTTTTTTTTTTTCTTGCTCCATTTCCATTCGGGGCTTCGGGCGGAAAAATAATTTAAATGTCCCATTGTATCGGGAAAGCGGAGGGAGCCCGTTCAAAAAACCATTGGCAACGTTATTATGTTTGGGTTCACCATTGTGCCCGAGCGTGCGGGGATGGCTATAAAGTTGATATGCTGTGTTTCTTGGGCTCAGGAATCGGGCTGAGAGACCAGAGTAAAGGGTTGGAATAAGGACATGTAGGAAAAGGCACCCAGGAGCAGCAGGAGTGATGGTATGCCCCAACCAGGCAGCGATGTAACTGCTGCGAAATTGCAAGCGAAACAAGTCCACAAAACACACAGGCAAGAAACGCAAAGGAAGCAGAAGCAAACGCTCTTATCCTGTGGAGGTGAAGCGACAAAAAAAAACACGGGCTGCTGCCCAAGCACGCATCGCTATGTATGTACATGAGTGAGTGTAAAAGAGGAAGATAGCAAGTATGGCACAATAAGGAACCAAGAAAGAGACAGAGAGTGAGTGAGCTAGCGCTAGAGTCCGTGGGCTATGAGCTGCCGAAGAAACCAGATCGCAAGCCAGTGAGCTAGAAGGAGAAATTCCTTCGGACTAGGAACGCAAAATCGCACACACCAACACCGGGACCGGATCCTGCCGGTGTGTGTGAGAGAGAGAGAGAGATAGAAAGGGCAATAGCAGGTGAATAGCGTGGCCGCGGCTCTCGGGAACCACCACCGAACGTCGCACAGTTTCAAATTGAGCCGTCGAGAACGCACGTGTTCCAGATGCGGTCCCGTCGTAAAGCGGATTTGCATGAATCTACATAAGGGCCGGGCTTGCGGCCAAGGGCGATCGCAACGTTGGAGTAGCGCTCCTGTAGGTCTCCATTGCTATCCGGTACCGTACGGAGTCTCGAGGACAGGACATCGCAGACGATCCCAGAGCTGCTGGGTTTCCGGTTGGCGATCGCAGTGTGCGTTTATCCACGGTGGTTTGGTGAAGCAGTTTGGTAGATGCTGAAGGTAGGTGTTGTGTGATGACCCTAGAGTTACTGGATGCGTTTGAAACCAGCCGAATCAATCAACTAAACCAATGCTCCAGCACGTTGGAGTTGTCGTGACAACTTTTGGATGTGTGGAACGCGAAGAAGTGACATTATGTTTGCAAAGATCACGCTATCTTCTGCTTTTGTCAATGCTTACAGGATGGGATGCTACAACTGGCTGCAGCTATACATTCTAACGAGCATTCGACTCGTACTGCTGGGGTAAGTACCTCAATTCCTCAGAAGCAGAACGAAAACCTTCGGTAGGATCTACTGTTACATTAACTTCATTTTTATGCTTTGAAAAGCATCTGATTTTAAAATTGGTAATAAACTATTAGCAACCTACAGACGATGTTCTTTCTCTTCAAGATTCTAGAACAGCTCTCGCTCGTTTGAGGTATACCGTAGATGTTTGTCGTTAAAGCGCAACCATATCACGTTTCTCAAAAACCAACTACCCTAGCATGGTTCGATTGAGCGAGTCACGGGAATACGCATACACATGCTTGCCTGACAACAGCCTCCCGAGAAAACGGACACTCAGGCCCCTCAGGGAGACAGGCTTTTTATCGATTTTGAAGGCTTTTTTTTTCACCCATACCCTCACCACATTTCTCAACCCCTTTTTTTCTCTTTTTGTTCCGACACTTGCATTTTGCCTTCTGCCCTTTGTGCCCATTATTCAGCGTTCCTCCGCGCTGGAGCACCCTGACCGGTAGTTGCCGTGGCACGTCCCCGACCCTACCATCCTGGCTAACGCGTGATGAAGTGAGAGTGAGATGCTCAAGCATTCTCGGTTAAACGGTTTAACTGGTCTAATTACATTTAAGTGGTCGCTCGAGAGTGGTGCAGTTGAGACGGCAATTAGTTTTCACCCCGAAAGCGAAATGCACCATTCAGGGGTGCTCCAAACGCGGGGTAGCGACGGGGAATAGTGCAACACCGAGAAGTGCCAGGTCACCTTGGAAGGAGTGGGTACCTTCCGCAGCATTCCGAGAACAGTTAGGACGAAGGAAGTTCAACTAGGGAGAGGGAGAAAGTGCATCGAAACAGGACGAGTTTTAAAAAATAGGAAGAATTAGTGCATGTGGACATGGAGATCGAAACGAAGAACTGTTTTGTGGATCCGGAGAGGAGTATATTGCGTAAGATATTTAAATCTGTCAGTAACCGAGCAAGGAACAACAACCAACACTATAACCTACGGTTCACCCATACATCCACACTCAGCTACGACGTCTCATCCGAAATGCAGCCCGTGACACAGCTCATTCAAAATGCATCCTTTTGATTTTCCTGTTACTGTACCTACCATGACCCAGAAGGTATTTCGTTGCACCGCTAAACCGAGCTAATTGGTATGTTAATGGCATGTCCGAGACATTGGCATGTAATTGCATTGTTGATGTAATTTTTATAATTGCACTTGGTTCTTCAAGGGTGGACTTTGTACTGTCAACATTCAGTCTTGGCACAGGTCCTTTAGGAGAAAAAAAAAACACATGAATTTGAGGGTTAATTGAATGTGTTTTAACTTGCGAGTTCATGCAACGTGTTCGCTCTTGTATTCCTACGAAGATGTGCGTATATTTGTGGTCTAAATAGTGTTACTAAGAACGTCGTTTCATCTATTTAGGTTCGCAGTGCAACCACCAGGAGATCTAACCATCGCGTTCAATTCCCAAGCTACGTACCCTAAAAGTACATTTGAGAAAAAACTTCAACATTCGTCCAACGTCACTATCAACGACGATGGTAGCCTTTTTACAAGGAAGTTCAAATTCTTCTACATCTTCCCGAGGTACGTGGGCATTCATGTTCATCTCTGGAGCTCCAGCTGGCACTTCTTTTCTCATCCCTTTTTAGCCTGAATGTACAACCGTCCGGTCAGCACAACATCTCTCACCCGCCAGCTCTCAATTTCGATCTAGTCCAGAAACGCCACACCTCCACCCAACGAAACTCGTCTGGCAACGTCTGGTTACTAGCTCCTTCGTTTGTGGCTCTTGGCAGCTCCACGAGAGAGCTGTCGGATCCCAACCAGAGGCGCTTATCTGTGGAGCAGCACAAACTGCGACACTTCGCTAGTATTGCAGGCGTTCCAACAGGTGCTATCGGCGAGCATCGCGTAAAGACAAAGACTGCCACACAACAGCCGCAGGCAGAGAGTTTCACCTCGGTAAATTCAGAACAGCACCGATTAGACCATGGTTACAGGGTCGTGGCGCCGGAAAGTAAGCCAAATCGGTACTATATCTACGCTGATCCTGCACGTCCGAGACCACTGAGTGGGTCACGCCACGCGAGCCGACTTGAGGGTACACTGGATAGTACATCCACTGTGCTAGAGTCCTTGGAATATCACAGGCAGCCACGATCGTTCAACAACACAAACACCTTCCCGGAACAGCAACCGCAGCAGCAGAAAACTGATCGCTTCAAGCGTCGCAGTGCCGTCGACGACATGCTCAGTAAGAATATCACTATCATTCTGGAAAACCTACTCAAGCGGTACGAAAACTCGCAAATGCCAACGCACGGGCAAGGTATGTTGGACATCATCGGCACTCATTTTCATGCCCTTTATATATGTGCTGTCAATTATCTACAGGAATTCCCACTTTGGTTCAAACAAACATACTCATTCGCAGCATGGGACCGGTGTCGGAGCTAGATATGGTAGGTTGGTTGTGCAAGACAAGGACTTGTTATTACATTAGAGTGCTTCAAATTGTTCGTTCCTGCGATAGGACTACTCGATGGATTGCTACTTCCGGCAGTATTGGAGGGACAAGCGACTCAGCTTCCATGGTCCCATCAAGAGCCTATCGCTTAGTATTAAGATGCTGGAGCGCATCTGGCGCCCGGACACGTACTTCTACAACGGCAAGCACTCACACGTTCACACGATCACGGTCCCCAATAAGCTTCTCCGATTGAGCCAGGACGGCGAAATTCTCTATTCGATGAGGCTGACGATCAAGGCGTCGTGTTTGATGGAACTACGCAGCTTCCCGATGGATCGACAGTCCTGTCCGTTGGTCTTAGGTAGCTACGCGTACTCCCGCCAACAGCTGTTGTACCAATGGAAGGATGAGGACTCAGTGGATTTTGTGCCGGGCATGACGCTCAGTCAGTTCGATTTGATCAGCTTTGGGCAGAAGAACTACACATTCATTAGGCGCGAGGGCGAGTTCTCGGTGTTGCACGTCTCGTTCAACCTGCAGCGTCACACAGGGTACTTCCTCATCCAGGTGTACGTGCCGTGTATCCTGATCGTGGTGTTGTCTTGGGTGTCGTTCTGGATACACCGCGAGGCGACGAGTGATCGTGTTGGACTTGGCATCACCACCGTGCTGACGCTCTCAACCATCAGCCTCGATTCACGCACAGACCTTCCAAAGGTGCGGTATGCCACCGCTCTCGACTGGTTCTTGCTTATGAGCTTCTTCTACTGCATTGCCACTCTGCTGGAGTTTGCCGGGGTGCACTATTTCACCAAGGTGCGTGAACTCCGTGAATGTGGGTGACAAGCCTTTGCTCATTTTCGCTTCCCTAATTCAGGTAGGTAGTGGCGAGATTCCACTAGACGAGGAGGAATGGGAGGATATGGAAGGTGCTGAAGAGATTCGGGATCTTCCATCGCTACCGCAGCACCTTAGTGTGCCTTCTGCGGCTGAGTCTCCTCGAATGATAGCCGCTCGCCGACGTAGCTCCCTGATTTGTCCGATCTATAATGACCCGACGCACATGTTCAAACCAACATCGTCTCATCTGTCGACGATGGAACGCACCACACAGACCGAGCCACCGAAAGAACCTGTGTGGAAGCAGGTGTGGTTGTGCTTCTTGGGTGATGACCAATTTCGACGTCGCCGGCAACGTGAAGCTTCTGCTCGAGGTAAGCCAGAATTGAAGTGGGTTGAAAAATTTATCCAGCATAAAGAATAAATTACCTACTCCGGATTCTCAGAATTAAGTGAGCAAAGATAGCGAATTCTGAGAGAATATGACAATAGAAAAAATCGTATAATTTTTCAACCATATGTATGTCAACTTTATCCCAACAGGCGGTGGCAATCGGCATGTGAACAGCGTCTCGCTCATCGATCAGGCAGCCCGCATTCTCTTCCCAACCTCTTTCATGTTTTTCAACATTCTTTACTGGCTGGTGTACTACACCTACCAGGCCGACTTCACCTGGAGCCCGCTGAAAGAAGTATAAGCGTGTAATGGCGTATTCCCTTGCCATCAGCACTTCCACGCAGGAAGCTGGTTGTCTTGTCTTACATGTCGCATTCCGAATGGCATGTTAAACCCGAACGAGAAGCAGAAGCGCGGCAGGTGAGCATTCTTCTCATCCCACATACCTGTGCGTTCCGTTCAAGCGTGCAACAGGGTTGCGGGTCGTTTTTTATCTTCTTCTGGACGTTTCTGCACGGAGAGCGTTCTGCTATACTACTGCTACAGTGCGGAAGTTTGAGACGGAAGTATGAATTCTTTGCCGAATCAAACATGCAAGCAGTTAAAATAATATTTTTGAGTTTAGTTTTATAATGTCGATTCGTGTTATAACGCCACTAAAATAATTTCCACCTTCTATGCTTGCCAGGTTCTACGGTAGATCAATTAAATTGTAACTCACGACCGCGAGTAACTGAATTCATCAGCGGGAAGATCACGAATTGGTAGGATATACGAATGCAGTAGTCGGCGCCCTCCAAAACGTCTTCAAACGTCATCCAATGCTAGTGAAATACACAGGTTTCCCTCCACTAAATTAACGGTTTCCCACAGTGATGTTGCTAGAGTCTAGTTGTACGAAACAAAGGCCAGATTTGTGCTACACTAAAATGGATACAAAAAAACTATCATCTCTTGAACCACATTTGTGAAAAGCGAGACTCATAATAGCGTGTTAAAGCGTAGTACTTAGTAGAGCATAGAAGCGCCACATCAATTTACTACAATATGGTTTTTAATAAATTGACAAATTGTTGAACGCACCAGGTGTACTCGCAATCAGTGCAGGCTAATTTTCCTCACCAGCTCACAGTACTCGATTCCTGCAGGTTTATCAACTTGAGTGTCGCGTCACCTAAAAGTGGGTGACGGCAAATTGTCCAGTACGCCATGTAGGCACTCACTTTTGGGTAACGGAAAAAAAGCTGGATTTTGAAAACAAAATTTGGAATATTTAAAATAGCTATTATTCACAAGTGTACAATTTATGGCCAAACGGGAATGAGAGAAAAGAAAGCCAATAGTTTATCACAAACCTAGGAACGCTAGAATCGTGGCATTCTGTGGAATATCCTGAAAAAAAACGCTTGGCACTCAGGGTGTTAAGTAGCACCGCTACTCGGACAAAACTGCTCGAATTTTGCTCGACTCTAGCCGAGACGCAAACCCGTGCACACAATCGAACAAACCCGTCAACGTCACCTCCCTTAATCCACCGCAGCAGCAACAAGTAGTTGAATGGTCGATATTTTCCCGCGCCCCGCAATGACGGTTTCCACGTTTTTTTTTTCTCAGATGAAAAACCGACGAAAGGAGCACACACACACACACACACACACACAAAAGGCATGAAATATGCCTGCCTATTTTGGAAGCACGGCCACGTGCTCTGTCACTCGGTGGCCTTCTCGCTCGCGCCACCTCGCAGCACCTGCATCGAGCTCTCGTGTTGCGGACCAGAAATTGCGGGTTAAAATCCGTCGCAACAGCACCACGGCACGGCGGGTTACCGTTGGTGTTCGAGCCCGGGCCAGCCAGTAGCGTACGGAGACCGGGACGTTAGCGTGCGCCAGCATTTCACGTGGTGTACCGCGAGTTGGACAAAACACGTGCCGGCACGAGCCATTTCGTGCGGAATTTCACGCACCGTGTCCAGTTTTGCCGGCGTTCTTCGTATGGCCGCAGATGTGCACCGGTAAAGGTACAGCACGGAACGGGGAAACCGGTGGCCAAGGTACTGCACACCGCTCCTCGGAACATCTTGGCGAAATTCAGCAAAAAAAAAAGGGGCAAAAAAAAAATGGCCAGGTCTCAAAAACCGCAGAACGATTCGCAATCGATTGCCTCAACCTTGACTCATTTTATGGTGGTGAAAATGTGTGTTTGTGTGTCGCTCGGTGTGTGTGTGTGTGTGGTTTTGTCATGTTCCTCCGGTTGGGAAAACCTCCCTCCTCCCCCCCCCCTCCCTCCTTCCCTTCCCCACCGGGAGTGGGAGGAGAAAGAAAAGCATGAAAAAGTACGAACCGAAAAACATGCAGCAAACAGCCAGCGGGAAGGACGATGAAATTACTTCACATTTCAGAACGCGGCAATAAATAGACGGGCGTGGGTGGGTTGACGGAAGGTGTAGGTGAGGGAAGGCTTTGGCATTTGGTACAAGTTTTGTTTGGTAGCAGCATACCGCGGCGGCTCGCAACCACCAACCTTTCTTACCGGCACATGTGCCACCGCGTAGGGCCGCGAGCGATGCCCGGTGTTGACACACCATTCGTGGGTGGTTTTTTGAAACACACAAAGAAAAAGGGACGAAAGGGATGCCCGAAAGGGATGGCATGCATGAAGGGTTGGGAAACTGTGCATCTCGCTTCGGTGGTGCATCGGTGGCCTCGTTATCCGGAGCGCTTTGCTTCCGGGAATCGGTTCCGCATCGTTCCACGTTCGACACCGCACTGCCAGCAACCGTCCGGCCCTATCGGGTCCATGTTTCATAATTGATGGGCCGCTTTTTAATGATGCCATTTGGAGACCTCGCTGGTTGCGTATCTTTATGACGGGAACGTTGTTTTACAGCCATCGATATTGGCAACTCATTGTTGTGGAAGACACAACAGCGTCGTTTTCGGCTGCGTATCGTTTTTTAAATTTTTTTTTTCATAATTGTTAGCCAACCGTCACGCTTTCGGAGAAAATGGTGCTTGCAATGAAACTCATTACAACACCTCTCTCTCTCCAAAAAAGTAGCTTTTTACCCAAATTAATTTCGCCCAAAAACATTGGCATCATGAGTATATAATTTTCGCTCTTTAAACGCGCCTATAAGCGAATTCTTCCGATATGACGCTTGACATTTGCACAACGTGCAACATGCTGCGAAATTATTTTTGACAGTTTCCCACACCACCATCGCTTCGCTTAGCGCTTTTGCATATTTAGCCACTTCGAATCTCCACCGCCGAAAACCGTTTCCATCCCGGGGGGGGGGGTCCATGCTAAGAAAATGTGATACTTTGTCCACTTGCATGCGCTGATAAAGACGCAAGAATACGTTCACTGTTACCAAACACCGTTCTGCGCTTGGAAACGTGCGCAACGGGTCAATCACGGCAAGCAAGACCACCCTGTCAAACTCGCGCACAAGCGTGGCATTCCATTACGAGTGGGGATTAGAATAAACATTCAATCAAAACGGTACGTTCCTTACTTAGTAGAAGTGTAGCATAAATAAAGGCAGCGCCAACTCCGACTAGCAGTCACGCCATCTGAAAAAATCACCTCCTTGGCGTGCATCGTAAACACGCGGTTCGCTATCCATCTGTGTGCGTACTTTATCGGGTGTCGAATTTTGGATCAGAATTTACGAAACTGTAGCTTAACTCAAATCCCACATTATCGCTGGCTTCCGTCGGGTAAGGGTGGTTTGAAGCACGCTCTCAAGCACAAGTACCTAAAAGAGCAAGCAATTCTGGAAGTGAGGTGTCGTGCGTGAAAAAAAACCTCTTCAAACAGGAAGATCCCGATAGTGCCCAAAACTCCGATGGTCGTGTGAACCACAGCACACTAAAGCAGACTAGCTCGAGGTACGCGCAGGCGCCTGAGCACCACGTGTGTCGAGAAGCAGCCAAAAATAATCGCCATTCTACGCCGATCAGCTCGTGCGTGCGGTCACCTTCGACCTAGCCTGCGTCTAGAACACAGACCCCCAGAGTAGTAAGTCGCTCCCGTCTGTTTGGTTTAATTAATGCGGGCACTTGGGGGTACTGCTACTAACACGCAGGCCGGGCCGTCCGTTGGACCCGCTCTGGACGTTCCAAACTGCACGTTACTGACGTGTGGCAGGTCGCCATACGGCCTGTTTCACCTCGATCCAGTCGGCGCCAAACAACTGCAAACTCGGTGTGACTTCAAGCGGTGCGTGGCTTCACACGGTGCCCGGTGACGAAGGTGTGAGTATGCATAAAACCCCCGGCTAGTGGCTTATGTAATCGGTATCGTAAAAAAATCGCGATAAGATATGATCAGTAGGTTCCCTGGTTGCACGATAAGCTCCGCGCCGTTAGCTGGTACCGTGCGTTTGTGGAAGCTCAATTGTATGTTGTGTGGCCATCAATCAACGCTTCGAGTTTCGATCAACTTGTTGGGTACACTCTGCACCGACGCCAGAGCAGTACTCCTAATCCAAAGGCGAAAGACCGCGCATGCGCTACTCAAACACACACGCAGACATGCTGGTAAACAATGCAGCTGTCCACGAGCTCCAACGGAAGCAGAAAGGTTGAGGAATAACCCAGCACTAATGCCACCACGTGCGTCAAAAGGTACGAGCGAGTGAAGTCTCCGGGTTCTGAATACTATTTTGCAAGATGTCACTGAGGACCTAATGGAACCTACGTGAGCACTCTGCCTGCCTGATGTAGGCATGATCGCATTTGTTCCGGATATCCTGAAGCTCGTGAGAGACCATAACCAGCGCAGCATGCTGCGAGGGACATGAAACGGTCCGTTACCATGGGGTAAGCCTTATCAGCGACTGATAACTGCTGCATTCGTGGGATATCCCGCAGATATCGCATCCCAGGCGCACATGCATCGTGAGAGAGTGACCTGTATCCAGAGAGCAACAGTCGCACGGTTAAGCTGAGATAACACCGCTGATAGCATGCTCCTCGTAAACAAAACCCTTGCGCCTGGTTGTGCTGATGGAGCTGATTAATTCGACGTCTAGCCGTGCGCGGTAAACGTCACAATGACAGTGTCCTCTTTGGAGCGTCCATCCAAGGGTTCCGCGGGCGGTTTGTGGATTAACACAATTAACTACTTTCCTGCTGGCCCTTCTTTTACCCCTTTCCGTTGACACTCTTCCTGCATTGGGGCCGGAAAAGTGCGCCTCTTTCTCGCCTCCACCAGGCACATGCGAATGCAGTGCTATTTTTAGCGACAAAGACCGTGTCGAATAGAAATGAGAAGAAGAAAAGAAAAGTGCACACACAAACGCAACAAGAAAAAAAAAAGCGCGTGCTATTTTTACGCATTCCCGATACCGAGCCGATTGCGATAAATATGCAGCCCGACGTCAAGAACCGGGACACAACCCCACCCCCCCCCCCTTCATCCGCCCTGCCCCACGCCACCCTTCCTGCACATGTGCACGGATGCACTTTCGATTTTCTTTTCTTTTTTTTTTTTTACTCTCGTTCACGCAACAATTTCACCTCGCTTGGTCCGGGACGAAGCGAACCGAGAGACGGTGAGACAAAGCGCACGATAGTTGGAAGGGGTGGTTGTTTTTTTTTTTTTGCTGTGCCACCTCGCGTGTCTATACACCTTGCGCCGTGTGTGAGCTAGGTTCGAGGTTCTTCCGCATCGAAGCCTTGTACCTTGTGCGAGCGATTGGCCGACCGGAATGCACCGATACGGCGGAATGCAGCCAGTCACTCAAGATCGCAATGTGACAGCTTCTTGCTCAGGCCACGCTCAGGCAGGTACCGCGGTGACGAAGCCAGTTGTCGACGGTGATAACCCAATCAGGGCTAGAGCTATTAGCTAACCGTATCAGATCGATGGAGGAGAGCGTGTCACAAAAGGGGCAGAAGAAAAAAGAAGAAGGAAAAAAGGAAGATCGTCCCTGACGCCCATAGGGACGATCGCGGACGGCAGTGTTCGTGCGCTAACACTAGTGATCGACCACCCGCGAACCTTCGAACAGAACCGTTGCACTGATAACACATATACCATCGGTCTAAGATCCGATCCGTGCAGGTCTCGCGCAGGTCCACTCAGTAGTCGTTCGTCGGTTCTTCACCCGTTCGGTTCAGTGCTGGCTCGGGACGCTCAGGCAAGTGTTTGTGGGGTGAGGAACGGGGCGGGGCAGGGGGGGGGGGGGTTGTTTTTTTATAAGGGAACAAAAGCTCTTGGATGTCTTCATCACTTTAACGATCGTCATCTTCGGAAGGATCGTGCAGATGTTGAGCGGATTTACAGCAACCAACCAGCCAGCAATCAAAGCTACCTCGTGGGTTGAGTTCTTTCGTGAAATTGAGTTCTTTATTAGGCGCAAGAGAATCGATTGCCTCGTGGGACACATGACAGCTTGCATCAGCAGTCAACAACTATCGGTCAGCGTACTGAAGTACCGGTGACTCATCGCGTGTGACCACAGAAGATCGTGGCTGTTCTTATCGGAACTTCATCCCTGTGGGGTTGTTTTTGAGCCAAACATGCCGATAAGTTGCCGACAAAGTATGCTAAAGTATGCTTTGGTTTTGCTGGTACGATCGCGAGCATTGCATTGTGGGGCTTTAAATGTGCCGGATTATGTCAGATGTTAGATAGGCCGATAAGCGCTCTAGACCGTCGTGAAACCACCGTTGTGTTGTTAATGTTGTTGACTCAACACCGGGCACCCCTCGGAGGCAACTATCGAAGCAGGGTCTTTTTCCGTGCATCATACCGTTTCGAAACGTTTGTTATTTATTCTCCCCTGACTCATGGCTTTGTTCCGGTGTCCATCGCTGGGCTGTCGAAAGCAGTGTGTGAGTGAAACCGCGCGCGCGCGCCTGAAAGTATTCCTCTCCGTTATCACACCACAGATGCGACACCTCGACGGAACCAGCGCGCCATCTTAACTTAGTGACCCTTCGGGCGAGCGAAGCGCACATCCCGACTCGTTCGCGAGGCTCGTTTGAAGGAGGACAGAACTGTCAGAGGGACCACGAAGGAGATCGACTCGATTTGCAACGAGCACCTGGCAACGGACAACGCACACCACGAGATGACACACGGACCGCCAGCGAGCCGCAAAAGGCAGCAGCAGCAGATCGACAGTGACATCGAGCAGAGTGGAGCCGAGCTGGAAAATGGGCTGCCAACGCCTCCAGACGGTGGCTGGGGCTGGATGGTGGTGTTGGCCTCATTCAGCATTCATATCATCAGTAAGTAGTTCACTCCACTCCACACACACAAACACGTGGTATCCTCAGGGCACGTGGGCTAAACAATACGCCGCGTCAATAACCGATCAATCAAACGGCCCGCAGCTCATAAGGCAACCTCGATAGGGTGTTCTGCGAGGCGTCAACTGACCGTTGATCGATTAACGATAAGCACCGCAATTGATCCCCACACTTGTGCACATTGCGCCCATTGTTGCCGCAGGCTTTCGATCTTCGAATTGGCGTTGTGTTCCCATCCGCATTATCGACAACAACAACAAAAAAAAAGGTGCCACGATAATGCGTGACATATTTCTTTATTACCCACGAAACCGAGTGGCCTTGAGCCAATCAGAACGCACAATCGTCGCGTGTAGTGTCAAAACGGATCGGCTTGCTTAGTGCAACCGAACTTGACGTTTGGATCTTTGTTTACCAACGCGCAAGTGAGTGCTTTATTAGACTTTCCTTTCTTTTTTTGTTTTGCTTGCGCTACCAACGTGGTAAAACCCCCTGATTAATCAGCCCGCTTTATGTGCGATCTTTGTTCGAGGTTAAGTCAAACCAAAGCCACCGTCCTGCGATGCCGAACGTTGCCGGGTGTTTCGCAAACAAACCGCAGGCGTCGTGGAACTACCTCAAGGACGAGAACGCCCGCGCGGTTTTGCGAACAACGCGACCTCAGCGTGGACAACACTGGCAGCATGTTTGATCCGAGAGGCGTATAAATTGCACACACACGCACGCACACACCCACATACATACATATTAAAAAAATATAGTCATAGTTTAATGCGCGATCGACAAACAAGCAGGTTGTGGAAGCTTGTGTTGCTATAATTAAAATACACGCTCGCCGATGTTCACCATTAACCTTGGCCGGAAGAAGTGCTGTTTGTTTAGTGTGTACCAACGCGCCATTTTTTTTTGTTCTTCTAATCATAGCAATCGAGATATGCTTCCCACTTTGTTGTGCGGTTTTTAGCCTTTTTTTGTAAAACAACACGATAGACGTGTTTAACGACCTAAGAAGCACCGTGTATAATAGTGCAGAGCATTTTACCGAGAAATCTATACATGATTACCAGAGAGTACATACAGAAATCCCTTTAAATGATATCTCTCTATCGCTCTCTCTTTTCCTTTCCTCGACTTCTCTGGGGGTTCTTTTGGGAACATTTACATTGAATTTGAGAGTAGCGCTTTTCGACAGCACCTTCTCAGGTCGCGTCATCTTATCGTCTCCACGGCGCGAGATCACGATAAACCTGGTGACCAAGGCATGCCGGCTTGACGACATTTGGCTTGAACGATTTTAAATGATACGATTTATTATTCACTTTGCCCAAACCCTCCCTCCGATGGTAGCTCTTCAGCCGTGCTGATAAGCCAACCCAGCAGGGACGGAGATGGGGCGGAAAAATACCGTACACCTCTCAATGTACGCACCAGAAAGCCGGTATTGCACGTCAAGCATTATCAAGAAGCCTATGGTGAATAAACAGTCAAGATGATGACGTAGGTGACCCCTTAAGTAGCACGTGGTCAGAACGGCTGCCAGTTATCACGATCAGTATACCCGCGAAACGGCGTTTAGGTCGCTTCCGGTAAACATGAGGCCATGGGTAGGTCATAGCACCTTAAAGAACTTGTTACTAGTGCGCTTAAATATCGTTGAGAAGTATTGCAACAGGGCTTGGAATTTATACCTCTCAGTACACTTCAGGTAAACCCACAAGAGTAGCTAAAAGTGCTTAACATTTTTGCAACACACGTGTAGTAACCTTGGCAGCTATCAGCTGCAATTATATTGGGCTTCTAGAGGTACTAATAAATGAGAGATACTTCAACAGAGCCTCAGTGAACTTCGAACGGGTCGATCAGACTTGGTGAAGCGTTTCATCATCGCTATCAATATTCCAGAGTGTTTTCACTCACTCCCAATGGTTTCTTCTTGTTTGCGTTGTTTATAGCCGATGGTCTGACGTACTCGTTCGGAATCTTCTACTCCGAGTTCCTGACGTACTTCAACGAGGGCAAGGGCTACACCGCTTGGATCGCATCGATTCTGGTTGGCGTCACACTATGTTCGGGTGAGTAAGGATAATGCATGTCCTCGGAAACCCTCCCCTCAACCAGACTGATCTACAACTCGTGCTTGTGTCTTGTTGCAGGACCCATCTCGTCATCGCTGGTAAACCGTTACGGATGCCGTGCGGTGACAATCGCAGGCGCCTTACTGGCGAGCGCCTCACTAGCAGTCAGCATGTACGCGACCAGCGTATTTATGCTCTTCATCACGATCGGCGTTGGAACAGGGCTCGGGCTCGGGCTGATCTATCTACCCGCCATCGTCAGCGTAACCATGTACTTCGAAAGACTGAGATCCTTGGCCACGGGTATCGCGGTGTGCGGTTCCGGCCTGGGTACGTCGATCTTCGCCCCGCTCACTGAGGTGTTGATCAAGAAATTCCAATGGCAGGGTGCACTGCTGGCGATCGCTGGTATTGTGCTGATCTGCGTTTTCTTCGGTTTGATGTTCCGCCCGCTGGTGAACGAGCCTGCGGTCGGCAAGGATCGACAGGAGCCACCGCTACATTCCAACGCCGGTATGTGACACAAAGACGCGTAGAGCATCCTGCAGACTAATAATCGATTTTCCTTCCCATTTGTGGGCTATTCCCAGCAGACCAGAGTGCCGCCGTACCGATGGTAGATAACGTAGTTGGTGATGGCCACATGAAGCGCTCAAACAGCCACGGCGATATGGAGGTGCCCAAAATCGATCTCAATGCGGTAGGTATTGCGAATTCAACAATCAATTGACGTCCCTAATGTGGCTTTTTTTTTCAATTCCACCCATTATTACAGAACGGACACTCGGTGAGCGGACACAGCCTTAATAAGCCCGCTCGAGCCCTGCCAGCAGATGAATCGAAACGGCTCGGACTCAGCCAACCTCTGCTAAACTCCTCAGAGCAGCAGTCTTCCTTAAGGCGCGCCGACAGCGGCACCATGTACCGCAAGGACGCACTCTACACCGGCTCAGTGCACAACATCGCGTCTCGACACACATCCCAAGCGAACCTATCCGTGTACGAGAAGGGCAGCTATGGTTCGGTGCCCGGCAACGGAGGACTTCCCCGACCAACTGCGGAACCTGACACACCTGAACGCTGCCTCGGTTGTATCCCGTGCTCACGCGAAACTTGTGACACCTTCCGCGAGATGATGAACTTCTCCATTCTAAAGGATCCGATCTTCATCATCTTCACCGTATCGAACTTTCTCACCAGTGTTGGCTTCAACGTGCCATACGTCTATCTGGCGGCTCAAGCGCAAGTCCTCGGTATCGGTTCACAGGATGCGAGCTACCTGCTCGGAGTCATCGGTATCGCCAACACCGTTGGGCGTATCGTACTCGGCTATCTATCCGACAAACCGTGGGTGAACCGACTGTACGTGTACAACTTCTCACTCGCATTGTGCGGTATCTCGACCGCTCTATCTGTGCTGTGCCTCGACTTCTACTGGCTCGCTGTCTACTCGGCTGTGTATGGCTTCACGATCGGTGCGTACGTTGGGCTTACCTCAGTCATCCTCGTCGACCTGCTGGGACTGGAGAAGCTTACCAACGCCTTCGGGTTGCTGCTGTTGTTCCAGGGTATTGCGTCGTTTGTTGGTCCTCCTATTGCCGGTAAGTACGGTATCTTCACCTCTCTCTAAGTACACCGTAACCGAGCACACGTTCCTTTTTTTTTCAGGTTGGCTGTACGACTACACGCTCTCCTACGGTCCTGGATTTATAATGGCCGGCTCAACAATTGCAGTTAGTGGAGCGATGCTGTTCGTTATCCCGTCCCTACAGCGGTACCTGGCCAGGCGTCGTACCGTGGCCCCTGCGATGGGCATTCCGTTAGAGTAGCGGTTCCTTCGAAGGACCTACCACGTATAGGGGGAGGCGTAAAATTATATTTTTACCTCTTTTACAGTGGTACCGTTAAATTTACATAGGCATATAAGCTTAAGGTATTGTGTCACCGAAACATTTACTTGACCCATAACGTACGTTTTGGTCTATTTTGATTCGTTTTTAGTTTGCTAAGTCTTGGTTAAAATACAATTTTTTGCGAAAGATTCCTGCAAAATTACGTTTATGTTTTGTTTTTGAGATCTTGCGTGCGCATTTTCGTGTGCGTATTCCTGTCGCTCGACTAGTAAAGAAGGATTGAAGAATTACTAAGAATTATAGTCTACTTAAGCAAAGACACAAACCGTCACGCCATCTAGCGGTGTTAACCGGTGTTAATGTCTTCCGACGTTTCCAAGTTCTTTCACTGGCGCTTCCAATTAAATACAGTACGAGAGAGCTGGCCTTCATTTCACTTTATTTCAAGATCCAATCCGGTAGTGTACATCAAACATGCCTCGATGTTATTATTCATGTGATATAAAGAGTCAGTATATATGCCGAAAAATACACCGATTGGACCACCTGTCACGGTAGTCGGTATGATTAAGGGAGCGCTTGCACTAGAGCATAGCAAAAGAGCGAAAAATTGGAACAGGACAAATCGAAGGTAGAATCAGGTGAAGGTGTAGCATGGCATCATCAACACCCCTGCCCGAGACGGCCTTCGGAATAGTGTATCACTAGGTATTTTTGTCTTTTTATGTAATTTTCATGTAACTCTAATCCTGTTTTTTTTGGTACGATTTTGAAAGATAAGATACGAGGAGAAGAAAGGGAAAAAAGTCGTGTTATACACCTCCCGTCACTGCTCGGCGAACGATATGTTGCATAATGTTTAGGCTCGTCCAAAATGCACCCTGTAGCATTTCGTCCCGACACCTCGATTCGCCGCTAAAAACACACCCGAACGTCTGCCGGTTTGCTATCAGTGCTATCATTTGAGCTTTAGTGCAGTAACAAACACGGAAGAGAAAAATTGTTCAAGTTCAATCGTGAGCAGTGCGTTGCTTTCAACTTCGTCAGTGCCTTCACCGTCACACACGTGAGAAAATTGTTCAAAATATGCAATCAATGTGGAAAAAACCTAGGGCTAAGAGTTGCCCATATACGTACGCCCCTACGCGGGGCAAGCTACTTGGTACCTTTCTCTAGGACAGTAACGCCATCCTTGGCATCCTTACCTCCACGCTACAACGTTCACCGTGTGCTTTAGTGTATATGTTGAAACCCACACAATAAAATCACAAACAATGTACTGCCTTCCGGGTCTGCAGCTGCAAAGTACCTGATCGCTTCATCTTTAACCTCTATCTAACTCCCATTTCTCTGACCCTATCTACTTCGTATTCTTCTCACTTTTCCTCTACCTCTCTCACTCTCCTTCCTTTTTTGTCTTTGTCTTTGTCTATAATTCCCGCATTACGCTGCCAGTGCTGTGGAAAGAACAGGTTGCTACCCCTCCACGGCCGTACATGCCAGTGCCGTGGAAAACGTGTGAAAAAAAAAGAAATAACAGACGTGTTGTCGCGAGGTGTCGATATGTTTTTTGTACAAGAGCGTTAGCCTTCGGTCTACGTATAGCGGGTGTTGGATTCGTCCCGACCGGGATCATCCCCGGAACCGGTCACGCATCACTCGATCCCGTAAGTCACAACCAGTTGCTGAAGGTCTTTGGGCCGGTTGCCGCTAGCACGCAGTATCTGCCAGGCGGTGCGCAACTGCTCCAAGTTAGACGCCTCCGTCGCAATCTGCAGGTGACAAGAAACAGACAAGAAACGCTGGTTTTAGTTGCTGAAGTACACCATCGGTGTTACTACTTACATCGCTCTCGTTTAGCACCTTCGCGATCGTGACGCGTGTCACGAACAGCTCGAAGCAGAGCACGCCTTTTACGAAGCACTCGCCGTAGTTAAGCCGCTCGAGGACGTCCAGGATCTCCAGGCAGTATTTCTCCTTCTCGCGCAGCTCAGCCAGCGGTTGACTGGCTTGGATCTTCTTGATCGCCTGGAGCTTCAACTCCACCGTAAACTGGTTCGTGGGCAGCAGGAACTTCAAGATATGATCGTTCAGATAGTCGATGATGTAGCTCGGTTCGCGTTTGATCGCGTTGTTTAGTATCATGCGACCGGCAATCTCCTGGATCTTGGTCGCCTTGATGTTGTCCATGTTCAGGTTGCATCGGTCACATCGCCACATGGAGGAGATCTTGAGTGGGTTGATCGGTAGCAGACGACCTTCAGGACAGCTCTCGCGGACGCATTTAAGAGCGCCCAGGTAGGTACCTGATTCCTGTGTAGTGACAACGTCATCATTAGCAACTTCTGCACTTCTTAGTTCATAAACTGGCCATTTCCTGGCCTTTCAAAGATGCGAGATTTTGAATAACTCTTTAGTCCTCCGTGAAACGTTTAATAGCGTGAATGATGTTTAGAAATACCTCGAAAAAGTAACTGCTTTAGGATGCGAATATAAGCCCGGACAAATGCACAACGCCAATCGATTTGGGGAACATGCAAGGAAACCTCACAGGACCTCAAACACGCATACCGTGCTCGCCATTTCGTCAGTTGTTCGACCAGTCTAGGTGCGAGACTCACAGGAAGACACCTTCGTGACCGTTGGGAGTTAAATGTCGACAAGGGAAGGTTGAAAATACACTGACCGTCTCTTCCCAAGGGACGAACGCAAACACGGCAACATCGGTGGAGCTCGTTTAGCAACGCCACCTTCCCTTAGGTCGCACGATTTGACCAATTTCAGCAGTACGTCCAACGTCCACCTGATAGTTTCCGTCTGTTCTTGCATGTTGGTAGCCTTTCCACGGTTTCCATCAATCCTTCACCAACCGCACAGGAAAAACAAAAACGCAAATCCCTACTTCATAACGGGGCGTCCAAAACCATTCGCTAGCCTTTTTTTGTTGCTTCATCGTCCTGCTAAGGTGGCTTTAAACACGAGGAGTAGTACTTTAAAGTTTCCCGACACGCAAAACCACTCGAACCATGGCTAGAGCGGATCCATTTGATGCTCTTTCTCACTCGCTCTTTTCGCTTGCTCTCACTCTTACACATTCTGCGGCGAAACTCTGCGAGACATGCAGGAGGCGCGTTTTTCCTTTTTTTAGTCATCCAACTTTATGAAGTTATTTTATCGCCCGAGTGCGATCTATCTTTTGCGGTGGTTGGGGAAGCATAAAAATAATTATGATCCTTATGGACTGCATCGCCTCGTTGGCCCGATGCCGGATTTCAGTGCCAGTTCCGCCCTTTCCCATTCGTTCTCCACGATTCAGGACACCCTCGGTAGGGAAATTGCTCTCCGTTGGCGACAAATGCGTACGAGAAGAAGGAAAAAAATCAAAAAAAAAATTACTATTGCACATTTGCTGACGATAATGATCTGTTTCCGACATTGATCCAAAGAGCAAAAAAAATCCACCCACTCACACACGCTCAGGTGCTGGCTTCTTCATCGAGGACATTCCGAAGGGCCGTCAAGGTTTGGCATGGCGCTTTGGAAATCCTTGGGAATGTTTAAAAACGCAACCGAAGCAACGCGCGAAGAAACCGGAACCTTTACCGGGCAGGTAGTTTCATGAATATTCATAATGTCGCTGGCAGACGCTGAAAAATGCCGCAGTGCGAGCCATCGTTCTGTTCGTCGAATTGGCAAAACATCAAAAATAAAAAAAAAGGGAGACAAAAATGCCACAACTTGGCTGCGTCCGTTGCAAAGCCAAATAAGGGCATGGCTGAAACAGAACAAAGCAGTTCCGGTCCCGCGCAAGCAGCTGGCCGGAACAATTATGCAACCAACCCGTGGAGTAATTATGAAGCTGACGCTACAAATCAATCCATCAGTCAATGCCGCCCGTCCGATCAGCTGGCAGAAAATATGAACCGACTCGCTGCTGGGGGGCCAGCAACTCCCCTCCGGAAGCCACCCTTCCGGTTCAAACCCAGCATAGCTCGAACCGTTTTGTCCGTAAATAGCGTGCGGTAAACAGGCCGAACACAAAAATACAACCTCCTGCTTCTGCTGCCCGTTCGCAAAGGTCACCGTCGCGAGAGGTGATTGATTCGTTTTGAAATGTAAGAAATATTTCGAAGACAACCGCTGCCAAAACGGGCCGAAACGTCGCACGATCGGGCGAAGAAGAGAAGTGCGGGAGGGGTGAAGGAAAAACGGACGCGACCGGGAGCATCCGGGGGTTTTATGTAAGCGAAATTCTCCGCGCCCGCTATTTGTGCAGTTGGAAGCTCATCCGCTTTTGCTGCATGTTTTTTTTTTTAATATTTTTTTTCCTTCCAATGTCACTGGCGTCAGCATTTAGGGGTGAGAAGTTGTTCGGCTCCTATTTCAACCCTTAGATGGCAGGGGGAAAAAAAACCTCCCCTCAAAAATGGCCTGCCGCTTGGTAGCAGGCTAGCGATTTTCAAAAAGCTGCAGGTCAGTACGCAGCCAGCGAACCGCACGCAACCACCGGCCACGTGGTCGAGCGCGCGAACTCACGCGAACGGGGCGATGAAATGCGCACCTCAACAAGCAGTGACAGCAATTAAACGCAGCATTTGTCGCCACTCTTGGCACTCCACGGCGTGTAGCTTCAACTCACCAAACCCCGAGGGTGTCTAGAGACCGATCGGAGGAGAAGTCCCTCCTTTTGTGTTTCTGTGTCTTCACATATGGTGGTGTTTTGAGCTCGAAAGAAGAAGCGGGAAAAAAGCCGCGACCAGGCCAAACAACGAACCCACGCAGAACCCTTGCGCGAGCGCGCTACTAACCAACCGATGGACACATGCAGCACATCTGCGTGACCACGCAAAACCTTCCGCGGTACACCGCGTGGTCCAAAAATATATCGACCACAATATGACACGGGAGGAGAGAAGAACAAAAAAAAAAGTCTCAAAATAGCCGCTTATGCTTAGCGAATTCAAACACCTCACCATGGCCCTATTCCGGTCGGTGTGTAGATGTAGAACCAGAGCTCCGCCAGACTCGGCTGAGCAGCTGAGATTTGCGGTACGACATAATTTATTGGTGAACGAGCAGTGCATCCCGGGGCTGCATGGTTTGTTACGGGTGCGGTGTGTTGATGGCACCGACCCAGCAGTATCGATGTCCACCACGTGCTGGCGAAAAAGGGCCGCGCACGAAGGGGGCGAGTCCATAGATTACTCCCTAGCATCGGATTACGAGTACATCGCGAGAATATAAATAACGTATCACCCGCCAGAGCTGGGAGATGTTGTGTTGTGCTATTTTTGGCTGATATACAGCAGCATAACGAATGCCCGCGTCGTGCGGGAGGAAGCTACCTGAGCAAAGCAGAGCCTGGACAAAGCAAACTCACCGTTGGGTCCTTGCACCGGTCGCAGCAGCACAGGAAGTTCTTCGAGAAGCACAGGTGAATGATGCGATGTTGCGTACCCCACAGGATCTTCGAGTAGTTGTTCATGATCTGCTCACCCTTGCGGATCGGTCGAGAGGCGTACACACGCATCCGCAGCTCCTCATCGAACACATACCGCACGTTTGGCCGGCAGCAGTGGTTCATGAGCGCCCCGAGTATGTACAACCCGCGCAGGATGATCTCGTGATCGTTGTTCTCCTCATCCGCCACGATGCGGCTCGTCTCGAATGCGTTCGTGTTGAGTACGTTCACAAGCTGGCGCAGATAGCGCACAGCAGGACCTTCTCCATCCAGGTTCCAGAAGTACCCGTCCTTCAGCAGACGTTCAATCTCAGTCGTCATCTCCTTCCGCGGTGGATGTCCCTCCATCTGCATCACGATCGAACGGTCACGTTCTGACAGCAGGAAGCCACGAATGGACGTCAGCGCGTACAGGATGTTCTTGGAGTACCTGCCAGCGTCCTTTGGCTGCCAGCTCTGGATCAACCGGCACTCAGCCGCGTGTGGGGACTCCGACCCAACGGAAAAGTCGCACCTGGAGCAGATGGGTAATCGACACCCACCAGTGCAGAGTTGCAGTCGACGCAGGATACGGCAACAGCTGGCACAAAAGATCACCTCGTAGTTGTTGACTCGAGGACCCACCAAAATTGGGCGATCAACAAACACCAGCTCGTTGACGGCGATGTCACGTGTTGCCACTAGACCCCGGCCATATCCTTCAAACACACCGATCTCCCATGGTGCTGGATCTTGCGGAACAAGTTCACCGAGGAAGCTCAATAGCTCGGCCTTGAATGTGGCCACCCGTTCCGGGCGGATGAGGTCTGCTGGGGACACCTCCGGAACTACGGGCACTTCCGGTACCCCATTGGCACTGTCCTGGTTGATTGCGGCAGCAACCTCCTCGTTGGCTCCCCTATTACCGTTCTCTCCAACACCTGCCATCGTGGGGGTCTACTCGTTCGCTCGCTACCTAAGATCTCCTACAACCTACCGAAGGTTTCTGGCACTGTATCACGATTGTGCGCTCTTTTTGTAAGTTCACCTCGCCCAAAACAGCTTCCTGGTCCCCGTAACCCACCGGTGCGTTATCCCACCGGTTTCTAAGACCTCTGGAACCCAGCCACCGCTCTATCACTTAACACGAAAGCGTCCGCAAACTCACCACACACCAGTCGGCACGACGGCCGAACGCGTACTGCACTGTCTTGCTCGCGCCCGGGACCGTCTGTGTGGCCGAGCACCTCGCTGACTGTTGTCAGCGTTAGTGACGTCTCCGTGCGGTACTCGCATTGGTCGGGCATGTTCGGACCAGCACCACCGAGCCTGGGCAGCAGCCAGGCCAGCTGGCACTCTTGGGGCGACCTTTCGGCAACCGGCTATCGACCGATCGGCACCTATACCTGTGCAAAGCGCAGCGCTTCACGCGTCGATCGCGCTCGGGTTAGTGAGCAAAAGCAGACGCCTTATCTCACGGCAGCTTAGCTCACTATTGCAAACGTTCACCGAACGTGCTCACTACCGGAGGAAACCACACGGGCCCCAGATGGATCCCGGGTTGTCTATCTAAATCACTATCTATCTCACTCATCACTCTCACTCGCTTTGTCGTTCTCACTACGATGCTGCGTTTATTTATCGCTTTGATTAGCTTTGATGGTCGGTGTTTAACGCCAGCCGCCGTGTAAAATGTCTTTTTTACGGCCTATCACGCGCTCTCTCTCTCTCTCTCTCTCTCTCTCTCTCTCTCACACGCGTCCCGAAAAGGCACAGGAGCAAACGCGTCCCTGATATGGATTGTCAACAGTGGCGTGCGTGAGAGCTAGTACGTAAGCGTAAGGTGTCCGTGTCCGTTTTCTTTTTCTCCCTGTTTTTCCGAACGTTCACTCATCGTGTAATCGGGCAGTAAACGAGCCCCACCACCGTCTTTGGTGGGAGCGATATGCTTCTATCGGTCAACACTGTTGCTCCTGGCAAGCGAGCAGGCTGTACTGCTCCATTTTCGGCACTGCACCATCGCGAAGTCTTCGCCCTCCAGTGCCACGCATACACACGCTTCAGGCTTGGCTTGATGCACTGCATACTCACCCAGCAACCGTGCCATACCCAGCCAACATCCGCGACAGTTCGCAATCTCAGCAGGCAGCATCATGTTCGCGTCTGCTCTCGGTTTGCCTACATACAGGCGCACGCGATGCGTACTGGTTCGCTCCTTGCGGGTTCGCTGCAGTTTTTCCCTACACCACTACCAGCCTGCGCCATGCGTTGAACCTCTTCCCGTGCCAGCAAACCGGAACTCCCGGACCAACCCGTGAAACAGGTGGTTGTCACAAACGCACACCAGCGTCGCAAGGACTCCACTGACACGATCGCTTGTCACGCGAACAAATGCTGGATGAACCGCGTTAAAGGTGTGCTCTTAGGTTGCGAGTTTTTGCGAAGCGCTTTTTCGCTTCCCAACCTGCTCGAGATGATGCGGAGGCGAAGTATCCTTGCTTCCTGCGGCTCGGGAAGCCTTTCGGGACGGGTGCACGACCAGTCGTGCTGAAGCAAAAACCCGTGAATGTAATTTTTATCCTTCGCCAGCTTCCCCGTGCCAAGCTGCGGATGTGTGCGTGTGCGTATCGTCCGCAGTGGCGTTATCCTTTGTGGCAGCAAGGATGCCAGGATGTGAGGGTTGGGGAGGGTTTTGCATGAAAACTCTAAACTAGCGAGAGTACACGCGCCTGAAGAGGTTTCGCCGCGAGAGCCGAACTCGTCCGAATCCTTTGGGTCGTCCGAAAAGTTGCGCTCTTTCCTGGTGGGAAAACGTTTGTGGCCACGTTTTGCTCGGGCAAACGCGCCCCATCGATTGAGAGAGCTTGCAAGGATATCAAACGCGAGCAATGGGATGAGAGTGAGCGAGAAAGAGATGTCCTTGTGCGTCTCCTTTAGAGTAGCGATGCGGAACACAGAGTCCAGTGATAAGAGCCCGGGAGAGCTCGAGAGCGAGTTGTTGGCTCACAGTGCAGTGATAAACGCCACCAACCTGCAGTATTTTGGAATCCTCCCATCCTCCGGCAGTGTTCTCGCTCTCTTTGGCTTTCTCTTTTCTTTTCTTTTCTGTTTTTTTTTTTGGGTTCCTGTGTAGGTCGACTTGCACGTACCAGCAATGCGAATGCGCGTAGAGCGAACACTCCAGCTCCTGCTGCAAACAAAGTGACCCAGCCATGTGGATGAGGAACATAAAATGGTGGAACGAGTGGGAGCATGTAGTAGTACACATAAAAAATTTATTTCCCGCTACTGGTGGGAGATTTGGGGCAGCTGAGACTGGGAAAAAAAGAAGGCTCAGACACGAAGGGAAGCGTGGAAAACAGGAAATTTCCCAGGATACAGGGTGACGGGAAGGTAGCGGCGTGGGAGATCCGATGTAGGTGTGTTGGTGCGAACCAGCAACAAGTTAATCACCCCTCCGCAACAACCATCGTTCCCTCCTCTGGCAGGTGCCTCGTGGAACAGGATAACGAACCGAATTGGGTGAACGAATAAGTATCATACCAATTTTCCAACTAACGCTAACTTCCGGCATTTTTTATCAAGTTAGCGCCAGAATACGATTAACGTAGAATTTAAATACACCTTGCACTGTTACACGGAACATGTTCAGATTCAAGTCATTCACTAACTATAAAAAGGACTATAAACGATCTCGATCTGCTTAAATTTCTCGTTGACATTCTCATGCTCCTGTAACAGCACTCTGATAAATGTTAAAAACTGCACATCAATGTTTTTCTCAGAATTGTGGAAAAACAGCTATAGAAGCAATCCTAAAAAGGAAGCTGTACATGCTGAGTTGCATTTGTGCCTGGAACAATTCCAGCTCAAATATGTTACCCCAGCCAATGTTAGAGCGAAGTAAGAGCGCCTGAAAATGATTGCATTCTTCTGTGGTCAAGAAAAATAATATTTGAAGATGAAAAAGGTCCCACATTAGCCAACAGGACGTGTTGAAATTTCGACGTCTAGCCAGCAGAACATCCAACACCCAGATCACCTGATCAGCTCGCCAGTTCTGGTGACTTTTTGGCGACTCATAATACTGCACATGATCTCTCCCTCGCTCTCTCTCTATCTCGTTCATTCTTATCTGCTGCTTGTTTCCTTGTTCCTCCCGAGAGCTGTCAAGCATCCAAAGCCGAGCATCCACAGCCTGGCCCAGCAAAACGGGTGTTTTTCCTCCCCAAAATCGATCGTTTGGTGCACGCGCCACGCATCGGTGGAAAGGGCGCAACTTGCGAAGGGCAGACAGCTGAAATAATACATACCTACCCATGGCCCAAGTCTTGCCCCGTGCTCATGTTTCATTTCTGGCGATGTTCAAGCTGGTTTAGGATCGCACATTTCTTGGTTTTTTTTTATTTTTTCCTGTGTATGTTTAGCTAACCCTTTCTACCGAAGGAAGGAGCACAAAAAAAACACACCCCAGCCAAAAGTTGTCGGTTTTTCCGATCCCCCCCATTCCCCACCGACTCCCGTGGACGTTTGGCAAACTGTTCTACCCTGTCAGGGTGATTGAAATTTATGTCCCACCCCATTCGGCGTAAGTAACTCGCCAAAAAACTCCAACCGGGCCGCGAAAAGGGTAGCCAAACATTTTCGGGAACCACGCGCGCCATACCGGTGTAGGCATTTTCCGAGGCCCCAAGGTAGGGTGGGATTTGAGAGAGAGGCTCATGGGGGGGAGGGGGAGGGGGCAAAAAACTCAGCAAAAAAAAAGAAAAACCAGCACAGACAACAGGCACATCCAATCTAGGTTACGCGCGTAAAGCAACCGAACGAAGGCTCAATTTTCCAAACTCACGCAACAACACGCACCCCCCTCCCCGTCCTCCCCCCCCCCTCACGAAAAATCCCGAAAAGCGGACAGGCAAAAACGTGGGCCCCTGATGGTGGTGGAGCAAAAATAATTCAATTTGCTTGCTCATTTTATTATTAACGACACGCACGGAAGCGGAAGTCACGTGAAGCGAAGGAACTGCCATTTCGTCCTGGTTCGGGTACCGCATTTGGGGGCGTAATAATTTTAATCCTTTAACCCTTCGATTCGGTTCCCTCGGAGACGTCAACGTCAACATGCGAATGAAACGGTTCAACCATCGCACACGCACACGCACACTGGAAAGCGTTTTGACGGACGGCGGCCATATTTCACCTGCGTGCAGCCATTTCTTTCCTTTTGTTTCTTTTGACGGAACCATTTTGAACGGAAACACACCCACGAGCGACGGAATTGCTTTCTATTATATGTTTTATTTGCAATTTATCGTTTATGATTACCATAATTACCATTACTCGCATCTTGTTGCTCCGTATTCGCAACAGCACGCCTAATATCTGTTTTGTATTTCATGTTAGATGCTAAACTATTTCATAATCATTACACATTCAAATTAGTCGTAGTATTCACAACATCACCCAGCTACTCCTGCGCCCACTCCCTTCCCCCGCCCCTTCTTCGTCCTTTTTCTCGCCATCCTCCACGCACCCTCCACCAGGCTGCTCCTCCGCACGGCCATTTTGACTATCACAATCATCGTTCATTTTGAATTTCCGTTTTTGTTTTGCTTTTTCTGTTTTCTTTTCAGCGAAAAAGCCGTACAGAGCGTGGGTCCTTTTTTCCATTCGTCCTGGTTCGCGCGCGCTCTCACGCCGGGAATTTTCGTTTGCCTTCTACTATCCTCATCACCCCCCTCGCCGCTTGCTTTGCTTATTATACCTTCCCTCGTCTCGTCTCAACCTCTCCCTAGTCTCTCGTCCCCCCTCGCTTCGGGGTCTTTCGTCCTGGCCAGCAACGGTTCACATCCTGCATTCGGGGGCGCGAAGAAAGCCGCACTCCCCTCTATCGATCCTCTCTGCCAGTTTCCTATACACCATTTGTTTTTTTTTTTTAACTTTTGGTTTGGCTGCCATCAGCGTACGCTTTATTATCCATCGACTCATCAGGGGGCTGGAGCTTGCCGGTCGTGAACGCGATCGCTTTTCCCAGCTCAGAGGAAAAGACCGCAACAAAACGGAAAAGCTAACCGAGCTGTCACGGTGAGCTGAAAGATTTCGCTGGCGAAAGGAAAGACAAGAAAAAAGCATAATGATCGCACATTCGCGACCGGAACACCGGAATTGCTCCACCGTTTCGATGAAGAAGCGCTTCACTGCCCTCAAGTTCGCCCAACTGGCTGGTGTGCAGTGCATTCTAGAGTGTTCTAGCTTCTCTGCAGGAGTGACCTGCCCATTGGCGAACCTGCTCAGCATCCGGGCACACAACGTGGTGCCGATACAAATCACAAACGTTTTCCCACCCTTCTCACTGAGGGGTGGGCCACCCTAAGCCGGGCCAGGCGGAAGTTTCCAGCTATGTGTGCTATCTGGGGGTTTTCTGTAACACCCTCGCAACCGGTACCGGTACTTAACCGGCTCTTAAATCTAACGTCGACTCCTGCCATGGCATGGTTTTGTTCGCATCGTTCCTGTCGTTGGGCTTCTCACAAAATTACAAACTAATCTTAAGATTTCCCTTGGCTTAGTGTTTTCTTTTTTTTTTTAACGGATCGCATGACAGAGGAGAAAGAAGAGAAATGGATAGAGAACGATTGGGAAAGAGAAATAGAGAGAAAGGGAGAGCTAGACGGAAAGACGGTGAAAGAGAGAAGAAGAGAGAAAGTAGTATGAAATGGCAGTACGTGGTGAGACCGTTTTATTCATCCAACTCCAGTCAGTCTACGAGCTTATTACATCTAATTACACGTCAGTATCGCATTATTATGTTACGATGTTCGATCGCGCGCGCGATTCGATAGCGTTTCATGTCACAAGTTTGTCCCTACATTGATTACGCTTCTTTCTTCTTCTTCTTTTTCTTCTTTTTTCCTGCGGACCACATCCCTTTCCACACCGTGGGGGGTGGTGGGATGTGGTTTTTTGTTTCTTCTTTCGCCTATTGTAGCATGCCCTTTTTTCACGCAAAGAACCCTACAACCATGAAACGAAAATTACATTAATGGCGAACGACCCAAGGGACGCGGACGCGACGCATCGTCCTTTGCACAATACGAATACGGTAAGGAAGTAAGCCGTAAAATTAGATTAACTCATAAGAACAAATATTAGCTCTGGCTAATATAGCGAGCTGTAACGCTAAACCCCGGTCAGATACGGCGGGCGTGTGCCCTCTCTCAAACAGGATGGTTTTGTCCATATTTGCAGTTAATGGCGGAACATGACGTCTCACGCACATCTCGGGAAGTCACGCTCCAATTGTTAACACTTCGGTTTTTATAAATACGCTCTAAATTGAGTTAGATGAAACATTATCTGAATGATTTTTTCTACGTACTAATACTTCGCAGCACAATACCTTCTGTAATGTAGTGGCAGCCTGTTTATTGACAACACTTCAACGAGTGGGATCATTTAGTTAAAATTTAGATAGGTTGGGTGTGTGGAGTGTTTGAAATCCAAGGAAAGGCGACGGAGTTACACTGAAATAAGTTACATTGACACAGTAGTTGGCCACTAGCGGCTATTGGTTCGTAAAACTAAGACTCTTGAGAAAATCTTTTCGTTATTTTGGCTATAAAAAGTGACTATTTCAGTCGAAGATGGGAAGTTAGATAGCCGAAGCCTAAGCGTGCGGCACCACCCCCCCCTCCTCCCCACCCGTACGCAGGACTGACTATCCAGCTACGAGTAATTAAAAAAGTCATGAAAGCCTTGGCTAAGCTTAGCAAGGTAGGCCATGTCAGTACGACGTGCTCAATTGTGAGCGGGCCAGTAAAGAAGAAGATGCTCTAGATTAGGCCCACTTTCGTATAAGATTCAATTTTAACACATTGACAGTCGGCCCCGCGAAAACGCGGGATTCTGAAACTATCGCTTGAATGCCAGCGAAAACGCGGCATTCTGAGAATTTCGCAAGACTGACGTAATAATTTCTGCAATAATCACTTTCGAAGAGTAAATTCCGATATTAGTATATCGTAAGTTTACGTTTCTGATGGAACTGTTTGAAAACTTTTATCATTTTGTAACATTTTACCCATGTAACATAAAAAATATCTATAAAAACATTCAATCCGGCAAAAATTGTAAAGTACGGTCTACTTTGCCGTATGCTATGCGAAACTAGAACCGGATATGTTTGCAAAATGCAAAAATACTGTGCGGAAGGAAAACATTGGACCAGAAAATTGTCATTACTTGAAAAAATTTCGTTTATGCAGTCACCCAAAAATAGGAGACATCCCGGGAAATTTTGCCATCACCCATTTTTGGGTGACGTGGCACTCAAATTGTCAAATGTAGTTGAACAGACAAGAGTAGCGGTCCTGCATGAAGCCATTTCATTTGTGGCCCTAACGTTTCTGTTACAAAGTATACACTTTTAAAGATATTTAAATTTCTTATTACGGATCACCAATGAATTTACATCGTCAAAAAATGTTATTTAGCTGTTCAGATACAGATATCTCAGGTGGATTGCACTCGTTTCGTACACTAAGACTAGGTGTGCTACTAAGTTTTCACTATTTTTAACTAAATTGCACTTTTAGACATTGACAGCCGGCCCCGCGAAAACGCGGGTTTCTGAGAATGTCGCTTGAGCCCAAAAGCGGATGACATAGCTGCCTGAAAAATTTGCTATCACGAACTTTTAGGTGACGCGGCACTCAAGGAGTTCAATATTAAAAAAAAAAAAACAAGCGTTAACGTTCTAAATAAAATCACAAGAGAACAGCAACATAAAAATTCAACAGGGCAAATAATCGTCCTCATATGGAACGGTAACATCTCTATCGTGCTTCTAAAAAAAGAAAACCCTCAGAATATGAATAATGGTGACAAAACTTATAAGTATAATTGCTGACAACATTTTGTTCATAAAATTGGTCCGTTCCGGTACTAAAGGTCCGGACCGCTTAGTGGACAAGCGCGGATATGATGAACCAGTTTTCAAACCCACATCACTTGCTACGATCTCATCAGTCGAGAAGAATGTGACCCACTCTTCTGGACACGTCTGCGAATCCGAGAAACATTTATTCTCAAAATTACGCACGCTAACGCTTCGACCATCGAACTCCCCAATGGATTCGGATCGAATTATATAAATTGTAATTATCCATATTTTTTCTAAAATAAAAATACATTAAAAAGTGTAAAAAATACATTAAAATAAATCGTTAAAAAGACAGTGCGAGGTAGTAAACCTCTTGTCCCAAAATAAGCCATTAGGATGTCTATATTACTTGCCAAAATTTGTTTGGAGGCATTGTGGAAGGAAGAATAGCAAGAAATTAGTAGCGCACCTAATAGTATCCTATATCTGATCAAACAAGATCTAATCCAGACAATAGTTTATAAATATCTCTGGTCTGAATCCTCCGTCTTCAAACTAAATTCTGGCCACCGAAATCATTTGCGCATCATCAAATGACTACTCATTTCGTTTTGGACTAGAGTCTAATAAAATCAAGCCGCCTCGGTATCGTCTAAGGTTTACACCTGCTTACAGTTGTTGTCGTGTCTACGAAGTACAGTCGCTTTTACTAACTGCCAAGAGCTTTTTACACACATCACGCGAGGGCACACCTGCCCGGCCATATCCTCCCAGTAATATCGATGTTACGACGATCGTTCAGCATGTGTGTTCTTCTGTCAGCTAACGTGCAAACACCTCAACGGAACAGGGCGCGAAAAATTTTAGCATACACCAAGGGGTCTCCAATCTGATTTTTCGAGCCTAAAGCCTTGATAAAAATAAAACCGTAGTTCGAGCCATTCATGCTGCACATGAACAGCGCCTAGAACGCTAATGCGGTTCGTCTCAAAATGCCTAAGGGTCGCATGAGTTTTTGTGTGATTTAGAGACAATCACAGGACCTAAGGTGATTCAGGTTCCTTCAGACCAAACACTTTCGAATATTGCTATTTTTCGTCTACTCGTAAACTCTATGTGAGTCGCATTGGAGAACCTAGCTGAACAACTTAACTGAAGAGACCCCTGACATGAGCGATTGTTAACCTTCCAAAACATTATTCCTTTTTGTTCTGTATCAAGCACCCCTCCACTGCTAGGGGGATAATACTATCATGAACATTTATATTGCACGCCCAAAAATCGCTTGCGCCTTAACATCGAGTATGAATTACTTACCATAACACAAAAAATTTAAAAACAATTTAACCTACTTTACTGTACACAATCAGTGAAATTGCAAGTGATTGAAATCACCAACATCAATCGTATGCCCTTTCGAAGGCGATCCACGTAGTCTAAAAACAACGACCCTTGTACGAATCGCATTATGAACTACAATACTCTTCAACACACCATGTATCCCGGCAAACGCCGGAATACCTTCGCATCCTTGGGAAGGATGAGCCAACCACGGAAGGAGTTCTCTCGCATCCTGTGTCCTGTGCACATATCATCACGCGGCGGGGCGCGTTCCCATTGTTCTCTCGCTTCATGTTGAGATCATCGACTAGACCAATAGTATCCAAACAGTCTGAGGTGATTCTACCATCGCAATAGAGCATCGCGCTTGGCGGGTTGGAGAATCAAATCCAACCCATATGCCCGTGACAGTTTCGACAGTGTTTTTTTTTTCTTCTGATCTCAGTTAGGGATCGGGGGGCTCAAAATTATTGCTACAGGCCAGCTTATATGGGGTGCTACAATATTCGATTATTGCGCAACACAGCTGCCAAGGGGGGGCCTGCTATACGGGAACTCGATACGAAGCCGTTACGGAGCAGTCCGTTACATCATTTGACGTAACACGAGCAGCGTTACGGCTCGTATTTTGGCAATATATTTCGGAAGTACATCCCGAAAGAGGTGTGGCTTTTTCATCGTGTTATCATCGGTGCATCTAAAAGCACAACTAGCGCAGGCTAAGATACCACAGGCAGTATTGAAATACAAAATAACCGCCATGCTTTCGACAGAGTAGAAGGTGTCCATATGTTGCAGTTTTGTTCGCGAAACAAAGTGCCAACAAACGCCAGCAGGACATGCATCAGTTGCACTCCAAAAACGTAAACCAAAGCATCCGCAAATGAACACGCCACACCTCGGAAACAATGTCTTACCAGCGCAAAGAAGAAGTACAAATGTACAAGAGCTGACAGTTTCTGGCTCCCACTTTACGTAATACACTTGTTACTGATGGGTGCATTCCGGTTGGCTGGAGGAGGTCGCCACCATCCGATACTTACGGTCGTCTGTAATCCACTGACCGGTCCGCCACTGCTCCTGTCGACGTCACTCGCGATGGGTGGATAAACCACGCTGCAAGGACCACCACCCGTGGGTGGTGTGGCCTGATGTTGCAACAATATCAACCCACCCAAACCGTTACTTCCGGTGCCACTGGTGCTGGTGATGCTGTCGATGGTACCATTACCGCCAGTGTTGCTGTCATTACCGGCGCTCACCAGCATCACCGGAACGGGCGGATGTGGTTGCAATGGAACCGCTCTGGCCGGGCTTACAATCACACCCGGTGTGTTGTTGATGGCGTGTCCTGGCACCGGGAAGTGCAGCTTGTACGCTTCCTCGTTCCGCACGATCGTGGACACCACCGGTGGTGGTGTTGGACGCTGCAGCACGCTTTCGAGACCCATCCGGGGTGCTTCAAGTCCCGAGGAAGCCGCCACAGTGGACAAGGTGACCGTTGCCGTGGCGGCGGAACTGTGTACCGTCGTCTGGTTAACCGGTGTGGCCACACCACCACCCACCGTAGACGAAGTGTCCGCGATCGAGTACGTCGCGGTCGTGAGTGGAATGTCCCGGGTAAGCGTTTCGTTGCCAAGGATCAAACGCAAGCGCTTCATCGGCAATCCGTTGCCACCGTTTCCGCTTCCTTCGGTGGGTGTCACCTTCCCAGGACCGGTGGCTGATGCAGGACCGGCAGTGGGCGCTACAGCCGAACTAGACGACGAGATCACGCCGTTAAGCCGGTACAGATCAAGCTTGTCAACCCACTCACCAGCATTGGGCGGTTCGGTACGCGCGCCATTTAACGCGCTCGTCGGCTGCAGTATCACAGACGGGTGGTTTTGATAATGCGCCCGATAGTACGCCAACGACTGTACGGAAAGTGGTGCCGCCGGTGTGTCCACCGTCGTCGTGGGATCTTGTGCTGGCGGTGGGGGCAACAACTCACCATCATCCACCTCCGGTGGTACCTCCGGTGGCGTGTAGGCGTAATACTTCGGTATCACCGGTTGTTGCTTCAGCTGGGACGCACACAGCGCACCGTACAGCTGGCGACGTTCGCGTTTCGCCTGTTTGCGCAACCTGCGCGCCTCTTTCGACGCTTTGTGGCGTTTCTTGCGCTTCTGCGACACCAAACTACTGCAGCTACTGCTGTACGACGTCAAATCTTCGTCCTCTTCCGCTTCATCGTCTTCATTGTCGTACAGCCCACCATCGTAGTGGCGGTTGGCATCCTGCAACGCACCGATACCGGACTCTTCCGTCCCACCCGGCAGCAACCCTTCGTACGTGAGTGTCCTTCGCGTTTGGCCACGCCGTCCTGCCGTCTGTGCGTCTCCATCCTGCTCACGCAATCCGATCCCCTCCATGCGCAGGATTTCGTACTCGCGCCGGAACGCACTCGGACTGCCGCCATTATCAGCATCGCTCAGGCTGTTGCCGGATTCGATTATCTCGTCGATCACAGGACTACGCTTCATGCGGAGGGTCAGCTTCAACCGACGCTCGGGTGTACGCATTAACGGTTCCGGCAGCACCGTCGAGGATGACGCTGGAACACCGGCGGCAGATTTGCCTCCGGCATCGTACGGTCCCACCCGGTGGCTCGTAGATGAGGAAACTGCGACGGGCATCACCGCCGCCGTCGTCGCCGGTCGCACTACAACCTCCTGTTCCGGTTGTACCGCCGTGGAGGAACTAATCACCGCACTGCTGCTCGTACTGCTGCTAATGCTGTTGCTATCGCTACCGTGAGGCTGCTGCTGTTGTTGCTGCTGCTGCTGTTGCTGCTGCTGTTGTTGTTGCTGCTCATCCTGCTTGCTTTGGTGCTGCTGGAACAAACCACCGCCACTACCAGCCGCCTGCTGGTGCCGCTGCTTGCCATACTGTATGATCTGCGACAGTAGTATGTCATCCTCATCGTCATCATCCGACACAACAGTCAACGGAACACGCGCACTTTCGCTGCTACCAACCGACGTCGATTGTCCGGCCCCATCCGGCGGATCATCCCGCTTCGTGCGTAAACTTCGCGCTCCATGACGTCCAGGAGGGATGCATTTCAAGCGTGCCACCGTGTGAGGGACCACAACATCCCGCACCTTCGTCGAGGAAGCCACCGGCGACGGTGCACCGGGCTCACGGATGACTTTTCTCCGTCTAGGTGCAGTGACCGGTTCGGGTTTTGTGCCGGTTCGCGTGACGCATTTGATGCGTGCCGCACGTGGTGCCACCGTATCATCCGGCGGAAGCCAACGTTGCAAACGATCGACAGTCAGCTGGTGGGTGAGATCGCTTCCGGCCACATCGGTACCGCTGTCTGCCATCCCGGTGGGATGTTTTACACGTAGCTTCAGCTTCACCTGCTGCTCGGAACCGCTCGTGGCAGCCGCACCGGTGGCCGTTGGGGGCGTTTTGTGCCTTCCGGGTGAATCTAGCGAGCAGGAGGAAGACGACGATGACGCCGAGGACGAGCTCGAGAGGACAATCACTTCCGCACCGGTGTCGCTGACTTCCAGCTTCTTTTGCAGCAGAAAGGACGAGCTGGTGGGGATGTTGTGAACACTGCTGGCGTTGCTACTGCTGCTTCCGACACCGTTGGTGGATGGTTGCGCCCACGCACCGTACTCAGCGTACGCTCGTTGCTGGAAGCTTAAAATTTGCGATAAATTCATATCGTCCTCCTCGTCGTCATCGTCGTCTGGTTGAGCTGGCCGCCTTTCGCTTAACGTGCTCTGTCCCTCCTGTTGTTTGTTAATTTGCCATCCGTTTTGTTTGCCATTTTCACCGTTTCGTTTGCCATTTAGCGGTCGCCTCACGCTAGCTGCCGAGAGCTTTCCACGCGATCGCTTAGTAGGTGTAGGTTGCTTCCGTGTGCGGCCACCACTTCCGGCGGAAGCCCGGCCACTATGTTCACCCTGGCTACTTTCAACCGAATGCTGCAACAGCTTGTCCTCGTCATCGTCCTGTTGCGGACGTGTTTGCAATTTCTGCTTCCGCCGGCTGCCTCTGTTCGCTGGCAGGACGACCGGTGGATGTTGTGGTCCACTTCTTGGGCTGTTTTCACCCTCACCACTCCCCATCGACCACCGGGCGTAACTCGTGCAACCATTCACGGTGTCGCTCAACTCATCAGACCCGGGTTTGGCCGTGCGCGAGGAAGGCACACCCGTCCCACCGGATGAAGCGGATGAGGAACGTGACGGGTTGGTGGTGCCACCGGTGGGTGTTTTACTTTGCTTTGCACCCTCACCGTGCCCCAGCTCGTGGTCCTCCTGCAGCCGTAACATACCGCGCGTCACTCGCGGACTAATTTCATCCCCTCCCGTCGCTTGCATCGTACCCTCAGCCGTCGTGTGGCCAGTGGAATTGGCGTACCGTAGTGACATGCGACGCGTCATGATCCGCCGCATGACTGGAATGTCCTCGACGGTTCGTTTCGCCGTTGCCGGTTCTTCCGGGTGGGTGGTTTCCGATGTACGCTTCCGGCTTCCGGCGGTCGTTGGGACCTGCGACGAAGCCACCGGCCTTCGAGCCGGTCCCGATAGCCGGCTCTCCACGTTGTAGCTCAGGGGTTCGGGCCCGTTTGGCACATCCACCACCGCCCCCGGACGGCGGTTCTGCTCCGGCGTGAACAAATTGTGGTGCTTATTTTGGTGGCCTGAAACGGGGTGATGATGGAACGGGGTATTGTTCCGCAGCGTGTAGTACCCATTCGGTGCCGGACCATCAAGCAGATCGTCATGGAACGTATAGATACCTCTGTCACCTCCTACGCTGCTGCTAACGGTACTGCTGCTGGTGGTGTACATGCTGGCCCTTCGCTTCCGATCGCCTCTCACATCCGGAACCGGACGTCGCACGATGAACGGTAGCGTACTCGCCGAGGAACCACCAACACCTACGCTTTTCGACGTTGATGATTGCGTGCTGCTACTGCTGCAATCGTCATCGATGACGATGATCTCATCCACGAGCTCCTTCCCGCGGACAGTCGCTTTCCCGCCGCACGATGTCGCCCGCTGGGACCCATCCGGGTCGGGTTCTTTTTTACGCTTCCGTTTCGCGGCCAGCGTCTGCCGACCCCTCACCGATTGCCCGACGGATGATGACGGTTTCCGGTCGGTGGAGGTGTTGGATAGCTCCGTACTCACGCTGCTATAGCTGCTGTACCTTCGGCGAGGGTTTTTCCGATGTGCTTGCGAGGCGGCTCGGCTCTGGTGATGGTTTTGCTGGTGCTGCTGCTGACTTGCTTTGTCCGTACTGTGGAAGGACGACTCTGCGTGCTGGTGTTCCTGCGTCTCGGACGTTTTAACCGAGGATGGTTTGCTGCCACCAGCGGGTGATGTACCTATACTCCCGCACGTCGACGAGCGGGTTGCTCGCTTTAATTGGGCCTCACTTTTAGCCACCGTGCCGCTTCCACCACTCGCTGGCAGCGTTTTCTTCTCGCAACGCTCATCCACAACGTCCGATTCGAGTGTGTCCGTTGTACCACTACCCTCCGCTAACCGTGTGGTGGCCACCTCGTCGGTTTGCTGACTTCCGGATGCTTGTGGTCGCCCGACAGGGGTCGAAACCGCCGGTACGATTGTTCCAGTGCAGTAGGGCTTTTGCTGAGCGAGCAACATCTCCGCGTCGTATTTGGTCATGCCTTTATCGCGCAGTTCGCGCACCGTAAGCAGACTCAGCGCTGATGGTGGCTCCTTGCCGATGGCTGTTGCTTTCACCCCGCCAATCTCAGCCGTCCCGTTGTTGCGCTTGTTCTTCATCCGGTTTAGCCGGTTGTCCGTTTCCCGCAGCCGGTATCGAACGCCACCATTCGCGGATCCAATCGCACCGGGCACTCCAATGCCCGGTTCGTTGGCTCTCGCCAGCCTAGCATGATAGCCGACCCCCACACCATCACTGCCATCCGCACCGGTGCCACTAACACCGGTTCCGGACGCACCAGCGACACAGCCAACACCGAGCCCGGCCTCACCACCCAGCAGGGCAGCTCCATCGGCAAGCCGGGCAATAAACGCGCCCGTTCCACGCCTTTCGCACGTCTCACACTCGCAGTAGCAGTTGTTATCGCCGAAGAAGTCCTCCCCATAGAAGCAGGTGATCTCTTCGCCCACCTCGATGTCACGCAACACCTTCACGCAGGCCGTATCACGCCCGGTGGCCACGAATTTGCAATTTGCCCGGCAATCGTGGTTGATGTAAGCGGCCGGGCCCAACCACAGCTGGGCGCAGTTTTTGCGGCAACTATACATGACGGAGAAATCGTTCCGACCCGGAAGCAGCAGATCCGCCTCCTCGCGCTCAGTCAGCTCCGCGATACACCCCACCAGGCATTCGATCTTTTCGTTCTTCATCCAACGGCGTGTCGAGCAAATTTTGGCGCCTTTCTGACCCTCGAGCGAATATCGGTAGCACGCTTCGATGACAAACCCCGAGTGTTGGTCGAACACCCGCAGATAGCGGTAGATCTACAATGGAGAAGAAAAAAAAGGGAGAACATCATGCACAACACCACTCCCTGGGAGCCCTTTTCCCCGTCCCTCCTGCTTACGTGTGCCTCCAGCCGCTTGAGAGCGAGCTTGTTCTTGTTCAACACGGACCGTGGCATCCAGTTCCCGTTGATGAGCTGCTGGTAGCATTTGCCGTAGTTCTGCGTGCGAATGAACTCCTCGATGATGTTCTTGATCTCGTCCTTGTTCGCCTTCAGCGGCCGGTACTTGAGGCTCATCTTGTGCGTCTGAAACCCGAGTATGGTGTCAAGCACCAGCCCGGTGGCGAGATCATCATTGTCGGACAGCTCCTTCGGTGTCATGCCCGTACCCGGGCTGGCCACCTGTGCCAGCTTGTGCAGGTGATTGCTGCTGCGTGCCTGCTGCTGCCCCCCACTCCCCGACGCGTGCCCGGACGACGCTACCACCATCTTGCCGGCGATGTTGCCGGAACCACCGTCACAAATGGACGCCGACGTCGATGGCGATGGTCCGGCCGTTGTTGCTACGCTCCGCGCCGCCAACTGCCCTGCGGCGGATGTTGGCGGCGACGGCGGTGGTGGTGGTGGTGGCGCTGGTGGCGGTGTGGGCGATGGTTTGGCTTTCGTGCCTGCTCCAGCGTGCTGCCTATGCTTTCTGCCACTCGATGGTCCGGTAATCCTTGCGGCAGTGACCAGCGCCCGTTGACCGCCGCCACCGTTGCTGCCGCTTCCTGCAACCCGTTGTACCTTGCCTGCTCGCCGGCCCGTGCTTCTTCCCCCACCGTCGTCGGCTTCTTCTGCCGCTGCCGCCACCACTTCCGCCTATGCGCCCCGGTTCTTCTGTGCAGCAGGTTCCGTATTTCGTGTTCTTTTCCAATCAGAGTGCTGTCGCTTTTGCTGGTGTGGCCGTGTGGATGTTATATACTATATGCGTTTAAAATTTCCTCCCAGGTATATTAACTTCTAAAACGTCAGTTGGCGTTCGTGTTATGCGGCACCTTTGATGTTATCTAAAATATACGAAAGGAAGACAACGATGAAAACCATCAGTTAAACACTGCCGGGTTCGTTTGCACATTAGTAAACCGAACACACGCTACAACATAGTTTAGACAAAGCAGCCAGGAACGAGCGAACCTTTGCCGGGAAAACAACAAATTCCAACCAAATCGGTACATTAGTCGACCATCACCTTTTCGCCTGATTGCACCTACCAGCTACGACTAATCAGAAATACTCCTTCGCCGGTACATGTTGTAAATGAAGCTCGCTCACTCGCTGCCTTTTATAACCTTTGTTTATAGCAAGTGGTTGCCATTTCGCCGCGTTATCATTTCGCCTTGTTTTCGCTCCATTCGCCGACGAGCACTGGATAAGGAGGAAGGTAACTCGCTTGAATAATCACATTCCGTTGATTGATACACAAAATGCAGCGAAATATAAGCTTTCATCCCTGCACGTCTCTATCACTCTTTCAATTCGAAGTTCGAGCTTATCGTAAAAACGATTTACATTATTGCTAAAAGTGCGTATCGCCAGTTTTCTTGACGAAACTATAATAAACGTACAGCTGTGTGCGTGTGTGTGTGTACACATGTGGATGTGAATAGGAAAAGAAGAAATATTACAAAGAGATATCCCACTGGGCTTGGATACTGTAAATGCACAAACATGTCCGGAAATACGATATTCTCAACACACTATCGGTGGCAGTTTACGCCATCAGATAAAACCCTAAATGAGTTGCTAAAGGACAGCAATCGATTGGAATTTTATCAATCAGAGGTTTGATTAAAAACTATGAGTAAAGTGACTTGCATTTAGAGCAGGGGTCGGCAATGTCTGGCCCGCGGGACAAATCCGGCCCGCTAGATGATTTGATCCGGCCCGAGAGAAATTGTTTGTAGGCCTTATGAAGAACACAAAAACCAATTATAATGATATCAGATTATTTTTTTACGTTCAAATCCAAAATCAACATCAACGCAATCGTATCTATCTATATTTTTTCGAAAAAAAATCGTATTTCATTCCACATTTTGTTGAAATAAAAACCAATCCAAGTGTCAATTTTTAGTTGTGTTGTATTATTCATTCTGCCTTGTTATATTTATATTTTTAAAGATTTGTTTCATATGGCCCACAGTTTCAGGCTAATTTTCACTGTCTGGCCCTTTTGGTAAAAACTGTGCCGACCCCTGATTTAGAGTGCAATTGCTTTGGTACGTCTTTCGAGTTCCATCGATTTTCTCTGCTTTCAACACCACCACGATGGGGCGATTCGAATTTTCTTCACTCAAGCTTTCTCTCTCACACTCGACAGCTCTCGTGCATACGCAAAGCTTACCAGCAACTTAGATAAGGATGCTGTATCGAGAGAGAGAGAGAGAGAGAGAGAGAGAAAGAAAGAGAGAGGGATGAAGCAAAGAGCATTCCCTTTTTCCGGATCAAAGATGCACCTTTCGCTTTGCATCCCGAGATCGATAGAAACGGGCCAGCGAAACCGTAAAATAAACTTTCACAGTACTCGAACAGAGCAGGTAAACGAACTGGCACTGGTGGCGTTTGACAAGCTGTACGTGCGTCATTTGGCCGTAAGCCAGCCGATGCAGTTTACAGCTAGCCTTTCCAAAGCTCCATTATGATCGAATTCTCCAGCAAGCGTCAATGGGCTTTGTTTTATTTGATTGTCCCAAAAACTGGGACACCGTTCGACGTTCGACACCTTTGCCTCCTCCGCTTCGGTTTAACCTCACTCAAAACATCCCCGTGCTCACACATACACACCACCACCATCTCCCCACATAAGCTTTGCAGAAATGCACTTTTTTAGGCCCAAAACTAAATTTGTTTCGCTTCACCTCAAAGGTGGAGGTTTCGCCTCAACACCCACTCAGCTATTAGGGCATATTTTGTTGGGTTTTGTTAACGCAACCGGAAACCTTCCAAAAGCACCCAACGCCGTTTGCGTTGGTATGGGGGATGCATCGATCGTATGCACTTTACTGACGCCCAGTACCCTTGAAACAAGTGAATGTGCGTGCGATGTGCGAGTGAGTCCAGCAGGGTTGGGTGTGGATACGCAGCCACCGCAGCTGTACGTGTGTGTGCGTGTGTTCACCAGCCGAATCGTTTCTCGCAGCCCAGCAGTCGTTCTTTGTTTCGCTACAAGCAGCGTGCCAGCGCGTACAACTCGCCCACCGGGAATTGTGTCTAGACTGGGCTGTGCTTTTTTAACAGCTTTTGTGACGCCCTCGCGCACCAGACTTCTCTCCTTCGTCGATCTGCTCTTAACAGCCCAGATATCGTGCGTGTGGAGAGCGAGTTGCATGCGCAACCGGTGACAGACTGTAGAGAAATCTCTAACATGCTCTCTCTCTCACACTCTTTCTCCAGAGCCAGAATGTGCAACGCAGCAGCCAAGGAGACGCTGATGCATGCTGCAATTCCAAAGCATCACCAACACACATCAACAGTACATGAGATGACTTCAACCACAGCATCGTTAAACGACGGCAAAATCAAGAAACGTGAGATTCTACGCGAAATTACTCAAATTTCCATCAATAAGAGCTAGCTCAAGAGGGCAAAATACAAAAAAAAACACAATGAACACAAAAGACTGCTTTGTTGTTGTGTTACTCTTTCGCTTCTTCACTCGCGAACGGCTCCACTTTCCACACTCTTCCCCTCATTATCCCTCTCTCTCTCTCGCTCTGCTCTTGTTGGTCTTCCTCCGACACTGGCATGACGAGGAGGGAGTGGGGGAGGGGGAGTTTGGAACTCGATTCTTCGCGAAGAGCGCTCGAGAGATTGTTCAACCTCCTGCCATTTCTCAGCAACACCAGCAGCACCATTGGGCTGGAGCGAAAAGGGTTGCACAAGCGCTACGTAATGTAAGCGAGAGGGAGATGGCGCATGTCACAGCTCGCGAGAGAGAGAGAGAGAGAGCGCTGGCACATATGACTGGGTGCGTTGGAAACGGCATACTTTGGGTTTTGTTTCTGCCTTCTGCTTGACGGTTGATTGATCTTACTGATTGGTAGCGCATTAATTGGTTGATTGCTACACGTTCATGCACATATACCGGGACCGCACGGACACGTACGCACCACACGCATACACAGATGATCGGTGTGACTGCCGGTCAAAAAACGGGACATTTACGTTGCGATGCGTCCGCCGTTCGATGCACTTTTTTCGTCTTTCGCCACATTTTCGCGTTGCAGCGGGTTTTCACCTCTTCCCTTGCTATCACTGTCCACATATACACATATACACGCACACGCACGCATAGAGCTTGACAGTCAGGTAAACTGACAGGCAGGAGAGAAGGTAAAAAGAAAACCGCTCACTAAATGCCATCCCGTTGACATTTCTCCTCCAGTGCGTTCCATCCACCTCTTCTGTGCCCTGGGTACCTAGATCCTGAAAAAAAAACAGGCCACACTGACGAACTTGATCCTGTCTGGACCGCTTTGATTGTATTGTCCCCTCTTAACCGTCGCTAGCTACCCGATCCTTCAGCTGATCTACGCCATTGCAAAACCGGATGGACGGGAAATTATAAAACAAAAAACCCCACCAGCCCAGCACACACACATACACGCATTCACGGGGGCAAAATTAGAACGTCACTCGCTAAAATCGATAAGCCGCCGACGGCCCGAACTAGAATGAATGGTCGAAAATGAATGGGAGGGCTGATGAACGACTGCTTGCCCGTGCACAGAAAGCGAGATAAACGGGAGCAGCGAAGAAAAGACGAGCGAAAGGGAGTGAAAGAGAGCGAGCGAGTGAGTCATAACGTGCGAGAGAGTAGGACAGCAGGGGAGAAGGAAAGATAAAAACGCACTCGAACGAGAGAGAGAGAGAGAGAGAAGGTGCGTCAAATCGAGATAAAATGGTGTGGAAATTGGAAGAAGAAAAAATCAGCAAACATGATGATGATTTTTATTGCCTGGTGCGTGCTGATATCATACAAGCCGCCTCACACTCCCAGCTTTACGCGTGCGTGTGCCGAACGATCCACACACACACACGCGTACGCACGCACGCATGCTCGCGCGCACATGCACACTAAGAGGACGCAGCTACACATGCGAAAAAATTCTGAAGCTTTCCCAAAGGAACAGCCCTCCACAGTTGAGAGGTATGCACACACGCACGCACACCATCTCACTCGGTAATGCACACATATGTGTGCTTGCGGCTTGCACACACACATACACACGAAATGCAGGCTCTACTAAGCGTACTAAACCCTGGGGCGAAAAGGGAATAGCAGCAAAGCACAAACGTCAAAACTATTCAGCACGCACAGGGTGGCTCAAAAGGCAACCTACGGGCGGCTGCCTTCCCAAGACGGCCATAATTGGTTGATAGAGAGGGTGGAGTGGGTGGAATGGGGTAGCAAAAACTGCACAGCTATACACGCGCACACAAAACCCACATACATGGGCGCCCGCTTCCCGGTTAGTGTGCTTTCTCTCCTGTTACGAGAGAGAGAGCAAGAAGAAGCGAACGAAGAGAGCGAGATAGCGATGCATCATGGTTCAGCCGCCCGCTCGGCTGGGGAATTGATTTTTTTTATAAGGTTAAGTGTGAACGACCAGCTTTTGCTGGCGTAATGGGTGCGGTGGGGTCAGCAGTAGTTGCTCAGGATTTTGCCACCCTGTGGGCCGTATCATACGACGGTGCCGGTATTTCTGCCATCTTCGCACTGGAGTCCAACGGGGTTCGCCACCTCTGCCCAACTGGCAGGGGTGTAGCACACCGAAACCGCTACAACACACTGACCATTGTGAGACGGTTCCAACCGACCCGGGAGCCTTTTTGCGGGTCGTACAGCAAAAAAAAGGGATGCACACTAGACGGTTTTAGTCCACGATACCGTGGACTGCTCTCTTCTCTGATGGGAACCGTCCGTGCTGGTGTGCGTGTGTGGGGCTCTCGAAACGAGCGAGTATACTTCTGCTCACGGTCGCTGCACTCTCCGCGCGTCGAAGTGCATGCAACTTGCTCGCGAGGCACACTCGAAACACCGGATTTCTGGCTGATATGCAGAAGTTTGAAACATCGCAGGCAGATGGAAGCGGCTGCGGGAACGAGAGGGGGTACTTTTCGCGCCGATGCAGCAGAATGTGCCCGTGGCTAGAGTTGCACGCATTTGCCTTTTTTTCTTCTTCTGGCCGTCTTCGATGGTTGCCGTTCGGCAGCTACGGTCGATTGGGGCTTTCTTTTGTGTGTGCGTGTGTGTGGGTTGAGCACGCGTTTATAAGCGTGGGTGGAAGTGTGCAACGACCAACCGGACGCAGGAACCGCAGGCGATCGAGGGGATGTGACCAGTTTAGGAGCTGTCCTTGCTCGATTTGCTGACACCCATGGGTGTGTGTGTGTTTTTTTTTATCGCCGTTGCGGATGTCCCCAACCCTTCCTCCCCGTCCTTGCGATCCCCGTCACCGTTCAGGGGCACGCACTCACCACTAACTGCCGGGACGTGAAAGATAAGCACTGGCAGCCGTACGCCGTAGCGTTTTTCTTCTCACTGGCTCACACTCACCAAATGGCACCACAACCGCACATTCTCGGGCCTCTCCCCCTCCCTCCCCCCCCATTTGCTGTCTCGTTCTGACACCCGGGTGCTGCGATCTCGCCTTTCGCGCACGAACGCACCCAGCGACTATGCTGAGTTGACCATTCGACACCCCCACCCACCCCTTCTTTTCGTTCACACCAGTCCCCCTTCCCCCCTGTTCCATGCCCATCAACCAGCCCTTGCCCCTGCACCCCACCCTCCCACCCCTGCTAGTCGCACACGGTAGGAAATCCTGCCTTACCCATGGGCTGCTCGGAGTCCATTATTTAGCCACAAACACACACACGCACGCACATACATACACTACTCTCGCTCGATATTCTCGGCCACAGTTGAAGTGCTGGGATGCCTACCAGGCATGCAAAGTTCGCAGCATCGCGAACGTACAACACCTTCCCGATCTGCGAACGAAATGCCCACTGTGCTTCGCTTCAGAGGCCACCGACGGAAATGGTGCGCTCACCAACACCACGCACCGGCCAGGCTTTCCAACATGGCTGGCTGGCTGGCTGTCCCGCTGGCTGGCTGGCTGCACTACCGTCTGCACACGGGAGGAGGAAAAAAAAGCTACACCAGAAAACTGCTCGCACACGCACACTACCGCAGGCGCGACCGATGGTTGCTGTCGCGTACCCCGTACTACGCGCCTCACACCGCGATCGAACACCAAACAAACGGATACCTCGCCATCTTGACTTTTTCGCTGCGTGCTGCTCGAAAATGATGGGGCTATACTCACGGATTGTTCATCTGCCTGCGCGTTCATTGCGTGCCATTCGCTTCCATTGGCTTGCAGACGAAGCCACAGCGTTTGCTGGTGTGTTTGTGTGTGTGGGTGCTAGGCTATTCTCGCAGCGGTCCAAACTCTAGCGCTTTGGATACGGATTGTTTCTCGGGAAAGTGTTCGATGCGAACGAGAACACAGGCACAAAACTTCCGTCTCTCACTACCACCAACAACAGCCTCGTTGTTAATCCTAGATGCTAATGTCGTTTAGCTGTGCTGTCAACAACGAGTTCATTTTTGACAGCTCCTATTGGTTGGCAGGCGTGTTGCACTTGGTAGAATGGTGCTACGCGCCGCGGCGATGGTGCGTACAATAGACACCATTTTGGGCACGATATCGTAGAAAAAGTCATCATGGTTTTTGGGATGCGTAAAATAACACATTTCGCTCGTTTCATGTAGCGACATTTACAGGTTAAATTATGTACCAATAGAAACAAATTATTCATTTGCCCAAATTCATTACGTATCATAGAAACACAAGCTGATTTTTCGGACTTCATTCGAATAGTTCATTTTCACTTTTCTCAATACTTTTCTATCTTTTATAACGATGTATAAAAAGTAAGATAAATAATGAGCCCAATTTTAAGCAACAGTTTTCAGATGAATGATATGAGTCGATATTCTGGAGAAGTATTTGGAAAAGTTGAGGCAAAAAAGCATGTATTAATTTTAAGTCAAACCATCAAGAGAATAGTTGTGAGTTTTTGACCTAGAGCTTGAATGATATTCAATATATGTGGATAACAATATTGTTAAAAAATCAATGCGATAGTCAGACTCGTCAACAAATTTTCAAATTTTTACTTAATTTGATTCTGTCCAAATTTAAACGTCCTATGGAATGAGAGCAATGTACTGGATGAAGTAAAAATTCATATCGATACAATATTTTTCAAGCAAATGATGGTAACTAATTTCATAGTCGAGTGATATTACTCTTTCATTGAATAATTGAATATGTCGAAATGTTTTGACATTCCGAACAGTAAATTTGAATCTTTGGTGAATTTGGTGAATTTGAACACATGCTCATGAATATGATATGAATCACTTATGCATGACCCAAATGTTCATCAGATTGACTGTTTGATGACATTTCATTTTGGAACATAAATGAATTAGTTGGACAGCCAAAAAAGTTTGAGAATGTACCTGAGTGGTACAAAACATAAAAAAATCAATAAATTTGATCTCAAATACGATGTTTTCTCAACAGAAACTCTTCAAATAAATAATCAATTGACGTGATAGAAGAGTTATAAACTATAACAGCTTTTTACAAAAATAACATATGTAGTCAATGTATAATGTTTATACCAGTTTTGAGCAATCGTCTATACAATTTTTGAAAGCACCGTTTAACTGATGAACGTCGTAAAATCTTAATTATATTATTCCAGAGCATTTTTTCTTTATAATTGATTTTAGTTGGTTTTTAGAAAAATTAAATACTGGTCACAGTCTTATTTCAAATTGTCTGATAAAACTAATTAAAACTTTAAATTTAATTGTATTATTCTCGAGCCGAAGGCACAAGATTTATTACTTTTTTTCCTTTTTCACAATACATGCCACTTTCCTCTAGGAATTTTTCGTTCTGATTATAATGTTTATTATGTTCATTGGTATATAGACGAAATATTTTAATAGAAAAATAAAACATTGGATTATCTCAGATAGCTGAATACGTCCAATTCCATATATTCGGTGTCTAATCGAGAGAGCTTAAAACATTCACGTTATATGAAATTTTGAGTTTAGCGACGTTGGAACGCCGGAATTGCAATCAAATATTCACTATTGGCTTGTTTTTCACTGTTAAGCTGTTTAATTTCGAAGCGCATATCGTCAAACATGTACATGAAATAACGTGTACAGTTAGATATGCTCATGGAATACGTCTCTTCACCAGAGAAACATAAAACATACAATAAAAGCTTATCTGCGGGCATTTATCTTTATTTATCGGTGCCTGAACATGTACGACCAAGTGCGTGAAACATTCAACTCAGCATCTAAATTCTTACGACCGACGAACGATCGATACGATCGATCGATAGTTTACCCGATAGTTTCAAGAAACATCCTACTCCTTGGTGAGACAAGGAATGTCAAGTGGCATTCTCTTTAAAGAGGAAAATCTATAAGTTTCAGATTTTCAGGCTCCATGTTGATATACGTTAAGAATAAAAACCTCGGTAAAGCTGTTAAAACTTGCTTCAAGCAAAGAGATAAATCGTGTGTGCCCTTAAAACATCCGCTCTTGATAGCCCTAACACCCGTTCGCGCAGCTTGTCGAAGGATTGCTCTGATGATGCTGATGTGACAGTCTCATCGTCTTCCGGGCGTTGCGTTGGAGTGCGTAGGATGATCATGTGATTCATCGTCTTCCGTTCCGTCTGGTCTGAAGTACCTTGTGCCGGTCTCGATGTAGCTCACTTGTCGATCTCAATGTTACTAACTATCCATGTTTCTTTTTAGTTAATAAGCTCAAGCCCGCCGGACCAGTATTTTATATTCACAGACAGCTTAAGCTCGGTCGAGGCAGTGAAATTCTAAATGTGTTAAAAATCAAAACCATTTCATCCGTAGGATACTGGAAGTCTTAGGCTCACTTTTCGACAAAGCATTTCGTGTTTCGCTTATTTGGATCGCTTCTCACTGTGGAATTTCCGGTAATGAGAAGGCTGATGCATTGGCCAAGCAGGCTATTACACATGTTTCGACTCATTTATTGAATGCTTAATAATTCAAAAACAGTTTGCTTTTCAGTTAGTTGAAAAGCTGAATTAACACCTTGCGTGGCAAGCGTTTTTATAGGAAAATCCACATAATGTCACGATTCAACCGTTTCTTGCTCATACGTCATAGCCACGTTTTCATCGGCTCTAATTCTTCGCATTCTAAGTTTGTGATGAATTTTTGGCTTTCTTTACGCTCATTAGTATTTTTGTTTGGTCATAAATTTGATATTTTAGAAAAATAGCTGATGTAAACATTCAAAAATTGCATTTTAACATTAAGCGTTTTGCCGTTACCCAAAAATGGGTGACATGGCGGTATGGAAAATTTGCTACTTTTTGGGTGACGCGGCACGCAAGGTGTCATTTCATGTTGGTTACTCAAGAATCACGAAAGTGGTTGAGCAATGGTTGAGCTGGCAAAATTTACTCAACCGGGCGGTCGAGATTACTCATTCCGGTGAGATACAGATAGAAAAACGGGTTTTTTTCTTTTTCCCGCTCCGAGATCTTCAGCAAAAGTCACCTGGGAAGGTCGCCAGCTCAGCCGCCTTTTTGTCCGCTGAGTTGTCTCCTGAGTGCCCAAATTCACTCATATCGGCAGGGAATTTACGTGAAACAGATAATAAAAGAGCGAGAGATCCAAGGTTTGAGCTCTATTTTGTCGCATTTTGGTAGTAGGGTGGATACCCATGGGACAAATGTCGAAGTGCTGCGATTGCGGGAAAGAGAAAAGAGACAATTTTCTATATGCACCTCACCGGTTTGAGTGATTTTTGAGTGCCATTTCACCGCTCGGCTGCACCCCATCGGGCAAAAATGCGGTCGAGCAGCGGTCGAGCAACGGTCGAGCGCGAAGGTTGTTAGAATTCCCGCTTTGAACATGAAACAAGAAACGGAGTTTTGTCAGCAGGGTGGGTAATGGTCGGGAGTTCGGCTCGTCCAACCCTGCTGACGAAAGCCGAAGCTCTGTGGTAGCGGGAAAGAGACAAAAGATAATTTTCTACCTACCACTCACCGGTTTGAGTGATTTTGGGTGATTTTTCCCCGCCTGGCTGCACGAAGCGAACGAAATGGGCTAGATTTCTCCGCTTTGCACCTTCGTACCCTTGTGCGTGTGCATGTGTGCGGCTGCCAGCAGCGATTTTGGGTTTGTGTGCGCGTTTTTCCAAATTTTAAGTCCGGCCGATGCGTTGGCGAAGAGAACTTAGCAAATTTGTGGATTGAAGCAAACGGCGAAGAGTACGGGTAAGTTAAAGAGAAAACTCAAACTGCCAGTGTGCAAGTGCTGTTCTTGGAGAAAGGTCGCATCATCGCAGAGGAAGCGTTACCGTTGAGGTAGGTTAAAAATCATCGCAATTGGAGTTTGAACTGTTTTCTAATACTTTCATTATCTTATTTCATGCTTGCTGCTGCTTGACGAGGGAACTACTATGCAGGACTAGACTATGGACTATGCAGGCAAGCAGTGCTACTGGACGATGAAGGCGTTTATTCCCCGTACACGCAGCTGAAAGACGCCACCACAAACAAAATATAATGAAATATGAAAAAACGCAATAAAATGTACTGTATTCCCTCTTGTAGGTTCTTCCGTCTGCGCGTTTGTTCTGAAAGAGAGCGCAGCCATAAGCGTGAGCGTAATTGCGCTCGAGGCTTGCGCTCGCGGCTTGCGTTCTCTCTACCTTGAAAGAAACTGAGCTACAGAAATGAGAAATGGAAGCGAAAGGGAAAAGGGCTGAAGCACGCACGAGCGTTTCCGGCCGCGGTTGCAATTTTGACGACAAAACCGCAAATTTCAAGCCTTTTGAGAGCCTCCGTCGTGAGTTTCTTTTGAGTGATTCCTGGCAGCAGGGAATCCTCTCGTTCAGTTCACTGTAAAAGCGAGAAGCAAATAGGTGCCCGAACGTTTTTCTCTTTCTCGCGACCACAAAACGATCTGCTACGCGTGCAAATCTTCGGAAAATGTTGCCTGGGTTCGTATCGAACGAAACGAAGCGTTTTTCACACCCCGAAGTGCTGCGCCTGCACGCAAGCGTTTCACGAAGCCAAACCGACCGAATCCCTCGACGAACGGCAGGGGTCGCCCGCCTCCCGCACGCATCTACACAATCATTTCTCGGTTATCTCTCGCGTCGCACGTATGTGTCGCTCGCGGGTTCCTCCGTTTGTAGATTCCTTCCATCAGCCACCAGGCGGGAACGTGTTGTAAAGAAAACAAAGAAAACCCGCGCACCAGCCGGCCAACAAGAACCACAACCTGGCCGTGTTTTTGTGCAACCCGCAACGCCACAATCAAAAATCAAACCGACCGTTGCGGATTGCGAAGCGTTTTCCTAACCACCGTTTGCTAGTGGCTACGAGTAAGTAAATTCAGCGGGAAAATAACGCAAACTTCCGTGCGTGCGTGCGTGCGGCAATTGCGCGTGTATGTGACTTCGATAACGGTAGCTGCCGGCCATCGACCGGAAGCCATCGCGCGAAACCATCTGGGTGGCTATTTCGCGACGCCATCACTTGCCGGTGGTCAGTCACGTTAGTTCGTTCCCTAGTGTGTGGAAAGCGTAGACACATCGCATCGTAGCGCGCGGGCTCACGGTGTGTGTACTACTTCGGGTACCAGGCGGTTCCATCCGACGGGCAAAAAGCCAGAACAGAAGCATCGAGACAAAACCCCAAAACGCGGGTATCCGCTAGGCTCGCGCGCGTGTGTGAGTGATTATTTTTTTGTTTCTTCTCCTGTTCATACCTTGTGTGAAGTGTGCTGCGTTTTAGGTAAACGAGGGCCGTAAATGATCGGGCTTTAGCGCGCGCGCGCGCGCGCGTACCGCCCGTATACTCCCGCGTCAAAGCACTCACACCAACGGAACGTGCGATACTAGTAATCATTTGTGGTGAGCCACCGACCTCGCGATAAAGCGCTCCCACGGGTACCGGTGTACCGGTGTTAGGCTTGCACACGATCGATCGTTAGACCGCGTGTAAAAGCCGTACTGTGGCTTCCCATTTCGTTGGCGCGTAAAATCGGTCGAAATTTTGTCGTTTTCCTTGCGCGCATGCTGGCGACTGAATTTTGGCCGTTAAATGAAACAAACAAACGAAAAAATCCCCCTTGCCGGTAGGGAGGTTGTACAGGAAAGCGTCACAAAAATAGTAAAACCCGCTTTCCTGCGCGATTGCGATTCGGCCTCGTGTGGGACTTCGAAAGCGCTCGTTTATCTTTTTGAGCTAACAGCCGGGGGAGGGTCAAAGAGGGAGAGAAGCAAAAAAAAAAGCGGGGAAAAAGTAAACGCAAACATAGTCCGGTTCGAGGTTTGTGGTTGGGGATTCGCAGTGTGTTCGGTGGGTAAAATGAAAGAAACGATCCTATCCCGTGTCATCACCGCAATCAGTGACAGCTCGGCTACCTGCGTAAGGTGTGGGAAGGCGTGAGGGGGTTGGGGGAGAGGAAGGGAAGGGAGCGGGGAGAGAGAATAAGGAAAGAGGAAGGCTGTGGAGTTTGTCGATTGGCAAGCAGAACGAGGTGCAACGAAGGAGGGATGCAATCACACGCACACACACACACACACACACACGCATGGGTCGCCCTTCCCCCCCGTCTCCCGTCCCCCACCCCACCACCACCCATCACCCCGTCGTCATCGAAGGCACTAGCAGCACTACAATCAATTAAGGCAAACCCAGCAAAAGGCGATAGGGAAAGAGGGAGACAAAGCGAGTGAGAGAAAGATAGCAACAAAAAGCCGTCTCTAGGGGGATGCGCGCGCGCGCGCACACACCAGGCAAGCTCACACGAGTGGGACCGGAACGGAAGACTTCAATCAACCAGCTAACAACCAAAAGGAAAAGCCGCCACGGCGCGAAAACCCACCCCAGTGTATGTGTGTGTGTGTGTGCCTGTTGAAAAATAATTATTCACCCATCCCGGCCGTACTTGGCCTCCACATTGACCCACAGGCTCCTCGTGTTTGATTCTCTCTCTCTCTCTCTCTTTCGATCGTGCGATAAACGCACTCTGACACACGCGTATGCGCACGCACCATCGGCTAATTCGCTGCTTGGGGAGAGATAATGGATGCCCCCCCCCATCTACCCCCACCACAACACCCCCCCCCGCCCTTCCAACCCCGTGTTCCATGACCCCGTGTGCACAGTCGTGCGGCAATCACTATCACCGAAGGGAAACTCCAATGAAGGACGCTTCTTCGTGGGCTTTCTCTTCTTCTTTGCTGCCCACTCCGGCTCGTTACGGTCATTGGGTGTGATTGTTGTTCGCACGAGCGCAAGAAATGCACCAGAAATTGGTGCCATTTTTCTTTTTCACATCCCCTTTGACAGCTGCCGTCCACCCTGCCCCCGTCCCGCAAACCATTCCGTGTGCAGTCCATCTGCCCTGATGTCCTTACGGAGCGTCCCTTTTTGTTTGCCTTTCTTCTACGCCCTTATCAAACATCATCCTTAATTTGGTTTCAAACCGGTGCCCGAATGCAAACGAACACCAGCAAAAGGTGGTAGCGACGAATGCGTGCGTGTGCGTGGCAGCTAGATCTTTAGAACACATCCGGTGTTCCGGTTCGAGGGCGTTTTCGGGTTTAGAAGCGAAAACAAAAGGGAGCAAACGTCAAGCAGCAAAGGCGAATGCTGTTGACAAGTAGGTCGCGAAAACATAACAGTGTTGACAACTGTCAGGTCGTGCTCCTTCCCGAACGAGCGGGCAAGTCCATTTTGGTTTTCGGTTTAAGGGGTTTTGTTTTAAATCAGTTCGCATGTATCTCTCGTCCCGAAGGATGCTCCAGCGGCAGTGTTGTTAGCCTTTCCACCCGTGCGATAGTGGTACCGTGCGGTGGTTCACTCTATCTTTCTCTCTGCGTGTGCGCGCGCGCGCGCGCGTGTGTGTGTTCCGTGTGTCCTTATGCGTTACCCGTAAGTTCGTGTATGTGTGTGCGTTTGTGTGCGAGGGTGCGAGTGCGCGTATGTGCGCACCGTCGGCGGGTGCAAGCCCGGGAAAGTGCCAGGTAAAGGTGCAGGTGCTAGAACGGGTCCTTTGGCCGTGTGTCGTCTAGCGAGTCTTCAAGCAACCAAACACACCTTGGCGAGAAGCGGGACGACGCAGGAGGAGGGCGCAGTGTGATAGAGACAACACCAGCGGCCGTGATCAAAACGAGTGAGTCTGGCTAGCGCCCGCCGAAAGGATATATGGAAAAAGGGTTAGAGTACGAACGCTTACGAGTCCTTAAAACTAAAACCCAACCTCCTTCAGGGCTGCTGCATGACGTTGGGGATTTAGGATGGCCCTTTAATTGTCACTAAGATGGTGGAATTGACACCAATACGTGCAAACCGACGCGTTAGCGCTGTCTGTAATTGCGTATGACTTCACGTTTAGTGCAAATCAATCGCACATTTCAATTTTAAGCTCACCCTATCGCACAACCCCGTCAAGGTACCTGTAAATTTACCCAATTAACGCGATGGATTGTAATGTTGGAAGTTTTTTACGGGTCAGCACTTGACAGCGAATGCATGGAAATGTCAAGTAATGACGCTTTTGACGTGAGGCTACCGCGTACCTTATCGAACCGTCGTTTGGCACGTAATTAGTAACGTTGTGTGTGGTAGGGGCATGTTCCTTTATGCTCCTTTTTTTTCATTCATACTCCGGCTAGTTTTTTTTGGCTAGCAAATCTGCCCCAGAGCGTTCCAAAGTTCTGTAGTTCGTTGGGTTTAAAGGCTCGATTCGTCATCATGAAACTCTACGAACACATTGCTTTAATTGCACCCTTTCTTTCGCTTCTTTTTCCACAGATGACGTTCTAAGAATAGCCCCGTCATCAATGGTATGACCGATCCGATTCGCTTCTCACTAGGTGGTAAGTAGAGACCCCAGCCGTCTAATGAAACTCCCGAACTCGCCATGGTGGTTATTAGCTTTTTTTGAATCCCTTTTTTGGTCTCATCCATTCCAGGTGCAGCGGTCAAGATGGATCACTTCCAGGCCGCGCTGGATCCGCGCAAGCAGGAGCTCCTGGAAGCTCGTTTCCTCGGCGCACGGGTAAGCAGCATCCCCTGATGCCATTTCCCGAGACATTCCCTGTTTTCCTTCCAATAACCCTGCAACTGACCCCGACACCGCTGGAACAATCGATTGCGAGTTGGAAACACAACTCCCTTAAACCAACACCTTTTATGCACTTCCCCGGAACACGTGCCCGAGCGAGCGGTGTAACGGTGTGTGAGTGTAGGGCTTTACCTGAAACACCATCTCTTGTGCGGTACATCTCGCGAGATGGGCCAAAGCGCACCCTCACCCCCCCCATCTGGGAAACCCACCACGCTTTCATCAGCTGTACACACATTCGATTAGCTTATCGACAACCGAACCCCGGGGAAGGTGCTTATCTGCGCCAGCGTCATCGAACCGGTCGAATACTGCCGAATCAGGCATGCGAGATAGCGCCCGCGGACACAACGTTGCCCAATTGTTCCGCAAACACAAAATTAAATTATAAATAGCGACCGTCGCAGGCAGAGAGAGAGAGAGAGAGAAAGAGAGAGCGAGGGCAACCATTTTGTGTGGCAACGGCGCATCGAGCTGGGTGCCAGCGGGTTTGTGCGAATCTGCCGAGGTTCGTACGGTGGCAGATTTCCCCGGGAACAAAACGCGCAACGGTCCCTTTGGGTGGGTCGATGCGGTTGCCGCATAGAAGACAAAAGGTGCTTCTTTGTCGTGTGAAGGGCTGAGCGAAGTGTGCGCTAATATAACCAGCGAGAGAGAGAGAGAAAGAGAGGGAGCACACGAGAGGAATTGATCCTGGAAACGAGATTTCCCAGTGTCTAGGGTTGGTACGCTTGCCAATTGGCTTTGTGTTTTGTTTTTATTTTATTTATTTTTTTGGTGCGATAACTCACTCTACAGGTCAAAATACGATGGTCTGATTCGCGCAAGGCTTCGAACCAGAGCGAGAGAGAGATAGAGAGTGTGTTTGTGTGTGTTTATGTGAGTGAGAAGGGCCCTGACCTTCCTGATGCTGGGAGGCTATAAAAAAAGAAAGGGAAGAGTCCCGAACATCAGCAGTCCACGGACTAGACGACGGAGCTCTATCGGAGTTGTGATGTATGCAAATATTGAAAAGCTGGCAAACTCATGCTAGCAGAGGGCCACATGAACAAAGGAGAACCTCCATAAAGGTACCATCTGCGTCCTTGCTGGAAAGGAACAACACGCAGTGCGTTACCATTTCGTTATCCTGCCACATTCGGGGGTTTTTATCTTCAAGCGAGAGCGAGAGAGAGAGAGAGAGAGAGAGAAAGTCCATCAGTCAGGACATCCCACGGGGCCATCAGGGTGGAGAATGGCTAGAGGCACGAGGAAGACACCGGGGATCGAAAGAGGGAAGCTGCGTCCTCGCGAGCGAAAGAGATAAAAGTCGGTATCGGCCCAAAGCTCGAGAGAAATTCTGAGAAATTCCGCGATACTGAGCCGAATTTCGCAGTGTTGGTTGGATGGCAGTCGCTTAGTACGCGTCATCTGCTGGTAGACGACACACACGGGCAGCAGATTCGCCAAAAGGACTCCTCCACACATCCTGCTGATTCTTCCGCCTTTGGTCCGCTGCTTCCCGGAAGCCGGCTGTTTTCGAGCGGTGTGTGTCTGCTTTTGGAGTGTCGGCGTGTGTGTGTGTGTTTGTTCTTGCGCAATCGCGCTATCTCGTCACTCTCGTGTGAGTGTGAATGTGTGAGTGCTTCCAAAAAAAAGAACAAAAAAATACACCCAAAAAGGCTACCAGTGAGGAGGTTCTCGGATGTCGTCCTCGTACTGGATGATGCTTGGTAGCAGCAACAGCAGCAGCAGTAGTAGCGGTGGACACATCACCCGGAAGCGCTCTAGTACCGGAGGTGGTCGACTCGCTATGCCACCCGTACAGGTTGTCAGTGAGGCGATGGTTTCGACCCGTGTCGGTGTGAGACGCAACACCCACAACCGGCAATGACAGGTAACCGTGATCTGGAGTTCGCGTACTTCGACGTCTTGTACCTTCGAGTTACTTTGTTGTAGCAGGATTGCATTTGGGTCGAGTTGACGCTCCATACATCCTGTTTCGTGTTCATCGTTACATTCCCTGGTATTCCTTGTGTCTTCGTTCCCTCTTGGCGATTCCGACACGTCGTACTCGCTTTGGATCTCTTGACCCTTTTCTGAGCTGTCTTCGTAGCTTCAATGAAAATTGTGATCACTTTTATTTCAATGCTGCTTTGGTAAACTGTCGTCGCACAATGCTATATGTAATTGAGCCTCGTACCTTATACCATTCATTATCCTGATGAGTCTGTTATTTATTTATTTAATGTTTTTTCTCTATTCTTATCTTTTCTTTGAACTTATCATATTCGTATCAATTATCAAAGTATAATCTGTTACGTTAGGAAATATTTTAAATTTTTAGTGTTTGGGTTTGTCCATGAATGTGTATAGCCTTTATGGCAAACATATTGTTAAATTATTATAAATGCTAATCCAAATCACTTGACAGCTGTCATGTGATAATCGGAAAAGTCTGGTAGTAACCCGGTGGATGACAAATAGATACATGTTTTTGTCATTTTTGAGATGAAAGTGCTCATCATCTAACCTCAAAAATCGCTCACACGCCAAATAGACTTGATTAATCCACGAAAGTGGCGATTGTTTGTTGTTTATTGTCATTCTATCGATGAGATATTCCTAAACATACCTAAATTTCACTTCAACTGCTTATCCACCTCCAATGGCGCATGTTCCTTCCGTTGCTCAAGCACCCTTCACCACCCTACCTAACCAAGCCGGTGTTCCGTGGCTTTTCCCTTGTTCGGAACAACTGACCCAAGCTCGCTGGGAAGCTGGCTCAGGTATGCCCCCTGCCGGTTTGGGTTCGTATTAGAACCTCCCAACATACCCAAAAATAGTTGTTGCATGATTCTCGCGCTCACCAAACGCGCACATTGATTATGCCCAGCGACCTACGGTGGAGAGTGAGGTGGTGGAGGGTCGTGGAGCCACTCAAAGGGCGGTATCTAGCCTGCTGGTGGCTATATAGATTTATTTATGCCATATATATATATATATATATATAAACAGCAGCGTAGAGATGCTCACACTCGGGGTTTCTCTTCGCGAATTTCAACCAACCGAGTGTTTGGGCGAGGGATGAAGGGAAGCGAGACGTGAAGCGTGTGTCCCATGTTGGTCACACACTCAAGCACACACATACACGCCTTTACGGAATCGAAACATTTGCATGCTGCCGTTTAACGCATGACGTAACAAGAGCAGAAGACGCCCCAACACCTTGGTGGAGCATGTTGGAGGTAGAGCTGAGGTACCGGGACATGGGAGGGGCAAGCGTATGTGTGGGTGTGTGTGTGTATGCTAGCGACTGGGATCATGCCTTTTGTGCGCCTATCTATACGCGGCCTCGTGATTCAACGGCACCGGAGATGATGTACCTTTCCTGCTGTATGTATATGTACATGCTCTCGCATATGCCCGTGTTTGTGTGTGTGTGTGTGCGCTTATGTGTGTGCATGTCAATGAGAAAGCAAAAAAAAAATATCTCTCAGAATTATTTCCGCCCCACGAGCTCGAGCAAAGGATGTGCTTGGGGCTGGAACAAAAAAACGCCTCCCACTCCAAACATGGGCATAGGAAAAGGGCTCACCACTACGTACGCGTTGCGTTGCGTGTGGCGCCGTGGAATGTTTTATCGGAATTACTTCTTTTGCGCCCGTATTTTCGGACCTCCGGCCCTGGCTTTGGCTCGCTCATTCCGCCGCTGTTTTTTTTTTGGTGTTTCATTCAGCGCGAACATCGCGTGCGTGTGTGCGATCGATGACGTCGACGATGGGTGGATCGAAAATCGGTTTTCTCGCCCAATTACCACGAATTAATGATGTTTATGAGAACGGTACAAAAAAGCGTGGGGAGGGGGGTTTTGGGTGCCCCTTATGCAGGACATGGATTCGGTTTAAAAGAAGACCACGCTTAGCTCAACAAGAGCACCTATTGCGGGTTTAGTTGCGTAACGCTTTGCTAACGGGGCTAACGTTTCGTCTAATCGAAGAGTGCTTGCGTTCTGCGATATTCGGAACGCTTTGCTTTCGGTTTCGCTGTTATCTCGCCGGCTCTGGGTGGAAAGGGAGGCGAGCAAATTATTGCAGCAAAAGTTACGAACCCTCAGACGGTGCTGGCAGGAGTTTTTACTTGTTCTGTCGTCTCGCTGGAACCGACACGACGAACAGTGGCTACCGTTACGTAAATGAGCCCAAGTCAAACAACTATTCGTCACGCATCGGCCCAGGTTTCGCAACCGGGAGATTCTGAGGAACCCTAAAACCTAATGCAACTCGTAGCGGCCATGAGCGGGGGAGGGTATGAGGGTGTCCACCCTCTAGCCACCCTCCCAACTCCACTTGCTCGCACCGTGGCAAGGCGCGTGACATGATGTCACATTGCGAGGCCTGCATTCGCCGCCACCGTTTAAAGTAACCGACTCAATCAAGCGAATAGCCACCCCCTAACCCCTCCAAAATGGGCGGAGGGGGGGGGGGTGGAGTGTAGGTGTGTGTGTGCGCAGGGTTGATGCTTACGAGCAGCGATTAGTGTGCAATTGTAAAGCACCACGGGCTCACGGGAGGGTTTTGAAGGGCGAAATAGTTCGTTTTGAAAAACACCCAAAAGGCGGTGATGAAGCGCGGGTGGGTCTGGAAGGGGGTGCGGGGATCGATAAACAAAATGGTGTGTCTAAAAATATACCTCTCTTTTCGCGCCGCCTTCACAGTGCTGCGTCTCCGAGAAATATAGTCCTACAAGTTTGAAAAACCACCCCTGGCGGGTTGATTTGAGGTTGCCCCTCGCAAAGCGGGGTGTTGCGCGCGTATGTGTATGTGTGGGGGAGGGAGGGCGTTTTTTATTGTCCTTTTATGTATTCCTCGCTCACGGTGGTCTAGGGGAAGCGGATGTAGAAATCTCTTCGTTACCTGTGCGCGGCAGGTATCGCGTAGAAGGTCATCAAATGATGGCTCTTCTGCCTCCAACCTGGTGTATGAATGAAGAATGAGTGGCCACGTCTCGTCACAAAATGCATCCCCTCTGTCATTGCTTCACGATCGACGGGAAGTTGGTGGTACTCGAGTCCCGGTGTTGAGTTAACGATACAGACGCGAGTTTTTCTTCCTTCGAATGGGTCACATCCGGTTGCGTCGCTGGGGGTGAAAGAAATACGATTGAGAGAGAGAGAGAGAGAGAGAGAGAGAGAAAGAGAAGCAGAGAGAGAGGCAGATGTCAGCCTCCCACGAAGGTACCATCGATGGGCTGTGGGTGGGTATCAAATCGCGAGGAAGAATACCTTTAAACTAACGTGAAAACCAGGCATTCCGTCTCATTTATGCCTATCATAAGATATGTTTTTCGATTGTTGGCAAAAAAGAGGGGGCCCCTGAGACCATTAGGGACTAAAAGCTCTGGCAGGTGGCCAAAAACCAGCCCATGCACGATGGTACAGAACTAGTTTCAACGTAATTAGATAAGTTGCGCTCTGATAGGTCTACGGGTTAAACCGTGCGCCTAGCAACAGGGATGATCTGGGTTCGAATCACGAAAAGAAACTTCTTTTTTTCAATCCAAAAAATTGTCAAAATCAGTTCACTGTTGCTATAAATAAAGGTCGTTAAAAAAAACAGCATGAGAAAAAAGAAGGAAAAAGTACTTTTCGCTTTTCCGTGCAACGCGAGCGCAACATTTCATTGGTACGCCTCGCTGGCGAAGTACCAACCCACTCTGACGTCGTTTACAGGAAAAATCACATCCCTTATTGCGGACTCTTGTGCAGCGTGCTTTTCCGGAAAATCGTCTCGATGCTTTTACTCCCGATTTTCCTTCCCCTTCATTTTCTCTCTCTCTCTCTCTCTCTCTCGCTTTCTGTCTGTGCAACACCGACAACTACTAATGGGACGTCAATGTCCGAGACCCCCATCGTGAGAGAGAGAGAAAATGCATCGATTCTCGCTGCGTTTCCCCTCTGCGCCCGCGCCTATCGCAAGACGCTCGTGTTTTCATTCATTTTCATTTTCCCGATGCGTGCGTTTGTGGTAGTGCGTTTTTTGTATGCCGGCGTGTTCAGCTTTACGGGTGTGTATGCGATTATGAAACGCTTCTGCCCTCGGATCAGAAGGTACGAAAGCGATCGGAATGTGTGTGTGTGTGTGAAGAGGTAGTTGATAGTACTACTCCTCCCTCACAGCCCCCAGGTTGGCCTTTTTCCACGACTCACCTGTCGGGTCTCTGCCTGTTAGTTCGCAGCTAACACGCGTTCAGGCTCGATGGCTCACTCTACTCGCTTCCCATACAACCCACCCAATTACTGTGCATGTATCAAATGTGTGTGTGTGTGTATCGGCTCTCTTTGCCTTTCGTTTGCCTCACCCTTGCTGCCGTCTCCAAGCTGTATGAGCTCCACTCAAGTGAACCCTTGAAGAGGCAATGTTCAGAAAAAGGCCGGTTCTTATCGCTATGCACTCACACAAGCGCAATGTTGGAGCCTTATCTTGAGCAAGTTGGCTCGTTGCACTTTGACGTCTTCCAGAAGCGATGGGTTTCATTCTCGTTCACGGATTACTGACGATTTACGGTTTGTGGAACATCTGCGCTATCGGAAAGTGGAGCAACAGATCATCTCTTTCGTGCGAGTCACCATCTGCCATCTGCTCCATATGTGTTTTCCAGCGCTGGGAACTTCAGTTGAGCCTTTTAAACAGCGATATCTACGAGAGTATACAACTTCTATCAGGCCTTCGTACTGTAAGACACCTGCAAACTGTTCCAAATTACGGTCAACGAACTCCTCGTGGGTTGCGAATTAAAACCCACTGGTCAGTTGTTCTTCTTCGTTGTGTTTTCTACCCACCTAGAGGTCTCTTCGTACATTGAGGCGGCATTCTCCGTCGAAGGGTTTATGATTCTACCCTGTTATTATGCGGTTCCCATCGCGAACCTATCGATGCGTCAGTCTTCCAGTTCTACGGACCTTAACCTGCGTATGGTTCTCGACTCGCGCACTCGAGAGTACACACACACACACCCCTGGGTACCTCCAGTTGCCTTCCACGTCGTCGAACCAACCCTCTGGCGCCTATTGACTTCGGTTTAGGGCAGAAACGTGTTCTGATACACCTCGTGAGGCTCGCTCAAATGATCGATTTACGCCCATCTACACCTCCCAACACCTTCTCCTCGCCATCTACTCCCCTTCATAACCTCTCGTTCACTCCATCTACCACCATCTCTCTCTCTCTCTCTCTCTCTCTTTCCGTCGGATTTACACGATCCATTCGGTTCTGGAGCTAGCTGGAAGCAACATTTTGATCCCCTTCATTTGCTCAGGCCTCCCCTTCCCTTCGGTTTGTTGGTCCCTTGTGTTGTTTAAGTATCCTGCCGCGTGACCAACACAGAAGCAAACAAAACTGCACGCAATTTCCCGCATCAGCAGCCTTTTCCAAGATGGCTGGTTTCGCCGAGCGCCTTTTCGCGTCACCCACGGATCGATATAGCGCGTTCTCTTGCCCACAACCCCCACCCACCCACGCCTACATCTCCGTTCCCTCCGCCATCTGCTTTTGTGTCCTTTCCCTTCCCCCCCCCCCCACATCCCTCGTTTCGTCTTGCTATTGCTTTCCCAATTTCCATGAAAAGGTGTACGGCGTGGGTGGGTGGGTTGCTATGCTTTGGAACTTCATCTTTCTCCCTTGCGTATTCCCCTCTCAAACCCCCCTTCTCCCCCTCTTCCTCATATACCCTCCCTCCATCCCACCTACCCCTCTGGTTCGTTCGGTTTTCTTCCGGTCGGTTTCGCAAAACTGGTTTCGAGTCGCCTTTGCTGCGGCTTTTCTTCCTTCTCACTCACTCCTCCGTCCTTTCACACCCCCATCCCCCCCCCCTCCCTACCATCCCTTCTCACACCCTCAACGTACTGTACCCTTTTTGGTTAGGTCGCCGGACGACACCCGACCCGATGGGCTTGAACACAGGTATCAAGACACGAAACTCACCACAAGCAAACGTCGCCTTTCCCAAGCATCTTGTCGCGTGGGTTTTTGCGGGTTAGTGCGATTAGTGTGGGTATTTTGTTTTCTCAACTTCACACAAAACCCCCATTAGTCGGGATTGATCATTTGTGAAACATTAATTTAGTAACAATTCTCGAAAATGAAGCCGCACCAGGCGTGTTGCGGAAATGAAACATAAAAGCGGGAGTTTTTTTTTTTTTTTAATTTAGCCGCGAACGGTGATCGCTCTCGCGCTCCAAAAGCACACCCGGTGGGGGTTTATTTTTAGCTACCATCTTCAGCCAGATAAACCACCCCCTCCCCCTCCCCCCACATACCCACTCCCTCGCATCGTGTTGCTCACGCAAGGGGTGCGTACAATGTGCAGCAGAAGCCGCGAAAAACACGCACAAAAAGTGCGATTCTGCAACAGTGCGAGACTTCATCTCTCCGTCGCGGTAAAAGAAGAAACGCTTCAAGGCCGGATAAACACACACACACACATGAGGGTGTCCGGCGATCGGCACGCTTCCTTAAGCCAGTCTCGCCGTCTGGGTTGCACGAAGAACACAAAAACCTGCTGCTGCTGCTGATCTGGTGGCCCTCTGGTGGTGAAGAATGTATTTTTAACCCATGCGCCTATCTCACGAGCGACCCATCCGGGAAGGGAGGAACCCGAGAAGTGCAACTCGAGGTCTCTTCTTGAAGGGGGCTAGCGGGGATGACTCAGAGATGGTCAGGTTTCAGCGCATCGCCGCCAAACGTCTGGCAGAACGTATCCAAAGTGAAATTTTACGATTTTAGGACCTGCTAATAACACGCCGATTACTGGAGCAATTATGTCGTTTTGTGGAGTTTTTATTGTACCTCCTTCGCGCGCTGGTTGCACCACATGCGTTTTATGGCCCACCAGTCGATTGCGGGGCGAACCGTGTAAAGGCACACGATCGCGCGAACAGGCTTTGGGAGCGTATGCAGCTGGAATCTGGCGTGAGTCATTGTGATTTATTGCCCTTGAGCTGGGATGAGACTCGCGCGCACTGTGATTTGGTGTAGTCCAAGTCATCCGTGGCGAGATCGCGCCGTAAAAGACGTTGATTCTGCAACGTTCGGAACCCTTTGGGTGTTGATGGTGAATGATGCGCTGATTGGCGAAATGTGAGATCAGCAGCTGGAATTGGAACGCTGAGCCCATTTAGGGAGGTTCCTGAGCTACTTGCGGGTTTTATGGGATCACAAGATCTTGCTGATGGTTTGATGGTTTTTGAGATGTCCTCAATTATCTCCCAAGGTGACTCAAGGTCACGATGTTCCAGGGAGGAACATTCTAATGATATTCGTTAAGGTTTTTGTTACGCCTAAAGGGTTGTTATCTCACCACTTCCGTTCGGTTCTAAAATGTCACTCGATTCTCCATCCTCCCGCCCCCCCCCCCCCCTCTTCCCTACACGTTGCCCGCACTTCTGAACTAAAGTTCACGTTGAAATTCTGCCCAAAATGGCGTCGGTGACTGGAAACGTGGACAATCGTGATCGTGGAACGTGGAGCGCTGGTGCGGTGTGTGGTTTTGTTTACATTTTACGGAACCAACCCTTTACACTCCGCCTTTCATCCTTCCCCTTTCCCCACCACCCCCTTCTCCCGGAATCCCACAAGCGGTGGAATCTTCACGCGCGCATTTTAGGGCACCAAATATCGGAATTCTTCCAGCGCGCTCTCTCGCAAGGGAGGTGGACCCGGCGTGATTGGATGTTTAAAAATACATTCCCTTCCCTCTGCCCACCGTTACCTTCCCCCTTTTTCCTGTACATCATGGTGTCTTGGATATCTGACGCGAGAAAAATAGAAAGAGATAGCTCACGCTTGTGGATGCCGAAGATGAGGCAGGCGCGGTAGGGGAAGAGGCAAGAGGGACCGTTAGAACCGGATCGTGGGGAACAGCTGGAGGAGGAGACCGCGCGCGCTGTGTTGGGTAACGATTTTCCGAGTTTTCTCTTTGCTTCTCCCAAGTTTGTTTCCTTAGGTTTTATTGGTTTTTTTTTGCGTTCTCTTTTGTATCGCTTCGAGAAAGGTTGGTGGAGTCAGTGAGACAGGAAGAGTGGCGAAGGGGGGGGGGGGGAGGATGAAAGGTGGAGACAAGGTGGGTGTAATGACCGCAATCTCCTCTGCATCTCTCCAAATACCCACCCCATGCATCCTACGTTTGTGATTTTCCACTTTTTTCTTTTTTGCGAATGTGTTGGTAGAGAAACGTGTTGCTCCACGTCAGAATGGGGATGATGGTGGGGGTGGTGGTGATTGTCACTCTTCATCTCTTCCCTTTCCCCCCCCTTCTCGCTGCATGCAAATCGTTGGAAAATGCCGTTAAGTAATCGATTTTCCTCGCCGGTGTGTGTGTGTGTTTATGCTCGTTCGAATTTTTTCTGCCCACGGTTGAATGTGTTGGAAAAAAAAACCAGTAGCCACGGGGTTTTGGGGGTGCGGTTTTTTCCATCACGATTTTCCTAACCCTCTCACCACCAGCGCCCCCCTCCCCTCTCCTCTCCCCTCTTATCACCGTTTGCAATGGCGGTTTGTGGCCTCTTTTTCCATCGAAACCAAGCTCCTCACGGGTTACCAGGCGTCATCTGTTTCCATTGGAACCCCTCCCCCACCCGCTCTTCCTTCTCCTCCTCCTTACCCTTCACCCAGAATCAGTGTTCTGAATCGCTCCCGACACGGGCCAGCAGCGACCAAAAACAAACAAACAATGAAGGCGGAAGTTTTGAGTTGGTGGAAAAAATGCTCCCGCTCCCCCCCCCCCCCTCTCCACCTCACGGGCTACCACACTCATGAGAGTGTGTTTGTGCGAGTGAGAGAGAAAGAGAGAAAATCCACTGGTGGGTAGTGGACATGGGGGCGCCTGGTGGTTTATTCAATTTTTTTTTTTATTATTTCAGCCCCATCCTTTTGGGGCTAACGGCACGAAAATGACACCTTACGCTCCCTGGTCACTCACTGGGTGGGGGTGGGCACTCACAAACCACTCAGATGCTCCAAGGGAAGGGAAATTCGAGTTTCTCAGCCCTCTAGCCTTGGCCTTCGCTCTGGATTCCTGCGCGAACATGTTCTCTCTCTCTCTCTCTCTATTTTCTCTCTCTTGCCCTCCTCTCTTTCTCTCTCTCTCTCACTCGCACTTGCACGGCGACTCCAAAAGCGGGGAGGAAGCCATAAATCGGCATTTTCTTTGCAGCAGTATCGAGCCTATCCAGACAGCCTTGGGGAAAAGAAAATTATCGAGGACACTCGGCGGTACCGATGGTGCCCGGGAGGGTTAGTGGGGAGGGGCTTTTCCCCTGCTCTCTTTCCACTTTCCGTTATACCCCTCGCTGACGACACCGTCTCGTTTGGATTTTCTCCTCACACCCGTGTTTGTGGGTGTGTGTGTGTGTGTTGTCACCCAAGGATGTTCCGGCACTCGGCTTTTCCTGCCAGGCACGTCCTCTCGCTCTCTCTCTCTTTCTATCCCTCACAAATACGCATGCCTTCTCGCTTTATCTCAAGCACACGAAGGTTTTGGTCTCGGTTTGGACCAATTTTGAATACATAAACCGCGCGCAGGTGGGTGGGAAGGGAAGGGGCAGGTTGAGTGAAGTGGCTCTCTCTCTCTTTTTCTCTCCCGCCCATCCGTAAGGGGGGTTTTGATGCTCGAATCGATCATGTGATATGCTGCTTTCCCGGAAGAGATCAATGCATCTCCCGGGAAATGAGGAAGTGGTTAGTATTGGGTGATGGAGAGAGAGGAAAAGAGAGAGAGAGTGTATAGGGGAAGGGTGCATGTGGCAGAAGGGGAAGGGAGATCGTCTCATCTCGAGCTCGCGGTTCTCGTTTCAACGTGTTTCCATGGCTGGTTTTCCACGATGCACTCTCCACGGGGGTTGAAAAACACCACCCACCTTTACCACCCTCTCCTTCTCGCTCTCTCTTTTTCTCTCTTTCGCGGGTCGTTGCAACCTGTGCAACCACCGTGCTCTCGGTACGGCGCGTTGAAGTACGATAACAAACAAGCAGGCGTTATCCCAATAAATAACACTCAGGCCTACCTTTGGCATTATGTACAGCGCATCGGTATGTTTAAGGGATGATGAAGGGGTAGGAAGGGAGGAGGAAACAGTGTAGAAAGTGTAGTGGCGTTGTTCGGCTTACTGGAAGGGGAGTGAAAGGTTTTATGGGAGGGAAAAAAAATGAAGGAGACGAAATAACACGAACGGAGCCAGCAAACGGTAAATACAATTTCGTTGGAAGCTTATGTGGGTGGTATGTTAATTTTTTTTTTCACAAACCCACTCCACCCAACCCCACAACGCAGGATAAAAAAGGATATACTTTTATGAAAAGCTCTTCCCGGGCGGCGGGGTTCGTTTTGTGTGTTGTTTTATGCGCATTTTCCCAGGAGCTTTTTTTTTCTGCCACTTCAAGGGTTAATAAAAGTGCCCTTTCACCTCTCCTCACTCACTACCCCTCCTCTTCCTCCTCATCATCCTCCTCCACCTCCTCCTCCTCCCTTCAATAGACAGACTGGGGAGAAAAATGGGAAGCCGCAGATGGAAAAACGTCTGCTTTGTAATTCGAATTAGGTGTGTGTGTGTGTGACGATATCCTTTCGACATACGTGCAAGTTATTTATTTTCTTCTCCATGCTCATAACAAAAAAATATTTGTGTTACACTTCATAATTGAGAACTACAATGATTGAACTTAGACGCTTGAATTCTGGCCTGCTCAGGTATTTACACCCTAATCCTTTGGCAGCATAACCTGCATTATTTTAGCGACAGTCGAGGCCAGGTGTGTTCATACTTCAAGAAGCATGATGGAGATTCTCGAAGATCCTGTCGTTTTTAATGCTCTGGATGTTTAGTCTCCAGCATCTGGCGTTTCAGAATGAATGCAACCACGCTGTTCTTGAGATTCTTTTGCAGATCCAGCACGTCCAGCAAATGATCTTTGTCCCATCGTTTTGAATGCTGTTTTGTGCTGCTCCTCTTCCTCTTGGGCCGTGCAATGTTGGGAAGCGTTCGCGTGGCGGCCAACGCTTCGACGTACGTGTTGTGTGGGCGGAAAAATCACGTAGGGAAAATTCGGCAAAATTTCCCACCAGAACAAAGAACCCCCCCTCTCTCTCTCTCCTCCCCCCCGCCACACCAACCATCACGCCATCCAACATCGCTCGGGGTGAATTTCGATCGCCGCCTGAACATTCGCCCTTATCATCGCAACAGCATCGAAGGACGAAACTGCTCCTGCTGCTGTTCCGTGCACTCCACCACTCGTCTGCATCCTGCTCATTTACACACACGCTCTCACTCACTCTCTCTCTCTTTCGTGAAAAGCCACAAACACATTCATGGCCCCGAAATGGTCGCGCGCGTGCGAAATATAAAGCTCTCTCTTTTACGGCCTCTCTCTCACTTCCTCTCAATGTCTCTCTCGTTCACACACACACACACACTGTCGGGGTGTCGCTGAGGCTCTGCCTATGCATCTTTTTTAACTTTGTATGTATTTCACTTCCGCCGCCAATAAACCTTCAAAATCGCCTCCAGCTTTTCGCCCCACCGTAACGACCGGAAGGACAGGCACCGTTCGCATTGAAGGGGAAGGGGGGTTGGTTTTGGCGAAACAAATTTTCAGTGCTCCTTTGTCACCCTCTCCCTCTCGTGCAACCCGGAAAAAGGGAGGAAATTCGGGACATGTCCGAGTTGATTTTTGGGTTTGGATGTTTGCGCTTGCTTTTCTTCGCCACAGAAGGGGGGCGGGGCGGGGAAGGGGAAAAGGGAGGGGTGGGTTGGTATTGATGAAAATGCGACATGAAGCGCACCCCAACACACACACACACACATACAAATTATCTCCTTCCCATTTTGTTATGCAACGGCGCGACGTGTTTCCAGAGCGAGGAAGAATTTTCCACACCGGGAAAACGGGCCACCCTTGGGAGGGGGAGGGGGCTCAGAGAAGCAGCAAACACATGTGGGTGTGTATATGTGTGGTAGGGAAATTCATGTCGCCTGGTAGATTAAAGGCACCACACACACGGAAGGGGCAGGGTTGTATTTCTTCGCGCCCGGGCTTTCGGTGGTGTGTTTTTGTTTTCCCTTTCATTCCTGTGGGAAGGGAGAGGTTGTTTTTCCTCAGCCCTTTTTGCCATCACATTCCGCCCTGCTCCCCTCTCTCTCTCTCTCTCCCCCGGGACACGGTCAAGTGTGTGGCTCTTGAGCTCTGAGCGCTTCCGAAATTCAGCCCCTTTTCGGTTGCTTAATATTGGCTTTAATTTCCGAGGCATTTTTTTTTCCCGCAGCCAGCCAGAGAGGGCAGTCGAGGGGTTCGGAGTGGAAAACGAGTCGTTAAAATTTCCCTCTACCACCGCCTAACCAATATGCTTTTATTCTTGTTTTTTTTCCCCCCTTTTTCCTTCCTCACAGCGAGACATGTCCACTCGAATACTAATGTTTTACTCTCTCTCTCTTTCTCTTTCTCTCTTCCACAGGTATGCAGAAAACGAATGAATTTTCCAACCCAAGTCTCGGTTGCAGTTGTTGTCCATTTGTGGTCGTTCTCTCGTCGTCTTTTACACGCCCTTCCCCCATCGAGAAATTCGAGCCATGCGCTGGCTGGTGCACCTGTGGGAAGGGGGGGGGGGGGGGAGGGTGAATTTTCCACCATTTCCCACCTGCGGGCTCTTTGAGCGTGCTTTTTTTTTGCTTTTGCGAAACACCACCCACTAGCCTCTCACGTTGTGCTGAAGCCCTCCAGTTCGCGTGGTGGTTCAAAAACACCCAACCACCCCCTGGTAGGGGGAGGGGGGTGTGGAGGGTGGTTGCGAAAATTTACTCCTCAGAGGGTGGTACCGAGGGTGGTGGTGCGACAGTTCGCGGCTTCTCCTCGTTCGCTCGTTTGCGAGGGCGCTCGGAAACCGCTGGAAAAGCCTGGCCGAAGAAAAACCAACCAACCAACCAAAGCGGGCGGAAAAGCCCTCTCCCCCCCACCCCCGCACGGCGAGTAATATAACGGAATAAATATGCTTTATGTACGTCGCGGTGCGGCTACCGGGCCCCCGGGCTCCTTATGTGCGAGGGGTGCTCTAGAGCGTGTGCCACAGTGCGCTAGAGCGAGACAGCGCGAGACGACGCGAGGAAAAGCCCTCTGCTTAGGCTTGACCGATGGGTGGAAAGGAGCATAAACGGGGAACCGAGTGGGAGGGGGTAGGACACGAGAGACGTAGTTGAAGATGAAAAAAAGAGCTCACTATGTCTCTTTCTCTCTCTCACACACACACACACACACCTATTGCCGCAAGTTTTCCCGGCGCTGCATGCACGCATTCATGGACACCTTTTTCCCAGGGAAAATATTGGTTCCATTTACCATCCGATGCTGTTGTCCGCCTTTTTCCAGCCATGTTTTTTTCTCTGTTCTTGTCTTCTTCGTCTGCATGGCTCTTCGCGTTTCCGTTTTCTCGCGCGCACGCTCTCTCTCTCTCTCTCTCTTTCTTTCGTCACCGTGCTTAGTATCAATGCCGTGCAGCATCATTATGTATTCCTTGTTTAATGGATTATTTTTAAACATCCACTTGCACACAGCCACCCTACCTTCCGTTCGCATGCCTCTTCCTCGTGGAAATCCACCGCACGAAAAAGGCAAGAAAAGGGAAGGGAGCGGGCACACACACACACACACATACACGAACTCGCACCGAAAAGGTCAACGGCAAGCATCGAAGATGCTCCAACACCCAAAAGACGCCCGAAAGAGGGGACGAAGCCCCACACAGAGAGCGGTTGGCCAGTGGGAGAGAGGGGGAAGGGGGAAAGATAAGGGGGGGGAGGAAGCGAAAGCGGATGTAAAATGTAAAAGCCCCAAGAGCGAAACAAAAACAAAGAAAAAGGGGTGATAAAAGGAGTGGCCCGTGTTTCAAAACCTCCCCGAAAAAGGTTAGCATTAACCAAAATGTGAAAATTGGAATCCAGTGAGGAAAATGGCCCCATGCTTTTCCATTTTCCGCAGCTGCTGCCGTCCATTTTTCCCTGTTTCGCGGTGAGGGCTGGTTGGTTTTTACTAATTCGCTTCCAAAACCCGACCTCCCAGACGCGCTTGTGGTGAATTCTGAGCTCTTCTGACGTCCACCGCGCGCACAGTTTCCATCGCGAATAGCGCAAAAGTGCCACGAGGCTGACCGGGAGTGAATGCCCAAAACGTCCAGCGTTTGGGTGAAAATTTGGTGCGATAGCTCGTGAAAATCCACCAATCCCGGTCAAGCCAGAATCGCGTTACTAAGCCGGTTTCGGGCGTCTTTTTTAGCGTTTTATTATCGCTACTGTGGCATTTCCTCCACTGCGGCAGCTTTCTGCACGTGGTAGAGTGAAAGCTACCGGCACGCTTCGTCTCGGTTCCACGCGCGTTGTAGCGCAAGGTAGAGTATGTAGCTGGCGCTGTATACGAACTCCTCTCAGAGCCCGTACACCTGCACTTACCCCTTCGGTTGCATTGTCCGCGCAAGAGGGATGCCTCTAAATCGGATCCCCGGTCCTTGTCGGCTGCATCGAATGCATCGATATAAATAACTCCGGCGAGACACGCGAACGGCGCGTTGTGCGTCACGGGGTTGCGTTTTATATGTACGTCCTCGCCACGACACTTCTCTATCTAGTGGACCTTCTGCTTTCTCCGTCCTGTAAGGTCTACGGTGGCAAAAACGGCTCCTTCCGTGTTGCCGGTCGGAGCGCTGATTTTCCCGGAGCGACCAGCGACCGGAAAGCCCGCATTGCACTTTCGATCTCTCTCTCTCTCTCTCTTTCTCTCTTTTTTTCCACCTGCCTATATGCGTGTGTGTTTGGAGCTGCCCCAGGAATAGGGCTGGGTACGTCCGCTAGATTTTCCTGCGTGGTTCGACGTGGATCCGCGCTGGACGGGATTTTCGGGTGCCCTGGGAGCGAAATACAATCGCGAACGACACACCACGGGAGCGAGAGTTTGCCCAGATGTTGAGGTTGTCTCGTACTGATCTGCATCCTAGGTGCATGTTGTACATATTGCACATTGCACGAGCCAACCTGCGACGCTCTTTCGCAGCCTTCAGCAGGCTAGAAAAGGCCATTTTTTCACCCTCTTCGGTCGATAACGTTACATCCGATCATGGAGAACATTTCCGCTAACAAACCCGTTGATCACAGTCAGCCATTTGTGCGAATTCCGGCGAACGTTGACGATATGCCCTGGAACGGAAACTGGAGTCTTTGTTTTAAATTTTGCCTACAGAAGCAAGGCACTGGATGACTGGTGCGAAAGAGAAGGAGAACGCATCGCGAGATGGCACACAAGCACCAGGGAGTTCGAAGAATTCGTGAGAGAGAGTTCAGCGAAAGTGCGCGATAGGAGGAGGTAGCTCAATCCAACCGCGAAGGGTACGCGATAAGCCGTTCAAGGGATGTCAGAAGTTGGAGGATCCTGACACTAGGGGTGAGCTCGTTGTCAGCTTCATCTACTTGCTCGCTCACGGTTCGCGTAGGAGGGCTGGAAACAGCTCAGCATCGTTATGAACTGTTCCGTCAGCGATTTTGCTTGATCTTCTTCAGATTTTGGTCCAATTAAAGAACTACCTTCAAGCCATTTACATGCAGTCTTTGCCACTGATACCAGGTACTGCTCAGCTGTCAGTGACGAGTTATTTATTTGTCTGAATGTCTCGCAGTACCTCACCGTAAAGGGTTTTTTTTTGTCTGTGAGTCAATCTGTCATGTGCGGTGAAGGCACGATTCTCTCCTGACACCTGCTTCGCATCCTTAGCAAGACCGTAAAATGTCACCCAACAGTAGTTGGTGGGGAAAGCAGCTCAAAGGCTCCATGGAGGTTATTCCTGGTGCACCATATGACACTACCATTGCAAAGGACAGTCTCAAACACTGGCGCTCCGAAATGTGTCTGCTATGTGCTCTCATCGAACACCACCGCAACGTTGATTATTGTGTGGCGTCAGCTGAGTCGAGAGAATGGATCCCAATGTTGTGCTCCCCAGCCATCACACAAAGGGGGTGGGTTTGACCGGCTGTAACGCAAACACACCCACACATCTAAGCGCACGATGTATACCAACCTGTGGGGTGGATGGATGAACATTACTCTACTCAGCTGGCGCCGATTGTCACCATGTGGAAGCTGTACCGATCGTTGATGGAGCCGCCCCACGCGTGGTCAGGTCACTCACTCTCTCGCTCGCGTTTACCGGTGAAGCTTCAATTCTCCACTTGCTTGTGGCTCTGAGCGCGCGTTGGCTGTGAGTGTGTGTTATGTCCCCATCGTGTTATGTCATTGGCTCGACGCTGCGCGTTTTAATGCCAGTAGAATGATAATCAATTTGTCACCCCAACAGTGAGTGCTCTCTTCGCTCTCGACCCTCTTCCCCCTACCTCCACTCGCTGCCACTCCTCTACCCTGTCGTGTGGATATGGACACCGAGGGACGGAGTTCGACTCTGAACCTGAAACCCATCTCGGTGTCAATCTGCCCTCTTTCTGCTACTCCTTCTGTACCACCTGTACCTCGCCCCGATCGCTCTGAGGTTTCTGTGTGTGTGTGTGTGCCCCCTCGGGTAGTGTGGCTACATTACACACTCGCATGTCGGTCACAGAATAAGCCCAATAATGGCTACGCAACCCACGGAATAATCACCGCTCGGCTGCGGTTGGTGATCATCCTGCCAGAGACCAACGCGTTCTTCTGCTGCCCCTCCAGATGGTTCCACCCCTTCTTCTTCTCCTTCACTGGGGCGCGTGTTGTTTGTGAATTTCTCCCCCCCCCCCGCTCCCCCCTTCACCAAAGCCTGTATGAGTGACGATTCGACGAGCTGAAGCTGATGCCTTTTTTTTTCTTTTTTGTTTCGGTGTGTCGTTTTTTCATGTGTCTGTTTAAATGTCTCGCTGACAAATCGCACAGTCGATTGGAAGGAATAAGAGCGTGGGGGGGGGGGGAGGGGAAGAGGATGCTGGGTATTTATACACATTCCGTTTGTGTCCTCTCCGCCTCCCCCGCCCCCCCCTCCCCCTGTATCTCTGCCCCTAATATACAAACCCCCTATTTGACGGGATGTGTTTGAGGGTTATGCGTTGTGTGTTAGCGTTGTGTGAGACGGTATCGGCTCAAGGTCATCCTCCCCCGCCCCTTCCTTCGTGACTTCATAATCTCAGCTCGGAATACAGACGAAGTGCGCAAAGTGAACGCGAAATTTGCATCCACTTTTTCGAGTCGCTATTTTGTCGTTAATTTTCAAACAGTTGTTTTCTACCTTTTAGCGTCACTCTCGCTGGTTTATAACGCTACAAAACATACCCAATGCAGGGAGAGGCTGCACCTTTTCGCGCGTGTGTGTGTGTGTGTGTGTGTTTTGTGCTTTTCATCTTCTTCGTCTTCAAGCAAACGTTTATTTATTTGGAGCCACCTAGCGAAGAGAAACCGCTGGTTACGTTCACCGAAACGGTTTTCTCTCCAGTTTCTGGCGACAAATTTCCGACCGAGCAACCCGGGCGAGGCGCATGCGAAGCAGACGGCAGGAGACGACGGGAAAACTAATATGCAGTAAAATTTCCCTAGGCCAAAGCGGCGAAACGCCCTTTGGGCATCGGGTACGGTGGTCGTGGAAAGCGAAACAAATCTGGCTCGTCTTTGAGAGCCCGTTGGTCGAGCAGAGGAGTAGTTGATAGCAGAAGAAAGAAGGCGGATGTATAGCGCTTTGGGATGCGCTCGAGCGTATATATATGTATATATATATATTTTTTTTCCTTTTTGCTGGTCTTTTTGTTCCATCGTTCAACCGAGGCACATTGGCACGGAGATGGTCAGAAAAAGGAAAATTCAATCAACTTTGATTATAATGGTCCATAAATCAAGCGAATGTTAGCATGTTGATTGAGCAATTTAGATAATATATTATCTGGAAAAATTTTATGCTGACATATGAAGTGTCAAAGTGGCACATCTCGCATGATTGCAAGAGATATTCCAAACAATTAGTATCAGCATTTTCTGCGCATGTTAACCGTGGTGTGTTTTTTTAGCGTTAAGTATTAACAAATGATTGAAAAATTCCTTACAGCATTAGTAAAGGCCATAATTGGCTTCAAACCACTCCACTGTGCAAAGGGGTGTGAGAGCCTTATTAAGGTGTAATCGAGAAAGAAGGCCAGAGCGCGTAGACTTAAATTTGCCTCCCAAGATGCCCTGGTCTCGCGAACGGTGAAAGACGATGCCTTTTTCCCGTTCTTTTTTTTTTTTTGGTTCTTCTTTTTCATCCGCCCCTATTGTACTGGCCTCTCAAATCGTGGCCACAAAGCAAAGATGGCCAAACCAAGCGAGGACCCGGGCACTCTTGCCAAGCTATATCACGGCGAAATATGGAGCCTTTCTTCCGTTGGTGTGCTTTAATGCATAGTATCGAGCCACCGAGCGGAGAGCTTGCGGCATATAGTGGCAGATCGAATCTCGGGTGGCTCTGGTGCTCACCAGCTCCCGAATGCCGTTCTCACCGTGCCACGAGGTCAACTGGTAAGAGGAGACGCCAAGCGACCATCCCACAAGCGCGACCGACAGAGACACTCCGAGACTCGCGGCTGCGGCGAGAGCGAGCGAGAGATATTTATTTATGTATACATTTATATATGCACCCCCCCCTCGAGGTGAGGTAGAAGCGCACGAGCGAGCGAATAAAAAGTGCGAACAGTAATGTTAACGCAACCCGCAGCGCTACTGGAACACCTTCCCCATATACTGTCTAGCCGCTGTTCTTTTTTTTTTTTTTTTGGGGAGGCTAGCGCGTATGCGCACCATCACCAATACACACGCCGCAATCGGAACCGGAGTGGAACGATTACGTTCGCGTTAGCAGCTGTTTTTGCGAATGCGGCGAGTTCCACGCGTCGTCCGGGAGAGCTCACTCACTGGTAATTGTGGCAATGTTGGGTGCGGTGTAATCAAATCAGTGACACGCTCCTCTCGGTTATAAAAGCTGTTACCATCCGTGAGAATTGATGATCCATTTTAGTGTCGTATTAAATGTTCTTTCTTTGCGTGCGTCGACAGTTTTAAGATGTTTGGTTGACCTTCAGGACCTCCAGGTGACAGATGATCCGGTTACGGGTTGGAACGCATAAAACCATTACCTTCCAGAGGTGTTAGAATAAATTCCACAATATCTCATTTCGAAAGGTCTGGGAAAGGTACGCTGACGATGTAACGAGACTATGTTTCTTCGTTTGATTGAAGGTGCTCCTGATGTTGATATCAACATCTCGCTGCACTTTCTAAATGGATTGATTTTTCTTCCCAAAAAGGAGGGCAAACTTCTCGGCAATCTCTCGAACCTAATGATGCAGTCTCGGGCTCTTTGTCTTAGTCGCCATTTGCTCGGTATTGGTGTTAGATAGCCATGCCAATCTCACCCCCACCTGACACTCATCTCTCCGTGACCGGGGGGAACGCTGTCTACTAGAGGTTGGATATTGTTCCGAAGTCAACTCCACTGGAGGTACTGGATTGATCTGGTTATGGACGTGTTGAGATCGCTCGGTGCCGCAAAACGAAAAGGTCTAAAGGTCTACGATAAAAGGTCTTCGAGCGGGCACGATAATAGAAAGCGCTGTTTTGGTTAAATTTGGAGACGATCAGGGCAGATTCCTATCGCTGGTGGGCTTTCACCTAACCTCTCGCTCCTGTGCCCATCTTGGGGAAGGTGAATGTTGGCTAAAGGGGGAGAAGAGCTAGCCGTCAATTTTATTTCACTTCTCGCCTTGCCAGTGGGCTCTTGTGTTCTTGCTCTCCCGTCCAGCAGCATTAAACCGCGGCGGCTTTGGGAGGTCACCGTACAAATTGTGAACGGAGCAAAGGACTACGGCGCGTTTCTGCGAGAAAAAGAGAGCCAGGGAGAAAGAAAGAGAGAGAAAGAGAGAAACAAATGGCTTCCATCGCCATAGGACCGTTGCGTCATGAAATACCTTTATATATATATATAGCATATACCCAGCGAGTGTCCGAAACACGGCGTCTTGAACACATGGGGCCTTTGGTTTGAAAATTTCATCCCAGGCGTGTATAATCAACCGCGCCGCCCTGATTCTCTTTCCGAGCGCGTTGGTAACATTTCGCTTTAGGCGTAGAAAAATAAAACAGGCGGAAGGCTGAGAACACAAACGTGGGTAACTCGTGAGATGTAAGGCCCACGTCCAGACGGCATGGTTCTGGATGCGTTCCTTCGTGGTGCGACTCATTTTCCTTTCTTGCTAGTATTTTGTTTGTTTGCTTGCCATCGGTCCGACCGCCATTATACGCTGCCCATAGTGCTGGGAGTGTCTCGAGGGGCTTTGCTACACATTTTCCTACCGGTATTGCCTTATTCGGATCTTCTCCCGATTGGTCGTTGCGTGCAGACTTGTGAAAACAGTGCGTTCCCTCGCGGAACATCGGATGGACGCCATTTTATAGTAATTTTAATTAGTAGCCGTGGCGCATAGCGAGGAAAAAACAGCAGAAGTTGAGCTGTAGCTCGGGTGGTTGGTTGAAGGTTTTTCGTACACACAGAAGTAGAGACGAATATCGAGCATTGTACCGCCGAATATAGCAGCGTGGCCTGGGGGATGTTCCCGCAAACGGCATTGTTCATCTCCATCACCTAGCTATTAGAGGTTCGTTAGAACCTCACCAACTCATCTGGTGGGCGACTTCACGCATTGAATCATCACTGTGATAAGTGCCCCACGCGCCTGTTCCTTCCCCCTACCCCCCCTCTAACTGCTTCTAGCTGAGTGTGTATGTGTCTGAGTACGCCATGTTGCTACTGACAGCTTGAAAGAGGGAGGGGGGAGGGGGGAGCTACATAAAAAAGCATAGTTAAACGTCGCTATTTCGGAAGACAGACGGCACCTGTGTGAGCGTCACCATTCTCACTCCGTTATCAACCGTGCGCTGAGTGCCGTGAGTGCCGACGTCATTGGGGCTCTACTGCTCCAGTCTGGTTAGCCCCAAAAGACCTGCGACCGATTACACGCCCCACACGAGAGATACGACGCGCGCGCGCGCGCACGTAAGAGAGAGAGAGAGAGCGAGTGAGTGAGAGAAAGAGAGAGAGAGAGAGAGCGAGAGAGCAGATCGCCGGTTAAATGCATGAATGAATGCCCGCAGCTGGCCCTGACTGAGTGACCCGAATAAGCGCCTGGAAATCGCACCGGTAAAGGGAGCTTTTCACTCTGTGAGTTCCTCACGTTCTCGTCTCTCTCTCTCTCTCGCTCTCGCTCTCGCGGGCTGTCTCACGGGCGCCTAGCTTGGGGTCGTCTAGGGCTCTCGGGTCTTGGGGGGGGGGGGGGAGTGGGTGGGTTTTTCGAATTTCCTGAGCCACCGATTTGGCCCATTCCGGTCCGGGGCCGCATTACGACTTCGTCGTGCGTTCCGCAACATGCAAACGGTGTGTGTGGTGTGTTACTGACTTGACGTTTGCATCTTGCTCTAGAGTCTAGACGGTGGCCGACGGTGGTCTGGTGATGGGGCTGTAGTGACAGTGGAGGTGGTGGAGCGGGCAAAAGGGGGGGAGGGGGCCCTCGAGCGGACGTGATCGTTGTGATCAACACCCTACAAAGTGTGTGCTCTGTGGTGGTCAGAGACGGGGTGGGAGGGGTGCCAAGGAGAGGTGATCGCCCACCCTGTGAGAAATCGTTTTGGGTGCAATAGACAAAGAAAAATTTGCTCACATCAGTGAAAGGCTTGAAGGTGAGCAGACGAGAGTGTGTGAGGAAGCGTAGAGGGAAACCGTGAATGTTAGTCTGCTTCTTCTTCTTCTTCTTCCTCTTCTTCTTCTTGGGAGGTAGAAAGCCAGCTAGTGGACACCCGAAAGGTGGAGAGGAAGTGGCGGCAATCCGCGTCATCAACCGTTTCAAAAGCTTCTCTCGGTGTTCGTGGGTGGGTCTCACGAACACGACCACCACAGCACCCGTTTTTGCTGGTCAACTATCAAACAGCGCCTGAATATAGCCCTCTCTTAACCTCAGGCTGCCAACAAACACCTCCTGTGACCTGTGGCCAGAAGGTAGGGCTCTCGGGTGTTGCGCTTTGCTTGACGGATAGTGCTCAGGAAGGTGCAGTGTTAGTGACTCCGCGTGCGTGTGTATGTGAGTGTACCGGGGGTAGGTGGTTGCGGTGAGTAGGTAGGTAGAGGAGGAGAGCACCCCAAGTGTCAAGATTTGCTCTCCTCCCCGTCTGTGCTTTCGATGAAGAACAAGCAGCCGCAACAGCCGGCCCCAAAGAAGCAGAAGAAGCCGCAACAGCAGCAGCAACAGCAACAGCAGCAACAACCGCAACCAGAACATCCGCAGCTGTGGCAACGTTCATCACCACCACGCTACAATCAGCAACCGTATCAAGAACCGCAGCAGAAAAAGAGCCTGAGCGATATCATGCTGAGCTCGTACTACATCTACGTGAGTAGTCGACCCAACAACATCCTGCAGCTTAGGAGTGGGTTCTCTTACCCTCCTCACGGTTCTGGGAGGCTATACATGTTCACTTCAAGCGCGACCCTCTCTACCATCTAGCGTCATTATTCCCTCTGTCTCTAGCGGGTTATCTCCAACCAACGTTTCCCTTATTTTTTACCTCGGGTGACGTCTACTGCTCGCCTTGTGCGCGGGTGTATGTGACACTGATGGTGGGTTAGTGGCGATAAGAATAGATTCGCGAGAGCGGTAACAAACAATAGTCGGGTGACATTTGTGGAGCAACAGCAGCAGCAACAAGCGTGGTGAGAAAGGAAGGTGTACTGAGCGAGAGGCGATGGTCGATCGGTATTTTCTGCAAGGAATGTCACGTCAAATGGGAGCGAAGATTTGGACGTTTGCGTAAACGAGACGGAAGCGTAGTGAGAGCGTTACCTACCATTCATGCCCAGTTGGCAATAGGCGCAGAATAGGTGTTACGTTACGGAGATGGTGCCTAAAGAGGAGTCGAAAAAGTACATGAAACAGCACACAACGGGAATCTCTTCGACTCTATGGCTTTATATATCTCTCTCTCTCTCTCGTATCTGTCTCTTCTATCTCTCGTTTCTTCTTTTGATTAAGTCGCACGTCGCACGATTAAGTCTGTCATGTGAATCGCTGGAGCTACTCTACCTGACAGGAGTTGTCCAGAGAAGTAGCAACTCCTGCAACCAAAGCGCACATGAGCTTATGTCTGCTTGGTCTTGCCTTCCTCCTAATGTCTGTTTTTTTTGCTTATTAATGCTGACCTAACGTCCGGAGAGAATTTGTCGAAAGACCCCCACAGACGCAGAGTACTCTGCTCGGTACCTCCAATGTCCTGCTTCAATCTCCTGCAACCCAAAAGCTGAACCAAAGCCGCGCAGTCCAAAAATAGGACTCCCTCGGTGCGTCTCTGACGTCAGCACGTGGGTGTGGAAGATGGCGGCATCGGGTGCGATATTCAATTAGTGTCCACGGCAGCAGTTTCGTTTCGGTTGCTCAGCTCCTCCACCTCCAGGGTGAGGCAAGCAACGGCATTAGCAGTGGAATGGCCTCCCTTGGTGGCATAGTACTGCTGGTGGGTGGGTGGTGATGGTCCGTTATCAGAGAGGTGGTTCATGTACCCCCAACCCCTTGCTGCTCGTGTTGTGCAGCAGTTGCGATGGTGGTGAGAAGAAGAGAAAGCCGAATAGAGGCTACTACCCCTCTACACCTGCTGGTCGAACGGTGTTCGCCTTTTATGCGTGTGACGAATCGCACGAGTCCTCGATTGGAAGTTGCAAATGTGGGGTGGGTGCGGGCGTGGATGAGAGTTTCACGTCGTCCGGGGGATGAGCTTCACGCTGCAGTAGTAGACTCATCTCACTCATTAACAGCTGCTCATCTGCGCTCGCCTCTGTACATGTTCGTCTTCTCCAGATTGCTCGAAGCTCGCCATTTGTGGGTTGCATTTATCGTTAGATAATCTGTGGAATTCCTCGCTTCCACACCGTGCACGGGGAAACACCTTGGTAGTAGGGGAAGAGTAGTCGCAGGTGATTGAGAAAAGGCGTTCGTTGAGGTTGCGTTGTTTGTCGTTTTTCTTTTTCTGTTCATTTGTTCATCGAAGTTTCAGTTGCACTTCTGGTCTGCAAGGTCCAGCTCGTGGAGAAGCTTTCGCTTCTCTCTGAAAAACCCACCCCTCGCCAGCCCTCTCACCCCCTGGTGTCCTCCACCTCAACTACTGCTGGTTGTATCATGTGCGAGATGAAGATTCACCGGATTTGGGGCTTTTAATAACTGCACTTGCAACCGATACGGAGTGCGCATGAGTGCGCGTCCCTCCCCCAGCGGTGTCTGTGTGTGTGTGTGTATTACCCCCTTCTCTCTTCCTCGTACCTCCCCCTTTCAGGGGACTTTCCCCACGCAGAGAAACGAAAGGAGCTGCCAAACTGCGATGGCTCAGAAAATCGTGCCTCGGCAACCTCATCGCGGTTGTTGCCTTTCTCGTATATGCAATCTCTAATGGGAACACACACACACACATCCACACATATACAGAGGCCTTTTGTGGAGTTAACCGCACTTTTGGTGACCGAAAGCCTAATCACACGGACGGGCCTCGATTTCTCGCATTTTCGGAACATATTTCATCTGCAGTTCCTCCATCGCCCTCCCTCCATCCCCTCCCCCTTCTCCCTTCCCACTGTTTTCCACACACCACATACCTGCCCCGATCGGTGGAGGGAAGTGGATTTTTCGATGGTCGAGTCTCAGGCGTTTTTTTTTTGGGACTCGCGCCGTTTCCGCCGAGCTGGATGCGTAAGGGTGAATGGCAAGGGATGGAAGGAGGGGCGGGAAGGTGGTAGGAAGGAGGGGGGGGGGGGGAGGGGATTGTGGATGATCTCCACCTCACAAGCACACCGTGTTTTTTTTTTCCTTTCATTTTGTGCTTCTCCCACGGGTGTACATATTTTCGCCCCGAGATCGCCACGAGAATGAGCCTTCTAACGTCGCTCTTTCTCTCTCTCTCTCTCTCCCTTTCTCCTTCTCTCTCTCTCTCTCTCTCTCTTTTGGGGTTCTCTTACCCACCGAAAGGATGGGTGGGCTGGAGGGTGGATGAGATAATTTGTGATGCGTCCCGTGGATCTGACCTGAGGGTCTTTCTCTCTCTCTCTCTCTCTCTCTCTCTCTCTCTCTTTCTCTCACTCACTCGCGCACGTTGGAAAGGAGAAGAAAAGCCCGAAACCGCGAGAGAGACGTCACACGCGCGCGCCTACGTTTTCGCAACACAATTTGCCCTGATTATCTGATGCAGTCGACGGGTGGTGAGCGAGGCAGGGAGGGTGGAAGAGAGGAAGGGGAATGGTCTCCTCTCACACCAAGAAGGGGGGGGGAGTTTGGGAAAGCGGAAGTACGCCGAGTGCGCCCACCGTCGCGCCCTACATTCCTCTTTGGTCGCATCGTCGGGAAGTTGAATTGGAATGTGCAAAAGAGAGAGAGAGAGGGTGATTGGATGGATGGGGATTGAGGGAAGGTGGGAGGGGGGGGGGAATGGAACCCGGGCGAATTATGCTGCTGCCCCCTAGCGGTGGTTGCCTTCGGCACAGCATGAAGCTCCCGTTTCGTGAGTAAGTTGTTTGGTTGGTGGGAAGGGGGAAAAGGGAAAAGGGGGTGGATCAGGGGGGAGGCAAATTAAATACGTGCTCTTCTCGGCTCCCACCCTCCCCCCCCCGCCATGAACCCACACCACCTTTCTTTTCACCACCCTCCCCAAAGGGATGGATATGGAGCATGGATTCGGTGTGGAGGGGTTGGAAGGGGGCGGTCGAGGGGGCTGGTGAGGGTCTTCGGCCCTTTTCGTCTACTGTCCCTCCCCTTCCATCCTCCCTCCCCTCCCCTCACCGGGTAATCGGTCGCCAATTCGGCAAAAGGGTTTGAATTAATTATTGCCCGAAAGGTCCAACTCTGGAAAAGGGCGAAGGAAGCGGGAGGGGAGGGGGGCGTGAGGGGTGGCAATGGATGTAATGAGACTCCGTGGCGGCAGAGTCTCGCAACCCTTTAAAGTCCCCTCCCCTCCCCAACCTCCCCCTGTGAAGCATAAACCCGCGCGTAGAGAGAATTGAAATTCGACGTCTCGTTCGAGAAAGCCTTCCGTTGTGTGTGTGTGGGAACGAGACAGCACACCGAAAGGTGGGATGGAAAATTCCGATGAATGAGTGTGGGGGCAGGAGGAGAAGGGGTGTGTGCGTGTGCGTGTGTGTGTTCGATAATGTATGTGCCTCCTGGGAGAGGCGGGTTTTTTTTTTGTGCGTGTGTAAAAGCGACCTAAACGCCGGTAAAGGCGGTAAAGAAAAATAGAAAGCAAACAGCAGACGACAAACCAATGCACACACACACACGCCCAGAGGGGTGGGGGTTAAATGGGTGAGAATGGGCGCATTATTTATGCATCCCCCACCCCGTTTTATGGCTCGCGTTCTCGCGACATTGTGAGTTCTCTTTCCGGCATCCCGCACTCCCCTTTCTCATCCTGTTTTCTCTCCTTTACTCATTCTCTTCACACACACACACACACACGCACGCACACACATGAAGGGGAGCCCTTTTCAGATCCGTGACGCGAATGGAAGCTCTCTCTCTCTCTCTCTCTCTCGCTCGTTGTGCAAATGTGCTGTCTCGTTCGATCGCTGGCGAGCAGGTTTTTCCTTTCACATCCCCCCCCCCCTGTAACTCCCCCTCCCCACCGCCCCCTTTCATCCCCACGAAGCGGTGTTCTGTGGCCTGGAGGATGCGCTTGTTGGTGCGCTGCTCATTGATGAGGGTTTAAGAAGGGGAGGGAGGAGATGGTTCATAAATTTAAGCTCTTTACATGCGGCTCGTAAACCCCTTCCCCTTTCATCGCCCTTTGCCGGGGGGAGGAGGGGGGGAAATGATTGGCTTTGTCGGTCCCAACGAAGAGGCCAAATTCTCGCGCGCTGCTCCCGTGATTGTGCGTCTGTTTTACGTTGGCTGGAAGGGCCAGGGGATGCAGCTGGTGGAGGAAGGGTTGGGAGAGTGAAAGGAGGAATAGAAAAGAGAAGGGTGGGGGGGTGAGAAAAACTCGGCCGCCTGCAGGGGCAATTGGTGTGAAATTCGGTCGCCGAAAGAGAAAAAAAAGCGAATTTGTAACCGATTCGACAACAGATCCCCCTAGCGGGGATCGTTAAATGTAAGCTGAAGGGTTGCTGTGATAATTTGGTGTTGCATATAAACGGGTTGGGGGGGGGGGGGAGTACATTTAAAGGGGCAACATAAAATGGGGGTACAAATAATTTCCACTTCGATTGCACTTTTTGTGGAATGTTCGTCTGAAACGTCGAAAACAATATTACTCTTTTATCAAAAAGGAGGGTGGGGGGGAGGGGGAGGTTTAAATACCCTTGTCCCTTTCCCCCTCCCCACCGGTGTACACCTGTCCCCCCCCCTTGGGGAAATAATGGGACCGAGAGACCCTGTCCTTGAACGCGGGGCATATCCCGTTTGGAATTATCCGGTTTTTGGTCGCGTCTGGACCCTTGCTGCCCTTCACGATGGGTGTTCGTTGGGGTGGGAAGAGGAGAGCGAGGAGAGTAGGGGGCCGAGTGTAAGGGCCCGTCTCCTCACCACCCCCCCTCTCGAGCCAGTGACCCCAGAAACAAGCCACTGGAAGGTGAAAAGCCGCATAAATCATCCCTCCAAGTCACACAGAGTGAGTGAGTGAGAGAGAGAGAGTGAGAGAGAGAGAGAGAGTGAGAGAGAGAGAGAGAGAGAGAGAGGTGATCGCACGCGTACGCATATATGTGTGCTGGTGGATGCGGCCCTCGAAGATGCCCCCTTGGAGATGCCCTTTTTCTTCTTCTTTTGCTTCGTTTTGTGCTTCTTCTTCCGTTCGGTCGATTATTAATTTCCCACCCGGCGATGGTGGGAAAAGAAGGCATATGCGGCCTGCCATGTGTGCGTGTGTGTGTGGTGAGGCAGCCTTACGAAATTTAAGATAAGGCTAGAGGGTCTCCCCTCCCCAAGGTTTGATGTTTTTGCCTTACATTTCAATGTTTAAACGTGCGGTTTTCGTTTGTGAGGTTAGTTTTATTTTCTTTCTTTTTTTTCTGCCTCCCCGCGGGCGCTGGGGTGGTGGTTCAACAGCCCCGCTTTGTTTGCGCTTTTCTTTGCACGTTCCATCACCCTCCCCCACCTCCCTACTCTCCCCACCACTCTTTCCCAACCCCCGGAAGAGGGCAAGCTTATCGGTCGGTTGGTTGGTCCTTCTGCTGCCCGCCAACGGCACGTGTGTGTGTGTAGGCATCGCATGGGGGGGGGAAGATGAACTCGCCCCCCTCCCCCCCCCCCCCGGGGAGGTTATAAGCGCCACCGGTCGGCCATTTTGTGTGTGTTTGCGATCGCGCGCGCGCGCTTCTCTCTCCGCTGCCCATTTAGCTTTTGCCATTTTGCGAACCTCCGTCCCGGGGCATTTGCCGCTGTCTTCCGGGTGCAAGAAGAGAGTTTTGGCATTGTCCGCCAGGTGGTGGTTTCTGCGAAAGGGCGGATGGTGGAAAGCCACTCTCCAAATGAGGTATGAGTGCGAGAGAGAGAGACACAAAATCGGTCGGAAATGGAATAGCAAAACGGGGCGACGAGCGGCTCGCGCGTGTACACAAAACTTCAAGCGAATGTTAATATTTATAGGTACGTGCGAGGGGGTGGGGGGGGGAGGCAGTGCATACTATCTAACCCCCTCAACCCCATCACCCTGGGGCTGTGACGCGTCATCATTCCGCTGGCTCTTTGGTCGCGTTTTATCGCGTCAAAGCACAAAAAAAAGGGTCTCTCGTTACCAAGCTATCACTTCAAGCGGGAAATGTGGGTAAAAGGGTGTGGAAGGGGTGCGCAGAGATGTCTTCGTTTTGTTTTCTTCTCCTTCCTCTCTCTTTCTCGCCTCCCGCCATGACTCCTCAATCGTGTTCGGCTCGTCTGGCAGCCGGAAGGGAAAGGAAGGCACACGAGTGAGGGTAAAAGGGGAAAGAGGCGGGGGGTGGGGCTCGTGGTGGAACGCAAATAAATAAATTCACCACCAACGGCACCTCCCCCCCCCCTCTCTCCCCCTTCACCATTTGTTGACCACTTTGCTGCCCTTGCGACTCCTCGACCCGGTTTCGTGTCCGGTTTAGGTAGACATAATGAATGGTGATGAGGGGAAGGTGGGAGGTAGGTGCATTGGAAGTAGAAGAAGAGGTCTCACACACTACTACGTACCCGGTGGATTGCGATCCCCCACGGTGAGGGGAGGAGACGTTCAACACCGAGCGAAATATCTGCCTATCTGCCGTTGTCGATGGGTGACTGGGACGAAGGGTGAAAACGGCATGAGGGGGAGAGGGGGAAGGGGGGGGGGTGGGCATCGATCGGCCACTTGGTGACAGGTTTCGCCTCTTGCCCAGCAAAAACAAAATCCTTGCTTCCTATCGACGCGCGACGAAAAGCGACCGTTCACAGGTTTTCCTTGCGATGATGCTTTTGCATTATTTAAATTCGCTCTAGGAGGGAAAGCCCGTGGAGATTAACGAGCCAGCGAGGAAGAGAGGTAGTGTGTGTGTGTGCGTTGGTTGCGAATAAAATGGATTCGCAAGGGGTAGAAAATTGAACCCCCCACTCCCGTTCGAGAAACGGATGCAACGAGAAAAAAAAAGAAATAATTCACGTGGCCGCGAATGTTGAAGGAAGAAGGCTGGGAAGGAGGACGAGAGGGAGAAGGAGAAGGAAGAAAAGAGAGGGAGAGGCAGTGGGGCGCGTTCGGAAAACATGGGCGAATGAAATGCCAAACGAAAGCAAAGCAAACAAAACAAAACAGAACAAAAAAAAACACCAAAGAAGGTTTTAGGTCCGATATCGTCAAAACGAAATAAAAATCGAAAAGAAAAATAAAGAAAAGGCACAAAACGAAGAGAGAAAGAATGGAAAAGAGAGAGAGAGAGAGAGAGAGAGAAAGAAGAAGCAAAAAGCACAACAGCCAAAAGACCCCCGGACAAACTCTCGACAGGCTGGGTAGAAGAGGAGCTGCCGAATCGAAGAATGAACCTTCCCAGGCACCCCTTCTCTCCACCCTTCTTCAGACCTATCTCCCTTCCCTCTACTCCTCCCCGTTCCGCGCCTCTCTTTTGTCATTCGATTCTTTCCTTCCTTTTTTTTTTCTTCGTTTCGCGCTCGAGCGTAGATTGCATATTTTCGAGAGCATTTGATGCGATGTGCTGTTTTTTTTTTCTTTATCGCCTTTTTTGTGCTGTTGTTATTTTCCTCCCACCAACCCACCGTAATTCCCCCCCCCCTCCCCCGCCCCGTCCAGCTCCCTTTTTCCCATCCAACGGACCGCTATCTCGTTCCCTTCGCCAACCACTGTCGCTCTCGTTCGCCAGTCAACCCTAGCGTGTGGCCTGGCAACGGTTTAAATGGGTGATGAAAAGAGAGAACAAGAGTGAGAGTGAGAGAGAGAGCTCCTTTAGTCGATTCGGACAATCGTGCCCCAAGCCCCAGCAGCATAGCGTTGGTGCCGTTTTGGAAGAACTCCCTCCGCCAAGCATTTTCATTCTATTTTATGCTCCCGCTACGCTTTAGCTGTGTGCGTGTGTGTGTGTGCGGGGTTGCGTGCTTGTTGGGCTATTTTTTACGTCTCTTCTCTTTTCATTTCATTTTTTTGTTAATTTGGTTCTCAACACGAAAAATAAAAGCTCCCCACAAAACACCTCCATCTGCTGTTTGCGTTGGCTTAATTTCCTTTCCCGTCGACGGTTACGGTTCCATTCGATCACACACACACACACGTGTACGGGCACACATCTGCATGTTCCTTCGCCGGTGAGGCCCATCCGGTGGTGAAAATGTAGAAGAAATCGCTGCAATTGCAAGGAATAATCGAGCGAGAGGCTCTTCGAACGAACCGCGCACGTGTTCAAAACGAATGGATGTGTGCGTGTTTGTATGTGTGTGTGTGTTTGTCTCGTTTTATGCTGCGCCTGGAGGACGGCTGATTTTCATCATGGGAAGAATATGAAGCCCCCGGGAAAAGGCTCTTTTCATGCTGCCCTGCTTGAAAGAGCCTTCGCCGAGTTCTTCGTCCTTTTTGTGCCCTTTTTATTTTGTCGTGAGCTCTACACTCTTCACTTCAATATCTTGTTCTGCTCTTTTTTCTTTCTCTTCTTCCCCCGCCTGCCTCTACCATCCCGCGAATGTCCTTTCCCGCAAGGAGCGAACGACGTGTCCTTGTGCTCGAAAAACGATTATATACATATGTGCGCCGCGTGTCCTTGTGAATGCGTGTGTGTGTGTGGTTATGCGCACAATTTTTTGTTGGTTAACATATTCAACCAGATACCTCCAATCGAGCCCCGGATCCTCGTGTTGTATGCATACGAGACTCGCGCGTGTATCCTAATCAGATTCAGCGCTGAGGTGAAAACCCTTCTTTTTTTGTTCTCTAAACCCGTCTCAATCCCCTTCCCCCCGTTTCGTTCCCATCACGAGTGTAACGGGTGAGGATCGAAGAGGAAAACGAGAAGGGAAAATGGAAAAAAAAATGGCAGAAAAAAAGGATATACAAAGCCGTTGCGTGGAAAGAAAAACCGGCTGTCGTCGGGATCCTGCCGAAGGGACAGTTTTTCTTCCCGTGTCAGCTCTTCTCTCTCTCTCTCTTTCTTTCTTTCGTTCTCTCTTAAACTTTCGCTCTCGCTCTCAGACGCGCACACACGCGAGCGAAATTGTCGAAAGGACGACAGCAAGGAAGTGGCGAACCTCGTCCTTGCCGTTTGCGACGACACAAAGGATACTCGACAAACATGTGTGCGGTGTAAGCGTGCAAGAGAGAGAACGAGCGAGAGAGAGAGAGAAAGCAATCCCTAAGAGAAAGTGAGAGACAACGAGAAACGGTGGATTTGAATAGAAATTAGAGCAAACCCATAGAATTTGTCTCCCTCCGACGTCCTTTTTTTTTGCCAGCCCATCCATTTCATTCGTTCGTTTTCTCTTGTTGTGGGTGTTGGTGTGTGTAGGTGTGTATACCCGGCGAGTAAGGCCGGGTCATGGTTCCCGAGCTTCGGTGTGTGTGTGTGTGTGAGGAAAAAGTGAAGCCGCCTGCAAAAGGGTCCTTTTTCAGGGGTTTCCCCAGTTTGTTGCCCGGCTGATCCCTGGCGTGCCGGCTGTTCTCTCGCTTTGCCTTTCTCATGCTCATTTTCCCACACACACACACACACACACGAAGTCCCATCACGTCTCTGCACTATTCATGTGCCGTTGTACCAGCAGCAAAACATGTGGCAGGATTTGTGTGTGTTTTTTTTACAATTTTCTCTTCCTTTTCACCGTTTCTCTCTCTCTCTCTCTCGCTCTCTCTTTTTCTCTCGTTGCGTTCTTACCTGAGCTCACGAGAGCTTTCCTTTTTCCCGGGATCCTAAAAGCGGACGCCCGCCGGAGGTTCACCTTTCGGTGTCCTTTTTCTCTCCGCTTTCCATCCAACTGATGGTGTGTGTTTGTGTGTGTGGTTTTTGTTTGTCGTTTTTAATATCAAAGAAAAGGAATCGAATTCGAAAATCCTACACACCCCAGCCGTGGACATGTATGTGTGTGTGTGTGTGTGCGTGCGGCGTTTGAAGTTAGAAAATGGAAAAAACACCGTCCCTCGACGCACAAATCATCGGCTGCTTTGCTCGAAGAAGCGAGGATGGGGCGAGGGGGTGAGGAATCGAGGAAGGGAAGGAAGAGAGGGGTTGACCAAGGGCGGAGGAAGGTCGGCACCGTTGCGACATCTGGTCTGGTGCAAACAAAGCGGCCTCGAGATCGCCGGATCCTGCCGGATGTGGCAAAAAACGTTCGATTTTCCCGCAAGGAAGGCGCCTCCGAGAGAGCCTAATTCGTCGCTCGAATGCGTCATTGCGTTTTGTGTGTGCACGCGTGTGTGTGTGTGTGCGTGTGTATGCTCGCTGGGACGATGGAAATAGAGATGCGAGAGAGAGAGAGAGAGAGCGAGATGGGGTGATGGTTATTTTCTGCACATTTTCACCAACCAAACCCATGCCGGGTAGCAACTAGCTCAAGGACCTCCGAAAAGGAAGAGGATCCTGAAATGAAGGGAAAAAACCACACACACACACACACACGCACGTGCACCATAATGAGACGCTACGTAACGGACGGTGGCCTAATTCTCTCTTTCGTTTTCCGGGAACGAGAGAAGAAAAACGTAATTTCCGTGCCCATTTTCAGCTGTTCGTTGTCCTGCGTCATCGTTAAGAGACCAATCCTCGCTAGGGACCAACTGCGATGTCCTTCAATTAGAGACTCGCTTTGTTTAGAGACTGGGAACGCAAGCTCATTTTTCGCTAAACGAACTTCAAATCAGGGCGAAGGCCTCCTCTGGATCGCTAGATCCATGCTAGATGCCTGCTCTAGATGCTAGATCGTGTGAAAAAGGATCCGCAGGACCGTGAAGCTTTTTCCCGGGGCGCGAAAAGACAAGGCGAATTGCGAATTTTCCTTCTTCTATCGGGTGATGAAAAGAGAGAGAGAGTATAAAAAAATGGAAGCAAACAAGGCGTTGGCCCTTCAAAGGTTCACAATTGGGTGGGTGGGTTTCGAGTTTGAGTGGGTGGTTTTTGACACACATACCGGTCATCCGGCGGGTCGTGCGACTCCTTCCATCTCTCTCTCACTCACTCTCATCCTCTCTCTCTTTTACTCTCTTACTCCATGAGCCTTTATCATCTCAGTCGTCTTCGGAAGCACATTGAGAAAAAAGGCGAGAGCGGAGAACTTCTTCTCGCAGCACTCTTCACCCCACCCGCCGGGGGGGTTGTGTTTATTTTCCGTTTGCTTATTTTCTTCTTCCTCGTCTACCACCCCCCCCCCCTCTCTTCCCTCTCTTCTTCTTTTCGCGCATTTGCGGGTCGCGATAACAACCCCCGTGGCATAATCGTCGTCGTCGTCGTCGGCGCGTTGCGAAGGCCATTTCTGGAAGATGGCGGTGGCCAGATTACGGACTGTTGCGATGTTGGAAGGCCAACGGGGGGGAGGGGAGGGGGGGGGTGCTTGGAAAAAAAAATAACAGCAACAATAATGGCCACTCAACAACGCCGAGAGTAGCGCTAAAATAAAACAACGGCGGCGGCGGCTTTTGCAACACACTTGCGCAGTCACGAAAAACAAAATTCACCTCCCATTCCCTTCACGGACACCCGCTTCCTCCTTCCTATCACGTTTTGCATCTCTTTCGCTCTCGCATGGCATCTTTAAAGAGTAGCCATCGTTTTCGACCAAATCAAGAAGGTCGCGCCACAACCGGAACCCCTAGTTAGCAAGGAAGTGTGCATGGTTTTCGGGTGAGCTAGAGGTGGGGGGGGGGGGTAATGCGTCGTGCGTGAAGGATGGCATTAAACAAAACCGAACACATACACACACACACACGCAGGCGAGCAAAAACACACAACCCTTAGGCGGATGCTCTCAACTTTCCATTTCGTTTCTGTTGCGTGCCATCCTGCTGAAGTTGGAGGAAAGTTTTCTTTTCCTTTTTCCTCTACGTGTGTGCGCGTGTGTGTGTGTTTGGGAGAAATTGAAGCCTCTCGAAGTTGCCAACCTCGTAGTTAGGTCTGCGCTATAGTTGCCACGTCGAAATGGCCCAATTTTTCACTGGTGCTGGAATTCGAGAAGCTCCACTAACGGGACCTTCCTCAAAATTTTCCCGAAAGATAAGCAACTGCTGCAGCTGCGTGTGGCCTTCAAACACACGCCGGGGAACCTCCCGTATGTCTGGAGAACTACCCGAGGAAACTGTACGTCGCATTTTGCGCATGAAAACCTTCACACTCTCGGCTGCTTTTCCATCGCATTTGTCGCGCAGTTTTGCAGCATCTGCGGGTCCTCTTCACCGACCGACCTGCCAGGTTAGCCTCTTATTACGCAGCTGAACCAATTTCTGTCGCCTGCCAGGACTGCTAATGTGGGCTAAAGACGCGTGTGTGTGTACGCTCCAGAGCACACATTGCTATTGGGAATGGAACTCAACCATGGCTTCGCCCCTGCTTGCTTTAATCATTCAACCCTGGACCGGTCTGTCCTGCTGCTGTACAGCTTCTTCTTAGAAGCACAACACACACACACACACACGCGTACCTCGATGTCGTGTGAAGGGTTTGCTGTGTACATGAGGCGAACCTCCGCGGGTGAGGATTATTATTTCGCACATCGATTATCGATGCTGCTGATGCTTCCATAACGCGTGCGTAAAGCCGTGTGTGCGTGAGTGTTTGCAATGGTGTGTGGTGGTGGGCAAATTATCCTTGAAGTTGACGCCATTGTGTGGTGTGCTGTTTTTTTTTTGTTTTATTGCTCTGTTTATTGGCCGGGTGGCGATAAATTGCGGCGTATTTTAATCGACGCCTCATCTGCCTCGTGTGGTCAATTTGCGGGCCCGTTTGTGGGTAGTTCTCTGTTACTACCACACAATTCGCTCACCACTGTGAGCTGTGTAGTGTGTCAGTGTGCAGTGGGACACGTAAAGAAGTCCTTTTCGACAGCACCGATTCGTGTCGATTGCATTCATTGCTCCAAGCATTGCAGTCTTGTCTAACATCAAACTTTCAATACAGCGTTTAGAATGCGGAACCTTCTCGAGGATGACAGCCCGAACACCAATACACGCATTGTCTCGCGAGAAAAAACACCACACAATCGTCCTGGCGACGCGAAACAGAGTGCGGTAGTTTTCCGACTTTTCCACCCACACACCCGTTCGCGTTATGATTTGTTTTGATCTCGCTCTCGCACCCCCCCCCCCCCCCCCCCCACACACACACACACCCACACGACGTCGTCCCGCGGATATTATTAGACCCGTTCATGTTGATTGGTGCGCCCGGTGGCGCCCCCTTGCGGCCAAGAAGGTGTCTAATAACGCACGGGTGGTGAGACTTGGCCGCTCAGCTTCTCGCTGTCTGCAGCAGAACAATAAACAGACCGAAGCGAGCACATTCATTCCGGCCGGCGTTTTGCTTTTGCACCGCCCCAGGCGTGCCGTGGCGTCCATTTTCCGCCTTTTTCCCCGCCGGGCCGGCCAATCGGTGCGCGCGGAAATGCCCACCAATACGTCATGCTGTATTTTTGGAAAAGCCGCACATCGGAGGGGCGAGAGTAAGTTTTGGCATCGCGGAAAAAAAAATGGAGATGATCTCTACGAACCTCCCCCCCTCCCCCGCCCCGCATAAAAGCAACTAATCGAACTTCCTGTAGGTGGAGGTGGAGGGGGGAAAGAGAGAGAGAGAGAGGGGGGGACAAACATCATCGTGTACGACGCTCGTGTATGACAAAATTCCACCACGTCCACAAGCCATAGTTGCGAATGGAATGGGAATTTGTGGAGTAGTTTGGTGGGTGGAGAGCGGTCACAAGGGGGAAGACACAAGGTAAAGGGGATCGGATTACGCCCAACCTCCCCCCCCACCCCATCGCACTCACCCACCCGCCCCTGCCTTCCTTTTGTGGAGCTCTCGTACCAAATCACGGTGCACACCAATACGCACGCAACAGCCGGTTGAATGCACATCGTGTGTAGAGCCGCGCTTTAATTAGAGAGGAATCGAAGGAAAAAAAAATGAAACAAAAAACAGAGGGGCCCTCGTTGGTCATATAGCCATAGAAATAGGGTCGGTATATGCGACGCAGACATTGGTCCATTCGGCGGGAACCCGGGGCTGGCACCAACCCCTCCCCCCAGGTCCGTCACTATGCTAATACGCTGGTTGGGCTGGTGTTGGTTTTTTTTTTCTTTCGCCCCGTGGCTAGGTGTGTTTCTGTCCTGATTCACCCCCCCCCCCCCCATTGCCTCTTAAAGGGGTTGGGAATTGGCTCCCAAACGTGCGCACACCCTCTTCTGCTTGTCATGCAGCGCACGTCACATGCCGACGTTGCTGAAAGAGCATGGGGTAGAGCTCGAGTTGAGCGCGGGTGTGTGTGTGTGTGTGCGTGTGATGGACTTTTTTTTTTCCTCGTGTTGCTACTACCGCTGTTGCTGGTGCTGCTGCTGCTGCTGCTGCTCCCTAGCCCAATACGTTCTTGCCTACCTATATCTCTGGGCACTTCCTCGTGGCTTCTCAGCAAACACGGACTCGCAGAACACCTAATACAACATTGCGGGTTCTATATATACGTGTGCGCTCTCCCGGCGCCGTTTTGCGGTTGTGTGCCGTTTCGGCACCGGAAAGAATGTTGTACGCAAATTGGCAGTAACCACCACCTCGTGGAGGAGGTCATATGTGCAGAGGGCAATCGTAACCGCCATCTTCCCTGGTTTGACCACCACGGTTAGGGTGTGTTTCCAACGGCCGAAGCCACCCTGTGGGTGCTGGGAAAATTTGGGAGCAATTCTGCATTCGTGGGCTCTCAGGAACCTACACAAAACATGGTTAAGAACATGGGCAAAGAACTCTTTCTAACCAAGTCGACATAATTTGAGGTTAGTCTGATGGAGACGTTACCTGATTCCATGCTTTCGGAGTCGCTTGGCTAGGAATCAGGGATGTCAAATGTGCAGTCCTCGTGGAACCGACTAGCCGGTTTATTGACTTTTCCCACAACGTCAGAGAGCCTACTTCTACTGACACGCATGTGTTTGACATTCCTGGTCGGGTTCCAAAGCTCCAGAGGGAGTTGACGACTTCGCATGGCTGTGTGGGGATCGCTCGAGTACATTACAAAACTGAGTACACGTGTGTTGTGTTGCGGCTAGCAGTTACAATAATAGACTGTTACGCAGCTGACGCCTGTATGTTGCCCGTTGGACTCATCCCACCAGAGCACAGCCAGTCTAGTTGTGTAGTTTGCTTTCGGATCAAACGATGTGTTTATTCAAGTGTCATCTAAATCCCACTCCGGGTCAACGTGTAGCGTTTGCTTCGATCATAACGGTTCGCTCGTCTATATAAAGGTAGCTACAAATACTTGATGTAATCTTCTATGCCTTCCTCGCGGTTTGCTCAGCTTCGCTTGTCGACTTACTCCCGGTCCCACGTCTTGCCGTAAATCGATACGCCAAGGCACCCAGTGTCCGAGATCATTGATTCCGCAAGATAGCGAAAGGGAAATCGAAGGAAATCGAGATACATAGCGCATAAAAAAAAAGAACAAGCATATCCAGAGAGTCGAGCGAAACATTGGCGTAGAAAATGCGCTCCCATCAACACCACGCTCTCGGAGAAGGTAGTCCTTGTACGGGCGAGTTGTAGGTTATGTGTGCAACCAGCTCCAACCAAACCGCCTCCCTTTTTCCTTGCTCTTGCCCCTCACAAGGGAGGAGGGGGCTCACGAGTGCGCCGTAAACGCAGTCGGAAAAGCCTACGAGCTCTCACCGCATCCGTGGTTTTTCCTTCCTTCACACGAACACACAGACACGAGCGTGTGACGTTGAAAGGAGAAGGAAAGCGCGAAATTGTATGAAAACGGCAGACTACCTTCCGGCCCAGGGACGGCATCTTTCTTTGTCGCTATCTCTCTCGCTCTCTTTCTCTCTCACACACACTCGCTTTCTTGTTCTTTTTCCGTGATTTTCCCGGTTTCGCTCTTCCTACGCGTGCCTTCTAACAAGGGCTAATGTCGGCGCATGAACCGTCAATTGATCCGATGGTATCATGCTTTTATGGTCTCTCACAAAATACAACAATGACCATTGATGGCCCGCAAAATACCATCCGCTTTCTCATCGGTGGTATTGTGGAAAATAATTTACCGATAAGCAAAAATAGCGAAGCCACCAAAAAGGCTGTGTCACATTAGCGATGCATAATTCTACCATCTCCAGTACGGATGAGCATATGACGCCTGCCTGCCGCGGTATATGAGTGAATTCGCAGCCCATTCTGCCCGAGCATCGCAAGAACCTACAAATCCAGAACGTGTAAGTGAATACGACACCGAAGGACAGGAACGGCTTTTGTCAGGGACGCCAATGGATCGATACTCGCGCGTAGAGGTTCTTAGATATATGTAGTCACGCCGTCAAGCGTGGATAGGCGCCGGTGTTTATCCGATTGTCCGATCCGGACATTTGTTTTTTTCGTTTTCAACAGACAAACCGTGCGGTGTTGCAGCGCAGCAACGCCAATGATGCAAGCCAGCGCAAAAATAGACCAAATTTTTGCGGCCCACAGCCACCCGAGAGCTACTGAGACACCCAGACACACGAGGGGAGAAGTAGTCTCTTTTTAGAATGCCCTCGCCTTGCTTATACCACGACGTTGTACTACAGGTCCTGTTTTGAGGCAAATTACACCTCGCCCCTTTTGCCGTTGCTAAATCTGTCAGTCAATCAATACTGCGATAAAAAAAGAGAGGAACAGAACCTACTGCTGACTTGCGATGACTCCCCGCGGTGTTGTACATCAGCAGCGCCATCTGTCGATTCGTCCCGGTAGCCTATTGAGCACGGTGTGTTATCGGGCGGGCATATTTCGAGCGTGTCCCATAAGGGGTGGACAAGTACTCTATGTCGTGGGGGGTTTTTGGGTCTGTTGGGTTGGGTCTCAACACCTCCCAACGTCAGGTGATAAGAAAGAGAAAGAGAGAGAGAGGGAGAGTGGAAAAGCGATGAACACGAGGTCACCAGTCAATAGGAGCCACCCCTTATTTGTGATCTTCAAGAATTCCGAAAGCACAACGTACGTGAGGGGAAAATCTGAAAAGAAGTGAATTAAAAAACGAAAAAAGAGGGAACGAAAGTGAAGCCTCTTTCTCTTTCTCTCTATCTTTCTCGCTCTGTCATGCTTCCTGTGAATCAACGCGCGGTGGTTCGCTTCTTGCACACTCAATCTGTTCCCTTCTTCACCTCTCCTCCTCCTCACCCCCCCTCCCCTCCCCACCCGTCCACCAATCATCACCGGCGAGTCGGACCTGAGTCAGTGAGGCCAAACAGCGTCTTGACGTCGTCATTAGAAGCAGTGCAGAATTTAAGTCTCAACATCGCGTGTTGGGATTTCTCGTGGGCTCAGCGAGAAGCAGTAGTTGGGTTGGGGGATTGAAGCAAAGCGAGAAGTGGACATGCTGGTGATGCGGCAACCATGCACATCAACCGAGCCATCTCCTCCTCCTCCTTCTCCTCCCGTGCTTCTTTTCCGACCTATCCTTTTCAATGCTCCCATTTCACCTCCACCTTCGGGCCCTTCTCGCCTAACCTCAAAAAGGGGGTATGAAAGAGTAATGAACGTGCATTGCACACTCATAGGGTTGGTTGGCCGGGGGTGGGGGGGAAGGGGAGACAGCTGGGTGGAGCATGGGGTGGAGGCCGCAAATCGACCGAAAAGAAAGCGCACACCACACCATCATCGTAGTCGTCGTCGTTGTCGACGAATCGGGCCGCCATGTTTGCCCGCTGACGTTTGCCACCGTCAGCCATATTGATTCGATTGTTGCGACCTGGTGGTGTGTACACGGTCCGTTTCTTTCCGTTTTTTGTATGATTTTGTTTGCCCGTTGTTGCTGTCTTCCTTTTCCACCTTTTTTTTTCTTCTTCTCCACGCTGTGTGCTTTAGCGCGCGCGCCAGTGTCGGTGTGTTTGTGTATAATGCACGCTAAGGGTGGAATGTGCCCCTAGCAAGGGGTGGAGGTTGTGTGCCCAGGAAACAGGGGGGGAAGGGAGGGAGGGATCAAGAAAATCGAGAAACGGGCCCATGTTCTTGCCTGCCTTCCTGCGGTGTGTTATATCTGCATACATTATACGATACGAAACGTAAGAGAGAAGATAAAAAATCGCTCCACCAGACGGGATTGAAGATGAGTTACTCTTGCGCCATTCCTGCGTGTGTCAGAGCGAGACGCGGCTAGAATGAGCCTGTTTTTTTTTTTTTTGATTGGTGTCTCATTATCAACTCGCCACTGAGTCCTTCGTCGTTTTTCTGTTGAGATCCTGGCAGCGTTTTTTTTGGTTTAGTTCTCGCTCCCTGTTTGCTGTTGGTGTTCGAGCTTTCCCACGGTTTTCTCGGCGTAATGATGGATAGGGGGAAGAGGGGGGGGGGGCAAGATGGCGGAGCGGCGCAATTGCGCAAGAAGAGGAAGAAGAACAACCGCGAAAACCTCGCGATAGTGCGCCCTTCGTATGCCGCCGACGTGTATCATCTGCGATGCGTATGCTTGCCTCAGCTGCCTTTACCCTTCCCCTCTTTTCCCCACCCCCTCTTCTCACTATCTCTCTCTCGCTCTCGTGTGGGGGTTTGGGAACCCGGGACGCGCGCAACCCGCCACAAAAACCGGCGCCTTCGCATTTGCTTCTGTGTGCATTCACCGTTCAATATGTTTTCAAGTCTACTTGCCCGTCCGCCCTCGAGTCGATTGGTGTTGGTGTGTGTGTGTGTGTGTGTGTGTGTGTGTGCGCGTGCGAGCGCGGGTGTAGAGGATATTGTGATCCAGTGCCCGCTGCGCGCACCACCGTCACCTCCTTGGGCCCGTCTCGTCGGCGTTACGGTAGTATGCGTGAATGGTGCCGCGTACGCCTGCGTCTGGCTTCAACCTATCCTACCTTGCGTGTTTGTGTGTATGTATCTCTGTGTGTGTACGTCTCCCTTGCACTCCTTTCCCTTCTGCCTCGGGCGACACCAACACCAACACCAAGGTGCGCTCTCTATTGCTCCTTAGGCAAGCAAACAGCCAACAACAACGCACGTTCCGCGGCAACATTTTCAGTTCAAGCCCATGTGTGGCTCGAACACTCGCGGCTTTTGAGCGCATAAGTGTGTTCGTAAAGCCCACGTACGCCCGGCAGCGTGTGCGTGGGTCTGCTGGCAGTGCTAAGGAGCTGCTTTGTAAAACAAAGCAAACACACCTAAACGGGACCTTCGGTGGGCAATTATTAAATTTAACTGCCCATCGGAAAAGCGAGGGAACGAAAGTACGTCCATAAACAACAAAAAAAAAGAGAAGAAACAATAAAACAAGCAAGCGGCCAAGCGCTCCCGAGCCTCACCGAGGCGCGCACACTCACGACGCCCCCTCTCGTGGCCCTTGGCGCCAACCAACACCACCAAAAAACCCAACCTGCCCGCCGAGTGCAGTGTGTGGCTCTTGCCCACTATCATCTTACTCCGGATTGCTTACCAATCACTACCGATCGCCATTTGGGGCGGTCGTAAAAGCGCACGCATACAAGCGTGAGTGCTGCCGCTCTCGTGCAACGTACGGTGCAACCGGTCGCGCTAGCGTGTATGTGTACGAGAGAGAGAGAGAGAGTGACGGAGAAGCACAGTGCCTACCGTTTGGCAATTAAAGCGCGTCTCAGTGGGTGAACCACTACGAGAGGAGCCAGTGGTGCAACACGAGGGGAAACAGCAGCATGTTGTCGTTCGTACGGTAATAAAAGTGTACAATTACGCGCTCTCGCTCTGTCTGTGGTTGTTGGTTTTTGGTTGTTGCTGCTGTTGGTTGTACTCCACCAAACTTCGGGAGGTGTCCTGTGTTTGGCAGGGTCCTGTCCTTCTTTTTTTTTGTGATTGTGGCCATCAAATCCTGCGTTTTAGTTTTTGGGCAAGCCGTTCCGGGGGCTTTCTGCAACCTCGATCAAAAATCAATGCCCCCCTCCCACGCCAAGTGCGCTGATTATAATGTGGTGTGCGTGTAATGTTGCCTAGATAACGGGCTTTAGAGCAGGGATGAGTAACCTGGTTGTGTGATTTTTGGCCGACCCAAGGACTAGCCTTCTCTCGCTTGGAGATTGCACGGTTCCCAGTGTACAGGAGAGTTTTCCGAGTTTTCAACACCGACAGAGTACGTATACATCCGTCAAAAGCTGCGTTTGGGTTGAGAATAAGCGCGTAACTGGTGGCCTAGCGACAAGGGCACGTAAAGGGCCATAGACACACACTGCATCGTGTGCATTTATCGGTTACATAAGAACCGGAAGTAAATATTCGCCCTGACAACAGCAAGTATTAGGTGCGCCACTAAGTTCGCTACTGACGGCACGGGAGGCCATAATGTAGAACAGACGGTCACATATCGCATGTTGTATACATGTTCTTAGAGCTCATTACTGATTACGGGGTTTTGCATTATACACTCATGGTTGATTGAAAATGAGCGATTTGCTGCCAAATAAGCGCCGTTTTGCAGGAGAGTATTGATTTTCCTTTGCAAATCGCACGCAGCCTGACGTTTATCCGTAGCTGAAAAATGTGTGCGAATGTGCCATCCTAAGTGAAACGTTGTCACGAAATATGTTGCATCGTTTCAAAATAACGATATCGACGTTGATGACCGTTAACGTGAAAAGAGACTAACTGTTTAGAATTTCAAATCATAGGAAACCTTAACAACAGACACTTTGACCGTACGAGAATGCTGAGCCTTTTAACAGTTCGCATGCGGGTAACGTATTTTTACGTTTTTCTGTCTCCTGGTTTACAAGATTTGTGGTGGTTAACGGGTATTCACGTACGTACGAAATATATGGGAGATTACTAAAACCAGCGTTGATAACATGAAAGTCCTTTTACAAAAAAAATACTAGTTTTCGGAACACTCAGAAAGTATTTACCAGAGCTTTAGCAGAGTGCCTGAAAAAAATCCTAATTTGAAAAAAGGAGAAACAATCTTTCGTAGAAAGAATGATATAATGGCCAATGTTTGACAATCAATGAAAGAGGTCAGTCTCATCACCTTTTAACCGTTCGGCGGAAATGAAAGCAAGTTGCAACATTTATCGTGATCGTGGACACAAAATTATACAGCCAAAAATGCTTTGATCGATTTTAACAAATACATGAAAAGAGTAGATCGGCCCGATAAGGATTTGTCGTATTATAGTTTTTTATTACATAAAACAACAAAGTGGACAAAGCGCTTAGCAATGTACCAATCTGTAGCAATCTACCTGAATGTTGATGTAGCAATCTACCTGAAATTAGAAAAACTAGTAAAATATCAAAGACATGTAAACATACATTGGAGAAAATTGTTGATGCCGGGAAAATCCACAAACGAAACGAAACATGTACCATAAAAACGGAGCAGTTTTCGATTTTTTTCGAACCTTCTGTATAACTAAATGTGTTATAAACCTCATTTTAAAGTTCTGTAGCCTTTCTTAAACTTTTATATTTATACAAAAAAAGGATAGTGTTAAAATGATGAAGTTAATGTCAGTAAGATAATGCTCTTGATCTGATAATAGTGTTATCTGAACTTAATGGAACTCAATAACCCAAAATCGATCCATATTTACCAAAATACAATCGAATGCAAAAGCGTGATTTTGCAGCATAATAATAGCTGGTATCACGTAACAAAACTCTTTAAAAACCTCCTTAGAAATAATCATATGAGAAATTTTACCTCTCGAGGTAATTTCTATAAAACGAGTAACAATTGTTTGTCAAAATTGATGAATAATTTCCTTGATAAAATGGGCGCAAACGTAGTTGCGCTGGTAGAACATAGTGCGTGACTAAATACGTAGATTGTGAACCTAATACATAGTCATTTGTGCTTCGGACGTCATGAATCTGCTAATGAATACACTTTTATCTCGGTTTAGTATGGGCTCTTCGGTATACGGCTGTTTGCTTCAACAACATTTTTCAATGTATGCCTTTGTTTCGTAAATGGTGATTTTTGGATTCGTTATACAGTGTATTTACGCCTAATTCCATCAGTAAAGATTATCTTAGCCTATATTAAGTACTCGAGGTGTTAGGCAGTAAAATGATTAAAATAACTAAGAACTCGTGAATTTGAAGAAATTTGTTCATTATGCGAGTTGTAGAGTACTTCTCTCTTTATCGCTAGTATAATTGCTCTCGATCGATCAATCAGTTCAATCAGCTGGTTTATGGTGTGGAAATTAAAATTTTAACAACTCGATAGGTTTTCTGAAAAAGAAAAGATGCAAATATAGACGAAAACAAGGGCGTTTTGTGTCAATTGTATGTCTCCACCAATACAAGGACGCTCCGATTGTTATTCTTACTGTCATGTGAAAAGGCTCGTGTTGCGTTGCAGATGCGTAGCTAGAATTCTCCATGTTTGCTTGATATCTTTCTGTGTTGCAAGTACAATACTCGAAATCAATAGCGGCTTTGATCGGCTAATAATGTGCCGTGATTTCCATTACGTAAATGGCACTATTGGTGGGCAAAAGCTAAATAATGTAGAAACAAGACCTTAACCTCACATCCCATCTTGCATTGCATCTAGCGGCCATGTTGCAATTTCAATATGTACAACTGACTAACCTGCATTGTACATTCTCGATGGAAGTAAAGTGTTTAAGTTTAACTTTTTCCCATTTATGTGCACTCTATGTGCACAAGAAATGCCTGGTACAACGCTATTCTAATAGTTGCGCTTAAGCAATTGTAATGCAAGAAGAGGAAGATCTAAAGTTAGGTTATATTCTTCATACGGTTACACATCGCTCTCGTAGTACATTATCACTTGTTCCCAACGGTTCATTCTCCTCATGTGCTACGGCTGTGAAATTATCGATAGACGCACACACCACCACGTGTGTTACACGAAACGGACAACAACTAGCGCTCGCGTATTGGTGGCGTGCCTCCATGCGCGCTCTTTAATGCGTTATTACCTGTGCTTTTTTTTGCCTATTCTCGTCTAATTTTCCCGTTACCTTTTCTTCCCCCCCCACCCCGGGGTTTCTTCTTCATTTTCCGGACCGTTTCCATCCGCCGGTCGGGCTGAAAACAGATGTCGGCCGGTACGCAGCTGCAGATGGCACCGCAGACAACAATAGTACAACAAGTTGGCCAAGTCGATCAAACCGCGTCGCACCATCACCACTCATCGCATCATCTGCAGCAGCAGCAGCAGCAGCAGCAACAGCAGCAGCAGCAGCAACAAACGCATCATCATCCGCAGCACTTCAGCAGCAACAATCAACCGCATCATCAACAGCAGGTGGCGACGGTGCTGACCACGCACCAGCAGCAAACGTCACCCGCTGCTACAACGGCAGCCATTGCTGCTGCTCTCGGCGGTGGTGTGGGTGTTGGTGGCAGCGGCACGAGTGGTGGTGGTAGCGGCGGCAACAGCAGCAGCAACAACAACAACAACACCGGCACCGTCAGCAGCAACTGCATCTCGTTGCCGGTTTCGGCGCAATCGACGACGACCACGACAACAACGACGGCGGCAGCGAATGCCGGACATCCCACGGTTCATGGTGGCAGCCTCCAGCAGCAACAGCAACAACAGCAGCAGCAGCAGCAGCAACAACACCATCCCCATCATACGCACCTCCACCATAACAACAACAAGGATCAGGACTCGAACATGAGCACCGGTTCGTCGCACAGTGATAAGGAGGCGGATACGATCGTGAGCAGCGCGATGGCGTCGGCGGTGGCCGCGGCGCTGGCGGTTGCGGTGGCCCCCACCCCCGAGAAGGTCCCCCGGGCGGCGTCCGAGCGCAAACGGAAGCGGAAAGCTCCGGACGACAACGGCGGTCCAGGAGGTGGCGGTGGCGGGGGAATGGGGTGCGGTGGGGCGGGCAGTGGCGCCGGGGGTCATTTTCGTGATAGTAGAGATAATATTAAGGGCCTGCGGCTGTCGATGCCGTCGCTCAGTGATACTAAGAAAATTAATGAATATTTTTCTAAACACACGGTGATGGCGGCGGCGGCGGCGGCTGCTTCGTCGCTCCGCGTGCCCTCGCACCATGGCGGTGGCACCACCGTTAGCAGTAGTAGTAGTAGCGCGTTAGCCGGTGGTATAGTGTCCCCGACCACCACCACCACCATCCCGTCGGCCGGAAGTGGCGGCAACAATGGGGCCGCATCCGGTGCCACCGGTGTTGGAGCGTTAGGAGCAATAACGAGTAGCCCGCACGTGGATCCGGGTGGTGGTGGTGGCACCGGGACCGTAACCGTGACGACGGGTCCCAACCGGAAGAGCCCCAACCCGCAGCAGCAGTCACCCCACCCGACCGGCCAGTACCCGATGTTTCCTCCTAGTCCGCAAACGCCCCATCTTCCGGTGGCCGCCACGAGTGCTGCGAATCTTGGCAGCAATGGCAGCAGTACCGAGCTGTTCGCCACCGGTGGAAGCGGTCGGGGTCAGCGGCAGCAGGTGGTGGTGGGTGGTGGGGCGGTGGCAGGGGCGGCGGCCTCCGTTGCAGCACCATTGCCGCCGGGGTCGCCCAGCAACGCTTCCGTACTAGTTCCTCCGGCCGTTTCGGCGGCTGCTGCAGCGGCGGCGGCGATAGCGGCAGCGGCGGCGGCTGCGGCCACATCGTCACCCTCCGCCACCACTGTGCTGTCACCTATCACCACACCCATCGTCAGCTCGTCGCCGGCCACGACGACGACGATATCGGGCGTGTCGATGCAGCAACAGCAGCACCAGCAGCAACAGCAACAGCAGCAGCAACAACAGTATCACCCTATCGTAGTAGTGGCCAATTGCAGCACGTCGTCAAGCGTGCACCAGAAGCAAACGGGCGCGATCACCTCGGCTAGCAGTCAGCAGAAGCAACAGCAACAACAGTCGATCAACCATCAAAATCAAGCAAACCAGCAGCAGCAGCAGCAGCAACAGCAGCAACCTTCGCCAGCTGGAGTCACTCAGCAGCAACAGCAACGAGATTCACAATCCCAGACGGCGTTAGCGTCGCAGCAAACGGGAGGACAAGCTGCGCAAAACTCTACGCTTGTTGCGGCCAGCAATATTCAGCAACAGCAACAACAGCAGGGTAATGGAGCCACCCCGACGACAGCCACCTCGGCTGGAAGCAACTGCAACTCTGGCACCGTGAGCGATCATCATCACCAGCGCGTGACGCTGGTATCGTGCAGCAACACGAGCAGCAACAGCAGCAGTAATGGTGGAGCTGCTGGAGGACCTTTACCGGTTGCGAACTCCCCAACTGGTGAGCTACCAAGCGGTGTTGGGGGCAACAACGCACCCCACACAACGTCGGTGGCAACCTCGACGACAAGCAGCAGTAGCAGCAGCAACAACAACAACAACAACAATTCCATTCTACAACTTCCTGGTGGTGCCGTCGTGACGACGACACCCGCCAAATCGATTGCGCAGAAGTTGCAGATGCAGCAAAGCTCCACACCATCGTCGACGGCGGCTGGTGGTGGTGGGGGTGTGCAGAGTGAAACCGGAGGTAGCAGCAACAATGGCGGCACCTTCGGCAGCAGCAAGTTCGGGCAGCAACCGCAACAGCAACCGCAATCGGGCGTCTCCTCGACGGCGACCCTCATGCTGACGAAGTTTGTGCAGACTGACCTAACGCAGGCGGACATTACCGAGCGGGATCACGACTTCGAGACCAGCCGGACGCGGGTGGACGAGCTGTCGCGGTTGTCGGATGAACAGAAGTGTCAGCTGAGCGTGCACCAGAAGGCGATCGAGCAGCACAAAAGCCAGATCAGCAAGTGCGTTGAGGTGGTGAAGAAGCTGCTGAAGCAGAAGAGCAACATCGAGAAGAAGGAGGCGCGGCAGAAGTGCATGCAGAATAGGTTGCGGCTTGGGCAGTTTGTGACGCAGCGTGTCGGTGCCACCTTCCAGGAGAACTGGACCGATGGTTACGCCTTTCAGGAGCTTGCAAAGTAAGCCCCCTCATCGGCGAGATGTTTGAAAAAGGATCTATCTAATCGGGTTTTTTTTTGTTTGTTCTTTCACAATTTCACAGACGCCAGGAGGAGATCACTGCCGAGCGGGAAGAGATCGATCGTCAGAAGAAGTTGCTGATGAAGAAGCGACCCACGAACAGCGAGGGAGGCCGAAAGCGCAACAACTCGTCAGCGACGGGTGGCGGTGCAAGTGGCACCGGTGGTACGGTTGACCGCGGTGGCAGTGGCCCGGGCGGAACGGGAAGTGGTGCCGGTGGTGCCGGTTCCCTCGGTGGCGGTGGTGTTGTCGGCAGCAACACCGGCAACGTTGGCAGTGGTGGAACCGGCTCGGCCCTGCACAACGGCAACGACAGCACGTTCCTGAAGCCGGACCCGGTGGTGAACAGCAATACCACGTTCACGCTGCAGGAGTACTACGAGTGTGATGAGATTCTGAAGCTGCGCCAGAATGCGCTCAAAAAGGAGGACGCCGATCTGCAGCTCGAGATGGAGAAGCTCGAACGGGAGCGCAATCTGCACATCCGCGAGCTGAAACGGATACACAACGAGGATCAGGTGCGCAAGAAGAGGGATCCTGTCAAAGGGGAAGACTCGCTTTTTTGGCTCCCAAAAGGATGGAGGGGGGGAGGGGGGCATGAATGGTCCTTTTTTTTACATTCTCATATCCACTTCTCACTGCAGTCGCGCTTTAACAATCATCCGGTGCTGAACGATCGATACCTGCTACTCATGCTGCTCGGTAAGGGTGGCTTTTCCGAAGTGCACAAGGCGTTCGACCTGAAGGAGCAACGCTATGTGGCTTGCAAAGTGCACCAGCTAAACAAAGACTGGAAGGAGGACAAGAAGGCGAACTACATCAAGTGAGTATACTGCGCGAGTTGAGTTGAACGTATTTCGAGGACTTTCAACATCGATTTCCTTTTTTCCACGTCCAATTACAGGCACGCGCTCAGGGAGTACAACATCCACAAGGCGCTCGATCATCCGCGGGTGGTGAAGCTGTACGACGTGTTCGAAATCGATGCCAACTCATTCTGCACCGTGCTGGAGTACTGCGACGGGCACGATCTGGACTTTTACCTGAAGCAGCACAAAACCATCCCGGAGAAAGAGGCCCGATCGATCATCATGCAGGTGCGTGTGGTGTTGCTGTCTTCAGGAGGAGTTGACGCAGGATCTAACCTCCAAAAACATTCTGCCCTTTCCCGCAGGTCGTGTCGGCCCTCAAGTATCTGAACGAGATCAAACCGCCCATCATACACTACGACCTGAAGCCGGGCAACATCCTGCTGACCGAGGGTAACGTGTGCGGTGAGATCAAGATTACCGACTTCGGTCTGTCGAAGGTGATGGACGAAGAGAACTATAACCCCGACCATGGTATGGACCTTACGTCACAAGGTGCTGGAACTTATTGGTGAGCAACGAAGCGCAGTGAGAGCCGGCGTGTGAATTTTTGATGTGTGATGGCAGTCCTCCCCATTTTCAAAAAGCGAACACTGTTCAAGCGATAGTAGACCTTCCTTTATACGCCCTTCCTGCTTCTGTGTCCTTGCTGACAGAAACCAACGTGTGTGAGCGCTTCTTAGCGTGATGGGGAACTGGGAGCTGATCGAGATTTGGGCTCCTTCTCCAAACCCTCAACGTGCTCTCGCAACACCATTAAGCATGCTAATTCTCGTGTTTTTTTCTTCTTCTTCCTTTCTTTCTCTACGAATTGCGTTATCCTTGCGTTGTTGCACCGCTGGGGTCAGGTATCTGCCACCGGAGTGCTTCGTTGTCGGTAAGAATCCACCGAAAATATCCTCCAAAGTGGACGTGTGGAGTGTCGGCGTCATCTTCTACCAGTGTCTGTACGGTAAGAAACCGTTCGGCCACAACCAGTCCCAGGCGACGATCCTGGAGGAGAACACGATCCTCAAAGCGACCGAGGTGCAGTTCGCCAACAAACCGACCGTGTCGAACGAGGCGAAGGTAGAGTGTTTCCTAAATCAACCGCCGGGGGTGTGTTGTAGATCACGTGTGCTGATTTTGTTTTTTTCTCTCTCACTCTCTCACTACTCGTAGAGCTTCATACGGGGGTGTCTCGCGTACCGGAAAGAAGACCGGATGGATGTGTTCGCGCTGGCAAAGCACGAGTACCTGCAACCACCGGTGTCGAAGCACAACCGTTCGTCGAACGCCCAGAACCAGCATGTCGGTGGGCAGAACAGTAGCACCGGCACCAGCGGTGCCGGTGGAGGCGGTGGTGGAGGCGGTGGCGGTGGTGGCGGTTCCGGTGGTTCCGGCGGTGCCGGTGGCAACCAGATCGGCCAGCAAACGTCCTTCTCCACTGGCATGTTCGGTAACATGAACCAGTCCAGCTCGTCGTAGCTAGTTTTCCCGAGCAGCGGCGGTACGGGTGGCAAGAAGGGGGGTGGCACACCGCCAGCAGGACCCACCGCCACGGTGACATCACCCGCGAACACCGTCTCCTCGATCTCACCCATCTCCAGCAAAACCTCCACCACCACCACCAGCACGTGCACCAGCGCCGCTACGATCACGACGATAACCGCCACGTGTGCCGTCACCGGTGGGTCATTGCCGTTGGCCATCGGTGCCACGGTTGCGCATCTTCCGAAGGTACCCACACCGAAGCTCATCGGTGGGCACCGCTCAATCCTGCTGCCAACGGTGCTTGGAACCGGCGGTACCCGGACTGGCGGGAACAACCCCATCGTCGGGTCGGTTGCTGCGATCGAAACACCACCGATCCCGGCCGGAAGTTCCCCAGCTGCTGCCCAAAGAAAGAACCGCATCGTGCTGCGACCGAGCAGCCTCACGGCCAGTACCACGACGACTCCCGCCAGCACTCCCACGGCGCCGCCCGTGGCCACTGGTGGTGGGTTTTTTGGCGTGCAACCCAAAAAGGGCATCATCATTCCGTCACCACTCGTCGGTCGAGCGAATGGCGGGCGCCGGCTGTTACCGACGGCCGGAACTTCTCCCGCCACCGTGCCATCCTTCAACCACAAACTGCCACCGCACCGGTTTGGCCGGCGCAGCATCATCGTGAAGCAGCACCAGCAGCAACACCCGGCGCTCGAACATCCGACGCATCCGCTCAACGACACCAATCAACCGCTGCTGCTACGCCGTCAACAGGACGCCAGCAAACCGGCACCGTATCAGCATCAACTGTTGCAGTTTCCACCGCTGCAGGAGGCGCTTTCCACCGGCAATGGGTTTCTGCCGGCCACGCGCAACGGTTGCAGCAACGCGAGCGTGTTGCTGCAGTGCAACGGCATCAATCAACTCGACGCTGGTGGTGGCGGGAAAAAGCAACAACCGCTGCTGCTGCTGCGCGCTTCCGGTTCCGGTGTTGGCATTTTTGGTGGTGGCGGCGGAGGCGGTGTTGCCGGCGGATACGGTGCTCTCAACAATCAGCTCCCGGCACCGGTGGTGGTCGGTGGAGGGCCGGTTGCGTCCGCCTCATCACCCCCACCATCGTCCTCGTCGTCTTCCTCGTCGGTGGTGGCGGCCACGGCGGCTGCGGCAGCTGCGGCGGCGGCTCATGCCCTGCTGGCTGGGCGGCATCATTGGCGGACTGATTAGCGCACGTGCCCCGGCGGTCGGTTGACGTGTTGTGCCGTCAATTTCCGGTCGAAGGATGTCGGAAGGATGCGGGCAGGGCGTACCGCCACAAGCTGCCAGATCCTTGCACTCAAACGCTTAAGGTCCTGCCGATGTTTGGCGCTCGTGGTTGGCGTACTGACACGCTAGATGGTGCTAGAGTTCATGAACGTGCGCGAGCGCGCACACACACACACACACACATTCCCAATTGCAGTAATACGATGTCAGCCCATCGGGAGAGGGGAGAGGGGAAAAGGAGTAGGAGAAGGGTGTAGGGCCAGCACCGACCGGAAGTAGGATAGCTCTACTTCGGGAGAGGCGTTCAAGAAGGTTCAAGAAGAAGGAAAAACAGTATCAAAAATTCTACTGCTAGACTAATAGGAGGTTCCGCTGCTCGGTTGGATTCCTTTTCGTTTTAATTTTTGTACAGACTTCCGGTTTTTTTTTCTCTCCTGCATGACCTAGGCCACGTTCTTTTGGGGCCGCAAATAATTATTATAATTCTTATCATTATCATCCTTTTATCGTATATGCCGGCCGACACCACTACAATTTAAGGATTGTACGATATAATGTGAATTTATAAAATTGTATATTAAAAGCATTTGTGTGCGGTGTCGGTAGGGGGGAAGGGGTAGGAGAGGGGCCGCACCGCGTTGCAATGCGTGAACAGCAGATTCCTCTATTTCTACACGAAGTTTGTTTTTAAACCGCCCCATAACTTTATCTAAACAAAAAAAAACCCCTCAAAAATCACTTCGCATCTGTCGCTGTATAAGTGCAGGCCCCCCAGAAGGGGGGAAGAAGGGGGAGGAGAGTAACAAAAAAAATGCAAAAATCGAGCGTTCCGTCGCATCCTGTTGTCGGCTTCCGGCAGAGCTGTTGGTTGAGATGCGCGTGGCAAATGCTACTACCCAGTCTGTCAGTGGTTTTTGTTTCTATTTGTTATACCATTTTGTATGCCCCTCGCCTCATTAACCGCTAGAATTAGCTAGTTCCCATCGCAGTCACGATCGAACTAGATGTGCAGTTCGCCTGCCCTTATAAGGAAAGCTACACACATAGGCTCTCGTAAGGCTCTGTATATATATAAATGCAATCGAATGCGGTACAATCGCTGTTTTGCGTGATTACTTCTCTCTGTATGCTTTTTATCTAGGCACTGTATTTTTTAATATATGTATCATTCCACGTTTTGTAGCTCCCCTGACCCTCGGTAAAGCATGTGAAAGTCCCGATTGGTTTGAACTGTTGCTGGTAAACCCCGCTCAACGCGGTTTCGATTAACGCCAAATTCACTGTAACGTGGGTCGATTACAGCAAACAGACTCTTCTTGTTCTAGAAGGTCGAGACCAGCAATGAGATTAACAAAATATTTGTCAGTTCTGCTGCAAAATACACGAACTGCCAATTTCAAAGGGGTTTTCAACATGGATTCGCTTAGGCAAAAGAGTTGTATTTGTGTTTTTTTTATTTTGTTTGAGCGAACAACATCCGCCTGCCAATAAGGCTGATATTAGTGACGGTGCACAATATCTCTTGCGTGTATTTGCTCTTTGGAATCCTTGGAGTCGGATAGCTCTATATTTTCAAAATCATTCCGAAGAATGTAAGTGGATAATTGAATTTTGACGGATCCTTTTTGGTGCAAATTAATGCTGATCGATCATTGTTTTTCGTAGCATATAGTATGAAGACCATTGTAAAATGTTTTGACATGTTTTGTAAACATCGCGTAACGCCACTTCTTTAATAGCTCTACAACCGGTGGTAGGGTCAAGGCCTACATTGGGCTAACTAAGCTAAGGTTTCCTGTGACTTGGAAATTTCACGTAGCTGGATAATCAGCGTTCGGGCGAGGCGGCTCAGACGAGATTCGACTCAGATACTATCATGTGTTTGTGCCGCACGCTAAAGTTTCGGCTATCGAGGCTCCCAAAACGTAACGCCACTACTTCTTCGTAAATGGCTAAATAAGCGTTTTGTGGTCACAATGCCTTCCTTGTTGAGGCTTTCTATGTCTTGAATATCCAGAATTTCCTCCTCAATCAATCCTGCGAACATCGTAAACGCATTGTAGCACTGAGGTTCATGAAAGGTGATACGAATTTTGGGAGGTTCTAGCAATAATGGTTTGCCAAAGGTCAATTTTTTTTTGCAATATGTTCATATCGCAATTTCAATTCAATTTCGCATAACATATCGCAGTTTCAAAACGCTCACGAAATGTAATGACAAAGGTAGTAGAGTATTTGTTTAGTGCCGGGGAAAAGCGAGAGTGAATCACATAACATTGCGCGTAGAATTTCCTACGCGAAGAGAAGGAACAGGTGCGTTAAATCAGGACCCATTTGGTGGCATGTGTGTATGTGTGTGTGTCAATATACTCATACAATTGTACAGACGAAAAATGGAATAGTTTTAAGCAGCAAGTTAAAAACAAAACTCACAGAAAATCGTAAAACTTTGGGGTTTTGTAAAAATGTACGCGACAGCAGTGAGGCGTAGCAAGACAATTTAAACCTGGCTCCCAAAAACGTATGTACAGAAAACGAATTACAAAGCAAGTAAGGGTATAAAAGCAAACGATCGAACGAGTTGAGCAAGATACACCGGAAGGCTTTTAACAAACAATAAGGGTTGGTAAATCGGGGCACCGGACGACCCAGCCCGTAAAGTCCTTTTAGGCTGCCCACATGGACAGAGGAGGCGTGGTAGGCCCAAACTGAGATGGAGTGATGGCGTGGATGCGTCCGCCAAAAAGGCCGGGATCAACGATTGGCAGACGACGGCGCTCGACCGCGAGCGGTTCCGGTTTCTCCTGGAGCAGGCCAAGACCGCCAAGCGGTTGTAGCGCCTGATAAGTAAGTAAGTAAATCGGGGCTACTATGTCTATGACATGAAGAAATCAGCCACCACTTACGTTGAGGCTATCATCTCCATAGTCGCTTGAACGTGTAATCAAGATTGGCATAATTTTTCTGCCAACTGATAGCATAATTATCTTCATTCAGAGATGTGTTTGATGAGATAAATACAAACCGATATTGTTCTTGGTCCTTAACGAACTTCTGTCGAAATCGGTTTTAGCTCATTCAGTTGCAATCCACGAATGAAAGCATATTACTCTTTGCTACTACTATTTTTACTACTCTTTCCTCATGCAGCTATTGTATCGTTTTGCTCAAGGATGTCGAACTTTTGGCTGCGTGAACTATATAGCCAGCTTGTAAACGTCTGCTATGTACAGTCGTGTGGAACGTATGAATCCACTAACATTGGAATTTTAAAAAAGAAAGATTTTACAGGCAAAAGCCTCACGTAGAAAGGAAACAAGAAGGTAGGCAGGCAAAAAGGAAATAAGTCATAAGAAAACGCAAGCAATATAATTAGAGCCTGATAACTGAAGAGCACGATGCGACTCTGTGGTCGGCAATCTTCGGCTCATTCATTGTTGAAGTACGGTTGTTGAGCAAATTGGAAACCTTTCTAACATCATTAGTTTCACAATCAGCATGACCCATAAAAATGGCAAAGAATTCTTTACGAATCCTTATTTAATGGGCTCGAATCATTGGAAACCCATCGTATTGCAATAATCTGTGTATGCATTTTGATCCCAATTTTACCATGTTATGGTTAATTTATTTTCAAAACAAATTTGTTTGATATTTTAACAATTTTCTTGTATTTGTTGTTTGCGAGAACCCTTTTAGCTGCGTTCGAGAGGAAGATGATAAGAAGGATCTTTGGTCCCGTATGTGTGGAAGGACAATGGAGGAGCCAATACAACGATGAGCTCTACGAACTGTACGATAGTCTCACTGGCGTTCAGCGAATTACACTCGTCAGGCTCCGGTGGGCCGGTCATTTCATTAGAATGGCACCGGACGACCCAGTCCCTATAGTCCTTTTAGGCTGCCCACATGGAGAGCCCACAATATTACAGAGGAGGCGTTTTAGGCCCAAACTGAGCTACAGAATTAGAAGAAACTTTTTGTTGTTTTGAGCTTATTCGAATGCCGTTCACTTGCTTAGCTCAAGCGCTTAGCAAAATCAATAGATAATCGATTCACAGAGTGATGATACAGTAACATCCCATTTAATGCTGGAGCAGTATTGCTTTGTAATATTGTGGTTCTACTTTTGGTCTTACTTGTTCTGCTTTTTTTTTTCAAGGTGCGTTCATTTTAGTGTCCTTCAAAATTCCAAAACCAACCGACCTGCGAAGACGACATCCAGTTAGTTCCGTTGCCTTTTCTTCAGAAATAATTTGCTTCTCCGCGCCGATCTTTCGCAGTTACTCAATCGAGCAAGATAGGTGTCCTGATAGCTGACTCCATTGCTATCATTGTTTCATTGCTGTTGCTCAATTATATCATTCAGCGTACAAATCGTGCTATATCTAGCCCTGCTTGGTGCTGGTTCTGGGACGTAATGCGATCGAAAATGGGAAGTGAAATGACGACTAGCAATCGATGTCACTGGCCGGGAAAATATGTGAAGCTTAGAGTCGTCGTGCAATGTGTTGTACATAGCTTGTTCCAAATGGAAGCGGACGGGGGAGCACATCGAATAGTAAATTCCTTCGTACAGACGGATAGTGTGGCAAGAATTATCAGAGCTAATTCCTCTTATTACGTAAAGTATGAGCAGCGCTCATCTTGAGGACGGCAGGAAAGAGGTAGAAGGGCAATTTAATATGATGTGTGTGTGACACCAACGATTTTGGGGTTTCACTGGGCGAACGATGCTAAAATTTAGGAGTAATGCAAACCCATCATTCAAACGCAGCTTATTACCCCAACGGCGCTAGCCGTAAGGACGAAGAGGAAGAGAGCGATGAAGGGGGAATATGCTCATTTACCTTAGCGAATAAATTATCAAATTTAGTGATTTAAAAACAAATACAACACATAGTGGGAAATAAACAAACGCAAACTAAAACAATTCAATGGAAAAAAAAAATATATATATATATAAATGTAGCGGAACAAGGAGTTACTAGGCAGATACGAAAGGGACAAAAGCATATACTCACACCCACACACATTCACACACACACATCCACACAAGAGATGAGAAAAGGCGCCCTAAACATACGAGATGTTTCATCTCTCGAGTTAGATTAGGTAAGGGTTCAAGGATGAAGTAGCAAGGTAGGTGAAAAAACCTTTTAGAAAACTAAAAAATCGCACAGTCAACACACACACATACACACACATCCATGAACGCGTTGGAACGGTAAACGATCGACGACAAGAAGGAAGGATCAAGCTAGAACTATCTCGCATCGATGCAAAAAAGAGTCGCTGTATGTGCGATCCTTTTGTAAAAATTATATTTTTGGGTATTATATGAGATATCCTGGATGAAAGATCCTGAAGCGATACGAGTCTAGTTTTTTTTCAAGCGAGGTCCTTGCAAGAACATTTCGAGTCAGGTATTGCGCAAGCGTAAGCGAGAGAGGTCTCCAACCTATGGCTAAGTCCTTCAGTGCCGAAGCAAGAAGGACAAGGCTCGCGATGAGTTTAAAGTTGATGGTAAAACATAGAAACATTTAATTCTCATTTGCTTGAAGGAATCTATATAAAGTAACGCTAGTTTCTGTGGTTCTCTCGTAACCGCACATACAACCGTGGGCCAGATGCGCACAGTGAAACGATCGTTATTTGCATTTTTGATGTCATATTCACATGCAACGTGAATAGCCCAAATTATGGTACTTTTTCATCAATACGGGCCTTTGGCTAACTATTTCGGAGATCCTTGGCGTAGCGGAATAGAAACAAAACAGTACACTCATGCACATTCACACGTTGACAGAAGAAAAACTATGAAAAAGCCAGCATTGCCGATAAGTAGTAGCGTAGCAAGTTTTCGAGCGTGCATAATTGCAGCATGATTGAAGGGCAGCGTGGCATCATTGATGATAGAGCACTGTTCGATCGAGACGCAGAGCGGCGGGCAAATTGCAGTGAGAAGCAGAAACGAATGAAATAAAAAGGCTAAAGAAATTATGATAATGATAAATAAAATATTAGTGTAGCATCTACTACGTTCGGGGGCGCGATGGGAACACTCGCGACCGCCCTAGGATGTTAATGATATAACACAAAACAAGAGGACCCCGAGGCGGATTAGAGGGCGAAAGGCATTTGCATCTAAGAAATGCAAGAATGAAAGCAAAGGGGTAAACGAGGGAAAGGGGCGGATATAGTGTGGAAGTGGAGGAATAAAACATTTAATAAATTTAAAATAATAACTATTAAAAAGAATTATTGATTAATGAACAAGGAAAAACGATGCAGATAAATAATTATAATAAATTATTTAAGATATGGAAATCTTCTATATGTAATAATTATTAAAAAATTTAAATAAAAAAATAAATATTTAAAAAATACCATGCGAACAAAAGATGAAATCTGTCGAATAGTAAAAGTGATAGTTTCTTTGATTTATTGATAAGATTTAAAGGGATGGATATTTATTAACGTACTTTTATTCCATTTACTGGTTTGATAAATTTAAATTGGTATTCTATATTTAACGTTCTTTAGGAGCGTTTTACGAAGCAGTTAAGCGTGTTACAGCAAGCATGCTAGTAATAAAGCGCATGACACAAGCTATAAACAAATGAAGCTAAGTAAAGATTTTTAAAATATGAATGAAATGTGTTTTTGCATCACGACGGCTGAGTGATTTACCTATAGTTAATATTTCAAGGATGTAAATGAGTGTCCTTTCTTTGCAACAGGATCATTTAACGCGAGGATTCGAGATTGGAACATTTCAAGCTGTCACATGTGACAGCTTTTCGATAAACGTCAAACTGTTCGAGCTTCAAGCGCAGAAAAAACAAGAAGAAATACGAATAAAATATCTCAGCGCTGCGTTAAAGCGAGACAGACGATCATAAACATCATGTCGTGCGGGCAAGTGTAACAGAGAAAACTAGCAACAGGCACGCACCAGACCGCGCGAAAGAGCGAGAAAGCACGACCGAGTGAATCTTCCGAATCGAATGGTCATCCCGGATATCTCCTGTGAAATTTATAAGAAAAAGAAGCCGCACCAGGTCGCATAACCACCCTCCCCCCCATCTTTGAGGCGAACTTTGATGAAAGAGGCCACAGGGGTGTAAAAGCGTGTCCGGTGTCCCTTGGTGTTTGCTGGTAGTGACGCTGATAAGTGGTGCCACTCAACGGAAAACGAAGCGTATCTAAAGATAAGGTTTCCAGCCGATTCGTTCGCCCAAAGCAAACCACGCGCAGTGTAAAAACGCCACCGTTGCCCGTCACGAAAGCACCCACAAATGGGGCCATCTAGCAGCGTACGAACGTTCACCGTGGTGGTGGCAGTCCTGGCCACGCTGGCTAATGGCCACTCCGACACGAGCAGCGTCCAGCTGACGAAGGAAAACTTCGAGACCGAGATTGATGGCAGCAACTACTTCGTTATGTTCTACGCACCATGGTAAGTAAGACCGGTTTCGATCTCCCACAACGCAACACACACACGCACGCACATGTTCCGTGCGTAACCGGCATCTGTGGCGGGTGCTGGGAGTTATTTTTAAAATCGCTTTCTATACCCGCGCCATTATGTTTTGCTTGTTTTCTTCCCTGCTTTTTCCATGAATCGATGATGGCGGTAGGTGCGACTACTGTAAGAAGTTAGCCCCAACCTGGGCCTCGCTGGCCGAAGCCCGGAATGTAGCACCGGACAGTCCGGTGCGTATCGGACGCGTCGATTGCACCACCGATGGAGATCTCTGCACGGAGCACGACATCACCGGCTACCCGATGCTAAAGCTATTCCGGAAGGGATCTTCCGGTAGCGAGAGTGGCACCAAGTATCGCGGGGGTCGCGATCTCGCTCAGTTTAACGCATTCATTAGCGAGCAGCTTGAGGTGGCAGGCGAACCGGCTGGTGCGGATGATGAATCCTCGCAACACGGTGACGGTCCGGACGCTCCCGCTGTGCCGGTGTCCCCGCTAACCGAGCTCACGGAGGACACGTTCGCAAAGCACGTGTCCAGTGGCAAGCATTTCGTAAAATTCTTCGCACCCTGGTGCGGCCACTGCACCAAGCTCGCACCGACGTGGGAGGAGCTGGCGCGTAGTCTCGAGCAGGAGCAGGACATCCGGGTGTCAAAGATCGACTGCACGCAGTATCGCCCTATCTGCACCGATTTCGAGGTGAAGGGCTACCCGACCTTACTGTGGATCGAGGATGGCAAGAAGATCGAAAAGTACACCGGACCGCGGACACACGCCGATCTGAAGCAGTACGTCGCCAAGATGGCCGGTGGGCTGCGAGCGGCCACGGTTGAGGAGGGTGCTGGGCAGGGTGAGGCGGCGGGTGGGACGCTTGAGGCGGCGGAACGGGACGACAACAAATCGGCGGTGGTGCAGCTTGGGGAGAGTGATTTCGCGAATGCGATCGCTCGCGGTGTCACGGTGGTGAAGTTTTACGCACCCTGGTGTGGTCACTGTATGCGTCTGGCACCGACCTGGGAGCAGCTGGCGGAGAAGCTAGCGTCCCGGGGTGACGTCACGATCGCCAAGGTGGACTGCACGGTGGACACGAATAAGGAGCTGTGCGGCGAGCAGGAGATCAGCGGTTATCCGACCGTGTTTCTCTACCGGAATGGGGAGAAAATCACCGAGTACTATGGACGTCGTTCGCTGGAGGATTTGCATGAGTTTGTCATGCAACACCAGCAGGATGATGGGCAGCAGCATGATGAGCTGTAAGGTCCGCACTCTTCTGTTCCCTCCCCGAAAGACGCATTTATCCCGTTTTGCGTTTCTTAGAACCTTTTCTCCCACCCCCTTTCGGCAACCAATTGAATCGAAGCTGCGGTTTTGTGTTAATGTTTAATTTTTATTGCAATAAAGTGTACCCACAAACCGGCGGGACGATTACGTCCTGGCGCGAACATGTTTGTTGAAAGGGTAGTATCAATATATGTGTTAGTTTGAACAATGTTAATACTATAAACGAAACTGGAAATCAAGCAACACGCTTGGTAAGCGCTGCGTTAAGGCAGAAGGAATGATCGTATCCATTGGATCGATGCTTTTCTGGAACGTTTTTAAAGTACAAGCCGTTACTACTCGCTTTCATCAACATCGTAATCGACGCCTTTCTGAAGACGTTTCAAATTCCTGTAAATAAATTACTATAAATATTATGGTGCTCTCTTTAGTTAGCGTTCATTTACTTACAAAACCATTTTGCGTTTTCCGATCCATACTGGGCTTTTCGGTTTAGCAGGGCTTGCTACAGCCGAGTTATTGGGTTTGGAGTTGCGGTTCTTGGGTCCAGGTTTTGGCCTTGGGATTATGGGAATGCCCACGGCCTTCATAGTCATAGTGCGCATTTCCTGATTATCGAGCAGATGCTGAACATTCACATTTTGATTGTTGATTTGCATAGGAAATTCTTCATCGAATTTTTTCGCATCGAACTTAGCCGTTCTAATGGAGGCTGTAGATTGGAAAGAATAAAAGCTATCTAATTTCAACGAGAACAAATGGCATAGGTTAATGGTAAATAATACGTACTTCTTTTCAATATAGCCCCTTCGGTACAGTATTGGGCAATCTCAATATCCTTCAATTCCAGTTCTTCTCTCAACGCTTTATTCTTAGCGCTCAATAACAGAGCAGTGCGCCACAACGGCATTATAATGCACGAGGAAAGCTGCTCTGGTGTACCTAACTTCAAATTAAAATGGAAAAGAACAGGGTACTCCTTCACGTAATACTTTACCACGAGTTGCACTGCGTCTGGTTCTTTTGTTAACTTATCAATCGTAGCACCTCCCGAGAGCAGGGTGCTTTTGATGAGCTCTTCATTATAATTGATGCTCGAGTTCAGCAACTAGATATTTACGCAATTTAAGTTCAGTTTAGCAACTAGATATTTAATTCGGTTGCATGCTAGCTTCATACCTTTTGACGCTGTAACATTTCCTCCTTATTTATTTCCTCTATCCAGACATGTTGCATATCGAACAAAATGCATTTTATAACATTATTATTATACGATAAATCCACACCGTAGAAACTATCGGTTTCTTTGTCAATAAATTGGGTAAAATTACTCATGTTTGCACGTTTAACTTCGATCTCGGGAGCGGAAATGAAAAAGACCACCGTCAGCGTTGAACTTCCCTCTTGAAATGCGCGGACTATGCTATCTTTGATGCCACAACGGTCCAAGAACGCGCGTTATTTGAAACAAACTGAATCGTTTAGTTTACATTAGCTAGTTTAAAAGCGCATACTAGGTTCAACAAACGCGTTTTCTATATTTTCCTTGAGCTTCAACTAATGTCAAGCCGGCTTTACGGTTTCGTTTTTTTGTTGATAGGCAATTAGGTTTCAAACGGGAAAACTTTAACATTTCTTTTTATCCTAGCCCTTCATCTGTACATTTGTGAATGGAATAATTTTATTTTTTTTCCTGCGTAGTTGAGATAACACAGCTCATGGATCAGGATCCTTAGTAATGGGACATTTAAGAAGCCTAAAACAAACTTTATAGTAACAATTTGTTCGAACATTTTTGCAGACTCGGTGCATATACTGATTGACATGTGCTCCTATAAAAATACTGGGATAAAAGTCTAGCGCTATAATTTACCGAAGAATTTAATTAAACGGCCAATTTGGTATTACTTAAAACGATATATAATATGTTTTTGGTGATTCTTACACTTTTGCATGTTAAAAATCCCTAAAAAAAATTTCATATATTTTAATGCCTATATTAAAACGAATTTATCGGGTAATTTTTATCATTTTTGATGAAGGAATCACAAAATAATTCAAATAATATAGTAGAAAGAAAAAGAATAGCGTTACATGTCAGTTGAGAAAAAATCCCAAGCCTGAACTTACGATACGAATATGAATTTAGGTGCGATTATATCATTGCAGTTCTATAAGGGTCTAGTAATATTTTAAGCTGGTTCAAAACAAATACTTAAATTGCCAAGAATTGATTGAATATTGTAACAACTTACTATTGTATTCGACCCATTTGAAAAACTATCACTTGTTTGACAAGGTATTTATCTCCGATTCAGCTGTATTGACTGGTGCTAAAACCTTTGCTAGTTTTATATTATATACAAAAATGACACTGATAATACAAAGAAGTATATTTTGTTTCTTTGCTCTCAAATGCTTATCACTTGAAAAAGAACTTATATAATGGCCCTAATAATAAAAATATTTCTTATGGCCGTTAGGCGTTGCATCACAAATGCAACAATTTTTCATGGAAAGTGTATTTGTTATACAAGACTCATAACATACTCATAACATATGCTCATACAATCGTTGCTGCTCGAAGTGGACGGTAGCATCCAGTGTATTTCATTGTAAGGCATATGACTCTAGATAGTTGAGCCTATAAAAAAGAAGTAAAGCTTTAAATATATTAGAAGTGACTCTACAGTATTTAAATATAGAAGGCTATATCCCATTTCGCAAAAAAGGAGGAGAAGAAGAAGAAGAAGACGAGGAAGAAGTTGATGATGATGATGATGAAGATGATGAAGAAGAAGAAGAAGAAGAAGAAGAAGAAATGGTAAAAATGGTAAAAATGTATTTAAGCCCTCGTCCGACAGCATGGGTTGGTGTCTGAGGAAATTAGCATTGACAGCACTTAGATTGACAGCATTTAGCCGATATTTTTTTGTTTTCAACTAGATCAAACATGCTATAGATCATTTATTCAAATACACATTTTTCAATTTGACCGTTGAAAATAAAAATAAACTGTGAGGAGGGAGGGGGGTTTTTGCGTGTGTGGAATTGTTGGGTGGGGGGGGGGGGTGGATATTTTGCATAAACTTCCCTCCCCAACCACCAATCAGGTTGTTCGATGAATGGTGGGGGGTTTGGGTGGGTGAGGGGTTTGTTGGGTGGGCGGAGGGGTTGATATTTTGTATGAGTCCACCCCCCCCACCCACCAACTCCACACATTCAACAACACCCTTCCTCTTCTTACAATTAATTTTTACTTTCAACGGTCAAATTGAATAATGTGTATTTGAATAAATGATCTATAGCATAATTGATCTAGTTGAAAACAAAAAATATCGGCTAAATGCTGTCAATCTAAGTGCTGTCAATGCTAATTTCCTCAGATAACAACCCATGCTTTCGGACGAGGGCATAAATACATTTTTACCAAAAAAACTAAAATTTTCGGTAAAAACGTAATATAAACCCCCCCTCCCTCTTTTTTGACAGGACCCTGAAAATAGGAGCGCCGTCATATATACGTCACCCATGGATCGGTGTTATGTATAAACAAATGGGTTAGCTCAAAAGTGTCTTGTTTACTTTTATTCATCTATTAAACAAAATCATATGAGTTTCAAAAACATAGAAATCACTAGAAATTAGAGTTATAAAGTTTCTACATTTTTATTTTAACCAAACGTTATTTCGAGAATGCCTATCAGTATTCAAACAGGCGCTTTTTTACAAATCTAGTCTTGTGTCTTTGGGAAACTTTCCTTGGCTTTCATATATTTATGCCCTCGTCACACAGCATTGTTGGTTTGCAAACTGATTGGTTGGTTGATGTGGGGTGGGGGGGATTTACGCAAAATATCAACCCCTCCCCCACCCAAAATCTCCCTCGACTCTCCCAATAACCCGATTTGCAATCCGCTGATTGAGGATTCAGTGATTGGGGAGAGATGTTTATACAAAATGTCAACCCCCATCCAACAACCCCCTCCCCCTCCAACAACCCAACACACTTAACATTCCCCCCCCCCCCATCTCCCAATTACATACATTTTTACCCAAATATTTTTTTGGGAAAAACTATATTAACGGTGAAATTAATTTGACAGTATTTCACTTTACCATGTAAACAAGACATTTTTGAGCTAACCCATTTGTTTATATATGTCACCAACCATGGGTGACGTATACATAACAGCATTCAAACTGTCAGGGTCCTGTGAAAAAATTGTGAGTGGGGTATGTGTTGAGTGTTTACCTTTATTTTTATTCCGGCAGTTGCCCAGCGTGCATTGTTATCTGTCAAGTGTATCCTATAAACACAGAGTTCGACGGGTGTAGAGCTCGATGTAACTGTTTATCATTGAACTGTCAAAACATGGATGGGATTAGAAGAAAGGAGCTAAAAAAGAATTGAGAAGTTTTGGTGCACAGTAATCCATACAAAGATTCTCGAATAGACACGACGTACTGGTGTTCTCCGCTATTGTATTGGTAGCCTAGTGAAGAAATTCCAACGTAGGCAGGATCCCCGTGCCATTCCATAGAACTCAACAAGACAACGCAATAGAAAAGCATGAAATAGGCACTGAAGGATATGCGCGATGCTGCTCGCAATCCAACTATTTAACTATCTCACGACCATATTGTTGGAGCAGGAAATGATTGACGCCTCGTTGGGTGCATGGCACTAGTCAAATTGAGCGGCTGTTCGTGATTTTCAGCAGCCAAATATTTCTGTGCTCTCATCAGTACATCCGCCATTTGGGGCAAAACACAAATTTTACACACCTGCAGCACGTAGTAAAGTGAAAAACGCTGCGTTCTTTATCGTACTCATCCAGCTCGTCCAATCGAGTTGCGAGCTGTTTTTCACTGCTAGGTTTCGTTGGGCAACCATGCTGGGTTCGCTGGATACTAAATAATGGAATTGGGCTCAGATTGTGACGAACAGCAGGATTGTTCTATGACGGACGTCGGTGATAAGCTGGATTGTGGCCAAAAGATGGTAAGTCTTGCGAAGTTTCAGCCTTCAGGGGGTGACGGGTTAGGAAAGTTTAACGGAAGAGGGTAATCGTAACGATAAGTTATATTTTCTGATGGTCAGTTTAAAAACAAACAATTCGAAACAATAATATCGAAGAGCGGAAAATAGCTTTATATTATACGTGCAGCTTTGCTAAAAATGTTACTGTAAATAGGGGTGAAGATCAGATAGATAACCATACATTTGCAGCTGTAATAATAATCCTCTGGATTTGATCAAAATGCAGTACCGACAGGAATTATCGACGTGCTCGAGGTTTAGCAGCTGTACGAATATACTACAACCTGATGAAACTTCTCTTCTCAAACGTCTTGGCGCGACGATCGAAGCTGTTCCAGTACTAACACATGCTTCTGAGACACAGAGTCTGTACAAAGTTGACGAAAATTAGAAAATAAGTTGTACAAGTTATTAAAATGACACAGGACAACACAGCACGAAAAGTCCTTGTTGACAATCTAAAGAGCTGAAACCCTAGTAGACTAAAATTAAGATGGAGTCGACATTCAACCTATGGTTAGCAATAAGCTATGGAGAGAATGAGGAAAATATCATGTTTTGTTTGTTTTAACATGGTGCATAAAAATGGTTGATGTAAAAAATAGTCCGTTTTTGTAAATAATTTTGTTTATTTACTGCTTTTATACTTGCATAAATGGTACTGCCTTCGACTCGACAGCTGCACAACACCAACAGCGTACTGCAAAAGATTGCGAACCTCTATGCCGAGCGTCTGATGTCCGATGTGACCCTCGTGGTCGGTGATAATCGATATCCTGCGCATCGTATCATCCTTTGCGCCAGCAGTGACGTATTCCAGGTGATGCTAATGAATGCAACATGGCGCGAGTTTGGCGATGCGGTCATCACGCTGCAGGAAGAAGAGAAGTGCCACGGTGTGTTCCCGCAGTTCCTGCGCTACATGTACATCGGCAAGATGACGATATCGGTGGACACAGCCGTCTACATCCTGAAGCTGGCGGACAAATACAACATCCACGATCTTGTGCAGATGTGCATCGATTACATGAAAAAGCACATCAACAAGGCGACGGCAAAGGGCTACTTCGTGGAGTGGCTGCACAACGTGCTGCTGATATGCCCGGGACGTAAGGATTTAATCTCCCTGCTGGAGAACTACCTCAAGTGGAACCTTGAGCGCATCGTGCTCTACCCGGGCTGGGAGAACCTGAGCCTCGGTGTCATGAATTGGCTGCTGCAGCAGAACGATCTGGTCGTGCGCAGCGAGTTCCGCCTGTACGAGCTGGTCGAGAGCTGGTTCAGCTACCAGAAGCGGCAGCTCGAGATCCGCTCGGACATGCGCGCCCAGGACCGGGAGGGTGCGATCAACAAGCTAATCTACGGTGTGCTGGTTCACATACGCTTTTCAATGATGAGTCTTCCGCAAATGGCGAACGTGCTGATGAGCACCTCGGTGCGCACGCTGAAGGAGTTCTTTGTGGCGCGGGTCGCCGACGGAATGAACTTCCACTCGCGCCATTTGGAGGTGGTGAGCGCGATCCGCCAGACGGAGCATGGTGAGCTGCTGTTTACGCCCCGGCTGTACACCAGCGATCTGTGGAGCCTCGAAATTGCGGTCAACTACTTTGACAAACTAGACAAGTACTCGAGCGTGGCGTCGGTGTTCTTTTCCCCGACGAACTTCAGCGATGTGGACGGTAAGTCGGCGATTGTCGAGCGTTATAAAGGGGCGTTATACAAAAGCGTTATTTTATCTGCGCTTCTAGAGGAAAGCAATGGATGGGATGTCGAGTTTTTTCCGCTTGGCGTGCGGTACAAACCGGCCCAGCTCATTGGCGTCTATAGTGCGGCCACGAGCCGCGAGATCCCGGAGAGTATCATCCGTACGGTGCGGTTACGGGTCACCACCCAGGCCACGATGCGCTGTGAAAGCCGTTATATGGTAGGTTAACCGTCTCCCTTGCAGCATAAGAACGAATATTGCGTCACATTACTTTTCTAACCTTTTCCAATATCTCCTCACAGATCGGGGTGCTGATATGCGGCATGATGAACGACGAGGAGTACGTGCATAATTCGCTCGTACGCATGGCTTACTTCTCCAACGATCAGCGTGTATTAAATATAGATAATCTAATTCCATTCGATGAGCTCCAGCTGGGTGGCCAAAGCTTGAGTCACTATCTGGTGGGTGAGCATCTAGACACGATTAAGATTAAAGTGGTAATCGTGCCACTGAACCCGTTCTCGAACGTGTTCGCTCCACCGTTGGAGTAGAACCTGCCTTCTAAGGCAGCGCGAGGCTAGTTGCTTCTGATGGATTTTAATATCGCAATTTGTATAGCATTTTTTCGCATACCGACTAGTAACGTAATCCTTGTATAATACATTCGTAACTCAGCCCTATCGCCCTTCCTTTTCAGAAGCGGTAACATCACTATGAAAAGCTGATGATAGTCTTTTGTTTCATTGCGAACACAAAATGGTATTGATTCACATTTGAGGGTTATCTTCCTGGGGAATGCCTGAAATGTGAGAATGATGTTCAAGGATACATCATTTTTTGTTGTGTACATATTTGTACATACCTTCACTATTAGCTCAAAATTAGCTATATATTTCAATTGGCTTGAAGCTAATTCGTCTAGATTCTACACGCTCTAATTATTGGGTTTATCTTACTAATTCTTGTATGCATGTGACGCATGAATAAGGCAGATGTAGTGTTTAGATTAGGGCCTAGTCACTAGGTAAATTATATGGCGGAAAAATGATCGTACTTTCGCGCCTATAATACCATCATTTTAACATGGTTTGTGTTTACAAGCAGGGTTGATTACATCATCAGCAAAACATCATCTACCCATGATCAGAGGTACATACTGAGTCAGTAGCAAATTGAGATAGAACAATGGCGTTGTATGTATGCCAAAAAGTAAAAGTAGGGTGATGTTTCAAATCGATATATTAAACGTGTTTTGAAGTGATTATAAACATCAAAACTGAGGTGGTATTCTGAGTATAAGGCGTTCCCGGTAATTCAAGGCAGTACTTTGTTCCATTTCCATAGTTGCGTTATCCCCCTTTACTTCGATCGGCCTTCTTTTCATCTTATTGTTTTTGAACATCTATTGTTGTCGCTGATACTAAATGGTTTAAACAAATTTTGGTCCTGAAGGAATCATAAAAAGATCCAAGATCGACACGATTACTGTTCGGGTTGTGATCCGAACGTTTCGATTTTAATTTGAATTTTTAATTTTTCGTTCCATTAAATTGTTGGAACATTATTTCGATGTTAAAATTTAACGCATATAAATCCTAAAATATAATCATGCATAAATATTACTGAAATATTAATATTTGGGCCATTAACGGTTTATTATAACAATCCTTCTTTACTGCCGGACGCTAATACAACAAACAGATGCCATCGACGTAGATGTCGTCAACCGGGTTATCTGTATAGGTCGTGTCCGTAAATTAAGATACCTTATTTTTAATAAGAAATGATATTTTATAGTGTACGAAATTGCAGCGCAATCTTTTCGTCATTGTTCACTCGAGGGTGAGTGTCTTTATACCTGCGTCATACTAGTCTCCGGCCATCTCCCGCAGGTGTTGGCCGAAAAAAACTTAAAACAAAATTTACAAGGACTATTGTGTAACCTATAGTCACAATGTAATTAGCAAAATTGGTTCCCCTATTCCTCGAATTGGCACACAAATTATGTAGACCAGGGGTTGGCACAGTTTTTACTGTGGGGTCCAGACAGTGAAAATTAGCCAGAAACTGCGGGCCATATGAAACAAATCTTTAAACATGTGAATAAGACGAGGCAAAATGAACAATTCAGCACAACTACAAATTAACACTTTGACTAGTTTCTATTTCACTAAAATGTGGGATGGAATACGATTTTTTTCGAAAAAAATGTAGATAGATACGATTACGTTGGTGTTGATTTCAGATTCGAAGGTCAAAAAATAATCTGATATTGTTATAATTAGGTTTTGTGTTCTTCATAAGACCTACAAAAATTTTCTCTCGGGCCGGATCAAATCAGCTAGCAGGCCGGACTTTGCCAACCTCTGATGTAGACAATACAACACGGTTGCGTTTGTATTCATCGGTTAACATAAGCGGTAGCCAAATCCCGCAGACCTTATAGTATTCTAAGCGTTATGATAACATTTTGCGCTTATCACTCGGTATTCATTGGGCTTTTTTTTACATCACATCTAACATATCTCCTTCACTGGCCCGCTCACATTTGAGCACGTCGTACTGACACTAATTTTCTGTGCTATGGGTTTGCATTTTAGATTAACCACCAAGAGAGGGGGGGTTCCATTTTAGCACCATGTGCAGTACTTTTAAAAATACTAATTTCGTTCGATCTGGCTGAACTCTATAACACATCTGGATCACGTTTACTCACAATATTGGGAGTGCACCCGAAGTGATAAGGGAAGATTCCAGACAACCTCTAGTACAGCAGATGGCTACGAATTTCGATGTTTAAAAGTGTTTTTTCAATGCAACATTCGATTAACAGATCGCACTTTACAGATCAGCATCATCAGTAGGAATTGTGGAAGGATATGTTAGGAACACGACAGTGCCAGAAGATCTTGGTTTACGGACAGGCCTCATACAGGGGAAAATACGGTGTTATCTCTTCTTATGTCAGAACTATAGAAAAAGCAAAAGCAGCGTGGATGTCTATACCAAAAAAAAAACTACTTGAAAATGTTAAAACCTTGTTAAGAAAATGATGCAAACGGGTGATTGAAACCGCTAGATTTGTAACGGTGGGCTTAATATTTGTGGAATGATTACTAGGTTTTAGTTTAAAGCAAACTTATATTCCATCACTAACATAGTCGCAGTGTGATGATGAAGCATAAGTGCCAGTTACAATATTGTTAACATTAACAGCTAAACATATTTTTCTTTTATAATAACTCGCCAAATATAAAAGCCAATGTTGCAGGAATAAAACATTATTTTCGTAAACAGGGCTTGTTTGTTTATACTATAGTAATGTTATACATCAGCGATCATCGACTTATTTTATCTACCAGTTGTACTGGTTCTCGTTTCACGTTCATACAGTGTTTAGTTTAAATATACAAGAAAATTACGTAAAAACAATTTGCGGCTTTCTTACGGAGCCAGAAGCTACGTTAGATAATTAACCACATTAATGTAATTTGATTAATTTATTAGAGGCAGTATGATGCTGGGCTTTAGTATACTGTTGTACCGTTAGGACTTTACATGCCAACGGTTTTCGTTGATCCTGTAAGCCTTTTCAACGGTCCAACTCTGCACATTAGCAAAAGAAAGTTATACTTTAAGTGCTCGAAAACTTACGCTCGGCTTAAGATCGCTCATTACTGTACGCTAGCTCACGTTTTCATGTCCTTTTAAACCGGCTGATTTGCTCGTAACGATCCATTCCGACCTGCTCGCTATCTTTTCCTGCAGTAGCAGCAGCCAGCCCGGTCGTGCAGAATCGTGGTTCAAATCGATAGGATGAGCGGATGCCCTGTAAATGCTACCCTTTTGCGAGCAGACGTAATTGTAATTGGCGCGAACGAGTTTCAGATCTCCCATTGGTGCTTTAGGCAGTATAGGCTAATGAGACGTTTTAGTAAAACGCGCATAGTACCGTAGAATAGTACCGGCCGTGTGATGAATGCCGACAAAACCGTGTGTCGTGGCGAACCTGATTCGGCTCGCTGTGCATACCTAACAAATTGTGCTGTAATATAGAGCGGTGTTTTTTTTTCTAATAAAATCAAATGTACAACAAACGCGCCTGTCCAATGTCCTGTACAATATCTCTAACCCCGACACAGGAAGTGCTGCAAACGTATCCACCCCAGATCTCTGCGCCGGGCCCTGTGTGAGTGTGTGATTGATTTCGCAGGTTTCTTCTCTCATTCGCCTTCCTCCACCCTTCAACCCCACAGCGGGGTCGCGTCATAAGAAATTCACGCGCGGAGGAATTTAAAAAGGGAAAACCCCGAACGCGAGCGTATGATTTTCACTTTCGATGCGATCAGCACCACCGATCCCGAGGTGTTCGCCAGCTCATCAGGTGGACGACCACCGTAATTGCGGCCGTCAATTGCCCCCCCCCCCCCTCCTCCGCTCCCTTCTCGACCCTCGACACCGATGGGGGGACTATTAGAGGTCGGAGTTTTGCGTCTCCACCATTAGAGTGTGGTGCGTTAATAAGCCGCCACCGCGTGTGAGCGTGTGAAAGTGGTCGGAAAATTGGAAAGAGACGCGCATCGGTGTGTGTGTGTGTTGGGGGGGTGGGGAGGGGGGAAATCGCTACCTCAGCAGGGTGTTGCTCTTCTTCCCCCTCCTCGGTTGGTGCGTTATTGTACCTCTCGGGCGGATGCTGATGGTGGAATAAAGATGGCCGCTAGAGACACGATCCCTGCCCTTCCAAGGTGACCTTGAGGCAAGGTTCTAACTACTCAACGTCACCGCAATGGCGGACGTCGACCTGCATGATCGATAGCTGGCCCATTGTGTCTGCCATCGGGGCGACAACACCACCGATCGATCTTCGTACCCCACGGAAGCCCGAAATGACACGAAATGTCCCGCAGGGTGGTAAGGGTTCCGTTTTGACAGCTCGATCGCGCGCGCCATTGGTCGCCATTTTTTTTTTCGTTAATTTTTTTTTGCTTCTTTCATCCCTAGCTTATTGCTGCCACCATGTGCCGAAATCACGACTTGCGCCGATGACGGTTCGCTTTTGGGGTCACGCCCTGGGGCCACTGGGTTGCGTGTCCGTGTTTCGGTGACCCTGTTTCGGGATGGTCCCGCATCGGGATGCCCGATTCCGCTAATTAATCCATTAATCCGGCGTGTGTTTCGCGCTGCGACCGAAGCGAAAGTAGCCCCCGGGCTATGACGTCCGCGCGCCGCTCAACCGGCCAGTTGATTGATCGGTGGCGTCCCCGGGGGGTGGGATGGAGGGAGGAAGGTGGGCATTGGTCCACAGGGAGGGTGATAAAAGCGAACCGTTCTGGTTTTGGGGTGGGTGAAAGGAAGCGAAAGGAATGTTGATGAAACGCCTCGCCCCAAAACGCCCCCCGGGGGTTCGGTTCTGCCCGGGGTGTGGTGTCCTTGCGAACCGAAGAGCCAGAAGAGCACTTCCGCAGTAGATCGCTCTACCTTCCACGATAAGATCCACCGTGGGAGGGCGCCACTGTGCCGAATTCCGCCTTTTCGAGCGCCCTTCGCCGGTTTTATCGCGCAATCAGCCACATCCGGTCGAGAGGGCGGTTTGGGAGGTGCTGATTGGGGGTGGTGGTTGGTGCCTCTCTCTCCCTCCCCCACACCCCCCCCCCCCCGCTCAAAAGCTCGCATGATGCGCCCATTAAAAGCCCATTAATGGCGGAGCAAAAGCCCGAGCGAAAAAGCACGGGGTGAATGGCCGCGGAAAATCGGTGATCCCGCGGTTTCCGATTTCGATTACCCGATTGGGGATGGTGTGGGCGTAAGGGGTTGTGCGCGAGGCAGGCGGGGCACGGGTGCTCTCGAGAGTTCGGTGGCCTTCGCCGAAAATTTTCACTTTCTTTCGGAAAGTTCGGAAAGCTCGGTGGTGCGGTTTTGTGGTGGGTTCGCTCCAATTCACCCACGCCTCAATGGGTTTCCTAGAGGATGGATGGGGAAAGGGGGGTGTGTCCAATTTGTGGCGACGCCCTCACACCCTCACCACCAGCCCCTGGGCCAAGGGTGGCGACAAAACGCGGCGTAGGTTGCTTTCAAAAAATTAAGCAAAAAAAAAAAGAATGAATATATATATTTCAATGCAGCACAATAATCCGCTGTTTTTCCTAACACTGGAAGGGCAACCATGCAGCTGGAGGAAAAGGGCATTGAAGTGGCTCATAATTACCGGTTCCCACCGTTTAGTGTGTGTGTGTGTGTGTGTGAGAGAGAGAGAGAGAGAGGTGGGCTTTCGGGAGCTTTAAGCGCTAATCTATCGCGGACAATTCCGAGGACAATTCCCGCGGCACGCTCCCACCGAGCAAACAAAAGGGCCACCGCGTGAAAGTGTGTGCACTAATCAGGGCTGATTGTTTCAGTGGCCGCGTACTACGGGTTTCAGGGGAGGGGGGTGAGGTGGTGGCGAAGGGGGGGGAGGAGGAGGGTGCTTTTTTTGTTTTTCTTTTGGGGAGGAAATTTCATTTTGTTCGCGATTTGCTGCTTGTCTCGGGGGTTTTTCGGTTTTGTTTTACTTCTTTTCTTTTCTTCACCTCCCCTCCCCCGTTGTTACCCCTTCCCACTCGCCCCTTCTCCACGAAACACAAAAGATGCTTTCGCATAACGAAACAGCAGGCAACAAACCACCGGATGCTGGTGATAAGCCAACTCTGCTGACCACCTGCGGCCAGTTTGTGTTATTTTGCCTCCCTCCCAGGGTGATGATTTATCTGCCGATTGAATTGTGGGGGGGAGGGGGGGGGGGGTGGGGCGTGAGAAGGTGGCTTCCGGGATGCGGGGAATGGCTGGGGAACGTACAGAATGGCGCACTTCCAAACAATGGCACACTGTCCGGTAGACCGATATGCCATGGAAAGAGCCCCAACGAAGGGTTGGATCCACTCGCATGGATGGGCTTAAAAACCCTTCGCAAGGTGGGCTTTCTCGATCTGTCAATCCACGCACGCCGAATCCGCGGGACGTGATTCCTTGCGAAGAAATTCCACGGAAAGAGAAAACAAAAAAGGAAAAGAAACAAAGCAGCTAAAACCTTCACCGCAAAAGTCGGAAGCCGCTGCCAGTGACATTCCAGGGCACAACAAAAGGCACTTCGGACGGTGTTATGGGGTGGTAAGGGGGGGGGGGGGGGCTGCAGGAAATGTTTGAACGCTTCGAGTTTTGAGCCCCAAACCACAATGGCCGATAAGCGCGGCTCGCCCGTTTAACACCCAACGTTGCAGGGCTTCAGCGCTTGGGATCGAAATCAAATTAGAAAGCCGGACGGACATTTTTATGACCCGCAGCCTAATCTCGGGCCACATGACATGCCGTCCGGCTCGACCCACCGACCCATTGCGTGTGTGTGTGTGTGTATTTGGGTGTGTGTTTCGGCCATTTTGGGCCACTTCTTGGGGTCGCTAGTTTTTAGCCTCGCTGCAGTTGCTTCGATTCTAGCGCAGGCTTTTTCTCGCGGGTGCTTTTCTACTTTCTTTCGCTTCTTCGCCCTTTTAGCGCTGTTTTCCCAGCTCCGGATTTCCCTTCCCGTTCTGTGCGAAAATTAGAATTGCTCGATCTTTGTCACTATGTCACCTCCCAAATGGGACCCTTTTTGTACTCATTCTTGAGTGGGCAAATGTGTTTTTTTGAACTTTTCTTTTTGCTATTGCTTCGCTTTTTCTTGAGCCCCATTTCCGGTCCCCGGTGAGGCTTGCACCACCTTGCGGGTTTCCCTCTACACCGCGCCGCCTATCACGCACTTTCCCTATCGTTCTTTCGCCTTTCCATTCCACCTTTCATCTCGCGCTGCCTGCGTGGTCGCTGCCGTGTAGTGGTGTTGGTGTCGAACTGAAACAAGTGCCGCAGCAAAAAAAAAAAGATGGGAAAAATTAAATTCAAAAGTGTCACATACAATGCCAAGCCACGTGGTGTGTGCCGTTTTTTTTTGACTTAATTTTCCACCCGCTTTTCTCTACGCTTTGCATGATTTGCTTTCCAAGAAGGGGCTGTTCCATTGTGCGTCTCAGTCGCGCCATTCCTGGGCGAGATCCACGCCCTCGTGTGAATGTATGAATAAATGAGCCAGCAGACGATGGCTAGCAGCGCTGGAAACAGGGCGGGACCTTTTGGGGCAATTGGTCAAACGAGAAAGTTGCTGCGAAAATTTGCATCACCACCCAACTCTGACGTGACCGTGAATAAGTCTCGCCCATCTTCTTTTCTCCGTAGGTAGGGGGAGGTCTAAGGACCCCTCAACCTGCTCATCCTTCACCACGGAATGTTTGATGGAATTGCGTTAGTTTTGTCGCTTTCCCAGTGTCTCTTCCCGTACTTCGCTTTGCTCCTTTGTCACGCTCGCGAAATTCTCCACGCACGGCGAAGATTATGCGCGGATCGTGAGTCATCCCTCAGCGGGGAACTTCGAAACTACTACGTCAGTGACACATCCGCATTGCCTGAGCACAGGATCTTCGTTGTGTAGAACCTTTTTAGGAGTTGCGAAGGTAGCTTCTATCCTGTTGGTTGGTAGAAGCACTTCAGATTTTGTTAGAAACGCTCAGCTCCTTCACGAGATCAGCCTCCAAAAACGGACACCCTGTCCGGTAGAGAAGCCCAGCCAAAGCCCCATTGACCCATTGGCGGCACCAGCTGGTCCTCCAGGTGTCCAGAAACGGTCGGTACACACGTCATGTGCCGTCAAAACGGGGGTGAAACCCACCACCAGACCTAGACGTGACTGGCCGGCGCAATGATCAACCCCTTTTTCGGACCTTGCCGCAACCGTGTGCTATTTCTGTGCGGATTTCTTCGCTCACTTGCGCGGGTTCTTGCAGGGCTCGGACGAAACAGGCCCTGCCGTTGGGGTTAACGATGCTGCCCGTTTTAGAAAAAGTGATCCAGATCCGCCAGAGTCCGGTTCCACCCGGTTTGGCAAGCGCTTCGTCGGCTTCATGCGCTTTTTTTTTTGCCTCCATTGGGTGTTGTTCCACCCTTCTTCTACCCTTCCGGCACCCGTCGTGTGGCCCTTTTCTGCGATGGTATCGATCGATCGGCTCCATCGGCCGGGCTTCTGAAATAGTTGCGATGAAATCCGTGCCCGCGGCAAAAGCCGAAACTCCAACACCGGACTCTCGAGGGCATCTTCCTCGTGGCCGGATCCGGCGGCTTGGGTTGCCCTTTTTCGACCTGACCGGCTCACGGGTCGGTTTCGGGGCCAACCGGATGTTTGATTCCCGGGGGCCCTCAGGGCCAGAGCCATCTGTCGATGTTCGCGTCACGTCAGGTCTTTGGGAGGTTTGTTTTCGACCAACTCCGGAGTCAACATTGAACGAGTGTGACTCATGTGTCTTCTTTTTGGAGAATCTGTACTATTTTTATGATATCTTCGCAGCACTTCCCTATGTGGATCTTCAGAACCTCGTGTCACTAGTTCCTGCTCATAAGATGAAGGCCAAACTAAGATCTTTGTGCTCGCTGGTCTCTCTGGCTAAAAAAAACGCCCTCAGCGTTCATATCAACTCGCTTATCGTTAGTTCTCGAGCTGTTGTTTCCCGTTTTGCTATTCCTCCAGTCAGAACCATTCTTTTATCGAGTTCTTCTAACCGCTTGCGAGCACACACTTTGAGCTCTGATAACGCAAACATTGCCAGTCTGTGCGCTACCCTCATCAGCGTTGTTGGTGATCGTCTTGAAGGTTATTTTCCCTTCTCAACCCTCTGTAAGTACCTGCCAAACAATCAACCAAACGATCAGAATCTACGATCAGAAACGCTCCATCGAGCAACGGTTTCAACACCACTTCCTTCAGCTGAGTGCATTTTGTGGCTAGTGGTTTTGTCAAACGTGAAAACGTGACGTTTATCGCCCTTGGAAACAAAACAAAAAAAGCGCCCACCAACCGTTGGGGAAAGCCACGCCATGGCATGGGCGCGTTCATTGAAAGCCCCGAAATTAACTAAGGCAGGGCGTTAACCCAATTAATCGCACATTTTCCAACCAATTTCCACTCCGGTAGTGAGCACGGCATGCAAACAACAAAACCCACCCGCCGGATGCTAGAGATCAATTTTCCTCATTTTCCACGAGCCCGCGTGCCTCGCCAGGGCGGTCTTTGCTGCGGCATTTCGAGCATTTCGGCTTCCCGTTTGTGCTTTGATTTGCAGCTTCGTTCGCGAGTGTGTGTGTATTTCCATTCTTTTTTCTCTCATTCGAATTTTCCCTTTATTTCTATTTCTTTACCGTTTTGTTCCGTAGCCTCCCCGTGGCTTTATCGCGCCGCGGAAGGTTTTCGGTTGCTTTCGAACCGAATTTAGCGATACGATCGGGCCAATAAATTAACGAGAGTGAGAGCGAGAGAGAGAGAGAGAGTGAAGGAAGCTGGGGTAGAAAGAAAGAAAGGAGAAGAGAAAGAGCAATCAAGAGAAGCATCACACACACACACACGCACACCCGCCGAGGGCGACTGCCGAAATCGCGGGAGAAACTCCCGGGGTTCCAAAAATCGAAAATGATTTGCTTCATTTGTTTTCGCCAATCAAATAAAACTGTACACAAACATTTCCGATCGCGCGCCACATCGCGATGGAGGAGTAGGCAAGGGAGAGAGAGAGAGGAGAGTGGGTGGGTGGGGGGGGGGGGGTGAAGGGCAACAAAATAGCCCTTGAAAATCGTCTCGCCATCCGCCGGCGAAAGTTCCCTTTCTCGCTCGATGGAAAAGAAGTGTGAGCCGTGCTTTTTTGGTTGTTGTTGTTGCTACTGTTGCTGTTGTTGTTGTTGTTGGTGTTTGGTCTCCCTTTTTCCCTTCTGCCTCACCAGAGCCTTTCTGGCTCCCCGCATCAGCCTCCCGCTCCCCACCTCTTCCTTCTTCCTGGTCTCTCAATTTCGAGTCCCTTTCCCCGAAAACGTGCCCTGTGCCATCTTTTTCTCCCTTTTTTCCCTTTTTTTTTTTTCTTGTTGTCCCTTTGTTACTTCTGCTTCGAGCCCTTCGGCAGGGTAAAGCATGAAGTTCAATTAGAAGCCTGATTGTGGCGGCAATCTGATACCCTTGATGTAAAACCGACACCTGTTGTCATGGTGTTGTACTTGCTTGCAGGAAGCATCCGGAAAAAAAGGTCTAGATATGGGTCGAGGTAGGGTCGTGCTGGTCTTAGAGCTGGTGATACTGCTGCTGTTGACCTTGATGGTGGATGATGCAAGCTTGCAGGTCCCACGAAGGCGTACACGCAATGACAACCGCTGTCCGAGGGTAGGTACACCTGATTAGGCGTGTGTCCGGTGTTCTAGCCTTTTCGAAGGTGTTCTCCACCTTCTATTGCAGGTCCGTGCCATGCGAAACTTTGGGCTGAACGCGATGATGGGCCCCTGGTACGTGATGCAGTACTTCGCCTCGACCGAGCTGTCACCTGAGTACGGCTGCATGCGCGGTTCGTTCGTCACCTCGGATGGGTTCGTAACGATGAACTTCACGTACGTGTTCTTGGACGACCCGTTGGCCACCTTTCAGCAGGGTAACATCACGTGGATCATCCCAGACTACAGCCAACCAGCGCACTGGGTGCACGCAGAGAGCAGCTGTGAGACAACACCCTTTTGAAGCCCCTTCCTTGCAGACATGGAGCAGCTTATTGGCTTCGCATTTTCTTCCACAGATGAGGAAATCTACAACACGTACGTGATCGACACGGACTACCGCTCGTGGGCGCTCATCATGCATTGTGCGGAGAAGACCAAATCCCAGAAGTACCTGTCTGCGCTGATGCTGTCCCGTGAGCCAACGCTCGGTCAGAATGTGGTCAACTTCTTACGGTAAGGTCGTCGTAAGCTGTCAAAGTAGTGACAGCTAGCACTCACCCTTTTGCTAATTTCCCACGCGTTACGATTCCCAACAGCGAGAAGCTACCCCGGTATGACATCGACGTTGAGAACATGTACCCGATTCCACAGGAGAACTGCACCGGGATGAATCCGGAAGCGTACGCCTACCAAATGGTGAACCACGCCCCGTAGCGCGCCAATGCGTCTTACTTCTTGTTGTGACAGGTGTCAAGTGAGACAGTTTGTCCCTTTTTTTTTTAGGACTCCCGATATTTAGTTAAACAGGTCTCGTACTGTCGTTTGGGTGCGAATAAAAGTAGCGCACATCCACACTGATTGCTTTCGTTGGTTAGGGAGAAGGGGAGGACTAAGCTTCAACCACCTGCAGCAGTACAGGCTCGGTAACGGCTTGAATGAGCCTCGGGTAACCTTCGGGACGATATGGGTATCTTTTTGCCTTCTGAAAGTCGCATGATTAGAAATCAATTGATGCCTATCGCCACCACCAGCTCCCTCCTCATCCTCACCCCTCCCGCCCCTGACATCTCCTCCTCAGGTCAAGGGGCACGCGGGTGGTGGTAGGCTCGAAGCAACCCGGCTCAGACAAGGAGTTTCACCAGTATCGGCGCGGGTTTTGCACACGTCCGAATCCTTCTCCTCCTCGTCCTCCTCCTCCTCCTCCTCCTTCCTCCACCACCCCCTTCTCCGTTCGCTCTTTCAACAGCTCTTCCCCCCCCCCCCCCCCCCCCCTAGCGCTATCTCGGGATATGGCGAGAAAGTCGCATCGAACCGCGAGAAAGGAAAGTCGCGCGAGAAGAAATGCGCGCACCAAAGGCACCGAATCCGACGGCCGTGCTCGGTGGCCGGGGTCGATAGGGGTTTTTTTTTTTGCGTGGCAGAGGGGCTGAAGGAAGACGCAAAAGCGTCATAAGATATAAGTCAAACAGGTACTCCATCACGCGGGCCGTTTTTGCGCATGGGGCTCCATTCTTAACCGGTCGCCTTCGGGAGCTAGGGGGTTGTGAAAGAAAGAAAAAAAAGGGAAGAAAGCAAAAAAAAAAAAACGGACATAGCGCACTGACGAGTGCCGATGGATGGGTAGAAGGGGGGGCGGGGGAGGGGAACCCTTCGGTAGACCCGGTATGCTCACCCTCCCCCCCCTTGGCCGGTTCGGGTTTGCAACAACAACAGCAACAACAACAAAAAAGCCGTCAAACGAGAAAGGGAGCGCGTGTGTGAAGGGAAATGAAATGCACCGCGTAGTGTTTGTTGGGAAAAGGAGGAGAGGGGAGGGGGGGGGGGAAGCGTGGCGTGGAGCCCTTTCTCGAGTGCGCATCCCGTCCGACGGAAAACCCAACCCCACCCTCTGATGCCGTCCCTTTTCGTTCATTGAAGGCGGCGAAGAAAAAGCGGTCCCCAAACTAGCCCACAAGGGGACGTAGAGGAGAAAAGGAAGGGGAGGGGGGGGGGGCTTATCGATAAAAATAAAATAATATAACAAACTCTCGCTCACCCACGGAGAGGTGTTGGTGGGGGGGGGGGGGGGGGGGTGGGACAGGTAAGTCCTTTCCCAGGCCGCAACGCCGAATGACCATTTTTCCAGCCACCTTTCCGTCCCGGATCTGCTCCGTGAGGGCAAGTTCCGTTTGAAAGGGGGGGCTTGCATTAGCCCCCCCACCACCAACGGTTTGTTTGTGTTTTTGCGGCCGGCCGGTCCTGTGACAGCTACCACCGATTGACGTACAAGTCAAACGTCAGCGAGACGGCTTTCGAGGGAAAAACGCACCCGAAAGCTCATCCTGATCGTACCGGTGGGTGGCCGGGGGGGGGGCAGTGGAGAGGGGGGGGGGGGGTATTAATGTCAGGTGCGCACGCCGTGGGAAATGGTGGAAATGGGGGGAGGGGGGGAAGGGTCCCCCTACCTGCCCGATATGGATCGAGAGATCGGGTGCGTTTTATTAGCTATTAGCTGTTTTGCTTTTTTGTTAATGAAGTCGCGGAAGAGAAGCGGCTCGAAAGCGACAGACCTCTTAACCTATATTTGGGTGGTGTGTATGCGAGCATGTGTGCGTGTGTGTGTGTGTATTGTTCTTGATGCACGAGGGCCATGGATACGGCGAGCACGCATTATCAAACGGCTCACGCACGTGGCGTCTTTGAGTCGTTGCATTTCAAACGCGAATTTGCAGATGAAATCGCACGAATTTCTCTGGACTTTTGGTGGAGGGGATGGAGGGGGGGTGGTGGGTTGGATTCAGGTGCAGCCTTCTCTCTCCTCATCCCGCCTTCCCTCATCCCCCCCCCCCCTCCCTCCGATGGAATGACACACGCACTGACCGTCGATGTCCCGCCATTCATGCCCGAGGTCGTGTTTCGACACTTTTATTTCGCGTCCCAACGAGCTCTCGGGAAACTCTGACCTCATTCGGTGGAATCCACTTAACGTCCACTCTCCCCACCCTCCAACCCTTGGCCACCCTTGGCCCCTTGCCCCCCGGATGGACCTGTCTAGCCAGCATTCAGCTCTCACTCTCACTCTTCGAAGGCCCGGGTGCTGACAGGCTGGGCAGGCCGCGCATCGCACACACACACACGCACACACACACATAGCGCCGTATCTCACAGTGACATTCCTTCCCCCCTTCCCCCCCATTCCAGGAGGTCTCGTCTCGTGCCACCGTCTCTCCGTCTCTCTAGCTCGCTCTCTCTCGCTTTCTCTTGCCCCGATAGGCTCCGGAGTCCGGACGACTGGGCTGGACACTGCGGTAGACCCTCGGTGTGAAGGGCGACAACTTCAACCCCCCCCTCCCCTCCCCCCCGACAAAGGAGAATGGAGCGGGAGGGAAAGGGCAGAAGGAAAATATTTGTGACTGATTTCTTTTTTCCTAATGTTATTTTCTTTCCCTTTCGTTCCGTTTCACCACACCGTGGCCCCCGGGGTGGGAAAGAAGCCCCCTTACTGGCAGGGTAAGAGGAGGAAGCAGGGGGAGGGGAGGGGGAAACCGGTCGGCCGACTCCCCAATCAGCACGTGAAGCCCCCGCCGGATGCCTACATCTGGTGTGTCTCAGCCAGCCAGCGAAGATGCACAGCCTCCGGTACGGCTTCTGCACTTGACTAATGGGTTTCGAATCACGGACCCCCCACCCCCCTCCAACCTCCCTCCCACTCCCCTCCATGCCCACAGCAATGTGTGAGGAGCAAGTGCGGCATTTTCACCGGAGCGCATTCACCAGAGCCCACCGACATCTAGACATCTCGCCAGGTTCTACTTCAGGTGCGCTTCTGTTTTCTCTTCCGGACGCACGCGTGCCATCTTTTTCTTCGTTTTTTTTTCTCCTCTTTTTCTTTGTCTATTTGTGTTTGTTTGTTTGATTTTCTTTTTTCCGCTCTTTCCTTTAGCTTTGTTGTTTTGTTTTTGTTCGTGCCGCTTTCCAACTCGCTCCCGACCGACCCGGAATTGGACCAAAAAAGGAGCCCGAGCAGGTGACGAGGGATCGCGATTGATACGAGGTGATCTGCTGATGTACGTCGCGGCACATGTTCCCTTGGATGCCATTCACACAATCATTCGCATATGAAAGCTTCTTTAGCTAGAGAATGAGCACATTCATAAAGATCGCGTCAGAATGTCCAGAAGACCTGGAACCTGAGCGTAGTATCCGTCCGTGAGCTTTCTACATTAACGCTCAGTTCCACGACCTCACCGAGCGTTTGACAAACTCATTAACAGCTGCAGGCTACGTAACGCTTGCTCAGCAATCGTGACCCAGTAAGGTCGTCGCAGCAGGCTGCTGGGTCGATAACCTGCCCTAAAGAAGCTGCTAAGGGTCGCTTTCCGCATGGGCGGGTCTCATGAAAGCGTTCTAGTTTTCAACCTGCTGTCTGACAGTAGTTCGTGCTAATGACAAGGACATTCCTGCGCTTGGCTGCTGATAGGTGTGATAAGGCGTCCCGTGAAATTTGACCGGAATTCGGCTCAAGGACTTGCAGCGTGGTGTCGAAAATGTTCCAAACTCGCTCCAACGTCGTCGTGACCCAATCAAGAGGAAGTCTTGGGGGGAAAACTGGAGAAGGGAGGGCGGTACAGGATAAGCCTGGGGGCACACGAGCAAACGAGAGTAGAAGCCTCAGGAAGCGATATTCAGCCGAAGAAGAAACACGAAAGACAGGAATCGAAAATTAGAAGACAAGACCAACAACAGCAAAAAAGGGATAATACAGATACCAGAGAGAGAGAGAGAGAGAGCAAAAGAAAGAGAAAGACAGAATACGAAACAAAAGAACGCCGAAAATAACAGCAAGAAAATTGCAGAAAGCTGGCCGAAAAGGGAAATGAAGGTCTGGAATGTGCGAAAGAAAACCTGACAAGAAAGAAACCAGAAGCGAGAAGCAGAGAAGATAAAAAAACGCAGCGTTGGAGGGAAAACATTCACATGGGCAAAATAGCAGGCTCCCCTCCTTAAAAACTTTGCCGGTAGGGATGGGGAAAGAAAGAGAAGGAGACACGTGGTTGTCACCCTGCCAAGGCGAAAGAAAGGGAGGTGTATGGAGAGATGAAAAAAAAAAACAAAACGATCAAGAGGGATGAGAATGGGAAAGAAGACGTGAGGAGAGATTCGGCAGAAAGTACGAAAAACAAAAAAAAAACGGCAACGAAATGGCACGAGATAATCGGTCGAATGGGAGGGCGAGAGTGAGAAGGAACGAGCGGGAGGAAGAAACAAAAAAATTGCAAAAAAAAAAAACATTTGCACCACGGGAAGAAAGTCGCCAAAGCAGCGACGGCCCCGAACAGAAAGCTTGTGAACTGAATAAAGATATATAAAACACGAAAATAACACTATCACTCAAAATTGGCACTTTCCAAAACGACCGGGCCCTACCTGCCACATCTGGTTGGTCGCCTAGATGGTGTGACGACCTCCAGGAAGCTGACAGCTGGCGGTTCTAGAGTCCTTTCCACGCATGTGATGTGAGCTAGCTCGCAATTAGTATAGCAAGAGCTTTCCAACCGTAGTAATCCGTGCTAATTCTACCTTTGCCATATGCTGAGGCTTCCCACACCTGAGAAGTTCCCCAGTCACTGGATGTATGCTCCAAAATTCCAAACATGTCGTGAGACATGTCCCGGATCCACCTGTCTGACACACGTACCAGATGGATCTTCACCAAAAACGAAGCGGATCTCGAATCCGAGGCGCGCCAGATTATGCAGTGGCCTCAAAATATGCATTCCATCAACCTGGAACGAAGCCCATCTGGCACCGGGTGGACCACCGGCAACGGCTGTTATCTCTGCATCGTGGAATCCGTTTGGCGGGGTGAGAAGGGAAGGTAGACGGGGTGGAAGGGAGTGTTGAAACAAAAGCGAAAAACCACGCGGTTCGGTGAGCGACCCAGTGGAATTCTAATTGGTCGAAAGTGGTCCACACAGGGTGGACAGTTTCCGCCGACCTATGGAATTGGGTGGTTTGGAGAAGAAGCAAATTACACACACACACACACACACACGCTGGTGGATCTTTGCGGTTCCGCTAGACACCGAGAGATGAGAGGCCATCTTCCGAAAGAGGGTTCACGTCGTCATTGATTTTAACGGACCACCCCGTTTTCTGGACCGTTTCCGTTAACGACGTGTTTTGGGCAAAAATTGGCGAAGTTACACAAAAAAACGGCACCTAAAACGAGAGCACACGTTGTTCCAGCTAGCAGGGGGTTCAAATTAATATAGGAAGAAGCAGTAACAAAAAAAAAACAGATCGCCTAAAACCGTCACCCTGAAAGAGCGGCATCGAGGTTAAGTCCGGTTCAGGTCCACCGAGGTGCAGGACACACTCGAGCAGGTCGCACAATCAGGTCACCTTGCACATTTCGAATTCCGAAACCGTGCCGGACGACAAGCGTGTAAATATCACCCGTTAAACAGCAGCCGGTTGTCCACGGAACGGTAGACGACTGGCGGCCGGTCGCGCATATCCGCTTTACCGCTTTATGGCTCAATTAATCGGGCGGGATTATGACGATAAGCCTATTTTGTGCGGCAATTACCTCTAATTGATGCCGCTTTTGCGCACTAGCCACATTAAGCGCCAACATTCTGCGCGATAATCCTGCCCAAATGGATTGATACGCGTGAGAAAACCCGCCCAGACATGAAGGCGACAACTCCGTTCCGCCCAGTGGAACATCGAGCACGGGAGTTTGACAGCGAGGTAGGTCAGGTGTCAGATGTTTTCGCAAATTTGACGCCGATGTTCAGCTATGTGACCTCTGCTAGTGTCAAGTGACAGACGTTTTGTGTCGTCTAAACATATCCCAACAATCCCTCTGTGAGGTTCTGTCATTGAACTTCTTCCCAGCGCACGTTCCATCACAGAAGCTCTCACAGATCGCCTCTAGGCATCTAGAGGTCACCGACTTCTCGCTGTCGACACTCGTGACCCAGTTTCTTGTTCGTGTTCCCCGGTCCTTTAGGTTCCGCTTCAGAAACGCCTGACCTTGAAAGGGCAGCTGTTCCGTTCTGGAAGACCGGTTCTTGAGACCTAACCAGCCAGAACTCGTCTCCAGTCAGAATGGGAGAACTTTCGCACCGGTGGCTTTCTTTTCCGCCGCTGCAGGTGAGAGCGAACATCGAACCACGAGGTCAGCCTGCGTACGCGTGTCTCCTTCTCGCGCTCTCTCTCGCGCCGTCTCACTCTAAACCGGAGGCTCGCCGGGTTTGGCACCGTGGCCGAGTAAAAAGCCTCCGAGACGGGCTTTTACACACATGGCAGCTTCTTTCGGGACCACAGCGTTGACCGCACCGGTGTTGGGATGGAGAAAGCCACCCAGGAGGGTTGGGAGGGTGAGTGAGAGAAGAAGTGCGATGTGATGGGGCTCTGGAGCGAGACGCACGATGCGAAACAGACGCACAAGCGAAATGGCGAATACGAGAGCGCGCGGTTTTGCTTTCTTTCGGACTCTGAAGCTCGAAAAAAAAGGCGATCCGGTGGGACAGATGACAGTGAGACCGACTACTATGTCTCTTCTTCTCTTCTCACTTGCTTTTTCTCTCTCTCACGCACACACGCGCTCTCTCTCTCTCTCATTCATTTGATCGCAAGCTTCGTGTGCTTTTTTTTTATCAACCCCAAACGCGCCGACCAGCCCTGAAGGCGCGACGAAGAAAGTCGAAAGCGGAGGATGCGAGAGCGAACTGCTGGTGGAGGAGTCGACGCAGCAGCAGCAGCAGCAGCAGCAGCCGAAGAAGGTGGGGTCCCATACATCATCATCTCCACCGGAGAGCCACCGGCTCGGCGCTCGCAAGCAAACGCGTGCTGGTTGCGTTCGGTTCAACTATAACGCTGCAAGCCAACAGGTGAATTAAACATTCTGCCATAGACAACCGTGGTGTTCGGACGCGCGGTCACTAATTGCGGTGCCCTTGTAACGCTCAGTGCCCTTTTTCGGAGCGCTTATCAGCCTATCAGCCGGCGGTGTTGGCGTTTTTTTCCAGCGATCCCAAAGGATCGAGCGTTAGTTTTCATCGCAGCGGGCGTGATTTTTCCACCGAGTGGGTATTTGTTTTCTTTGCGTTTTTTCCTCGTTCGCGAACCGGAAACGGACGGCCGGACATTCACGCGGTTTTCCGCGTGCGCGAGTGTTTAGTGTGCGCGTGTGCACGTGGCGTCCTTTTTCGCGTGGACGGCGTCGAATTTTGGCAAGAGCGCGTGTGCCCGCGAAACGTGTTAGTGTGGAGTCCTTTGTGGCCTGAACAGACCAAGCTAGGTGCAATTTTCGGAGACGCTAATTGTGCCAAATTGCGCCAATTGCGCCAATTGCGCCAAATTACCGATCGTGCAGTTTGAACGCAGCCACCGTCAACGCGTTTGTGCAGCACGCAGCCAGTCGGGTGTGTACGCAGCCAGCCGGAGAAGCTTCAGTCCGTCGTTTAGTGCGACCCACCAGTGAAATAATAGCAAGGTGAGCACTGGATTCGTTTCCCACTTCGTTTCTTCACCCTCTCGTCCTTCTTCTCCTCCCTTCCCTTTGCTGGGGAAGGATACGGTGACGTGTTCGCGTGTCCATGTGTGTATTCTCGTGTGCCAGCCCTGCGAAAAGCGCCTTAAACAGGAGGCCACCGGAGTGCTTGGAAACGTGTACGAACGTGTGTGTGTGAACGCGTGCGCGCGTGTGTGTGTGAGTACGTGCGTCAGCGTGGAAAGCCTTTCCCTCGTTCCTTCCTCCCTCACGGGGCCGGAAGTCCGGCGCCCCTCCGATCGATCAACAATCAAAAAAACGAGTAAAAACTCCGAACCGGTGTTCTGCAAACCGGTAGCAGCCGATTCTGCCTTCAACCAAAAAGCCTGCGGTTCGCTCTCGAGTGGCCCCGAGATTCGTGCCGATGTGCGCCTCCTGCTCGAGGAAAACCCGCTAGAATCGATCGCCCGTGGGATCCTCTTTGATCTTTGAAGCTTCCCGAACGGGCCGCTTGGGGGCGCTGTCGATCGCCTGTCATCGGGACAGGAAGTGTGCGAAGGAAAGAGAGAGTGACGTAGTCACACGTGCAACAGTCGCACGGTTTCATCACGTGGGAAGAGGGGGCGTTTAATATACCAACCAACCCTTAAGAAAACGACCCTTCAATGATGTGAGGGTGTGGCCCTTTTTTTTCTTTCTTTCGAAAACAAGAGAACAACGAGAGGCACGTAAGGCAGGCGAGCGTAATCGGTCACGTTCCTACCGGGTGCCGCTGTTATCGAAGGAACGTGCGAATGCCACCCCCATTCAGGTGCGGAAAACTCACCCTCCAGGGCTGAACCGGCACGGGGTGAATGTTCGATGGTTTCAACGGGGTTTATGAGGTTTTTTTGTGTGCTTTATTCTTATGATTGACTTCCATCCCATCTCCTTCACATGCGCACACACACACACACGCAAACACACACGCGTACACGCGGCTCCTTACCGTTATTGGTGGGGAAATTTGGGGCCTTGAAACGGGTTGCCTTCGCGGTTCCGGTGTGTCGGTTGTGACAACGGCATCCTTCTCTCCGGCCAGCTGTAGGTGTTTGAAAAAAAAGAGAAAAAAAGACGTAACAAATACGGAAAACCCTCCCCCCCCCCCTGTTTTCCACGATGGGCGAAAATTTCGGCCACTACTGAAGCTATGCGAAAAATGGGGCTAATAAGCCCGCGCCGATTCGGTTGCACCGGCACATTACCTGCTCATCCGAAATCGTTGATTAAAATCGGCGTTTCAATTTTTTTCTTCCTTCCTTTGGGCCGCCTTTTTTTTCCTGCCCGTGCGTCTCATTCCCCAGCTGGAAGCCGGCCAGATCGTGACGAGACGCCGCGCCCATTACCTTTCACTGTAACGGCCCTCCTCGGGGAGCTGTATGGGAATCATAAATAATATATTATGTGTAGGGCGAGGCGGAAGGCAAGGTGGGTGGGGGAAAACCGCACGATCTGCAACACATTAGCGCTATTTCTTTTTTTTTTCGGGTGGATGTAGTTTGCGTTGGAGTTCTTTTTTTTTTTTGGCGTTCAAGAGCTTGCCTCCATGCAGCGGTTTGGTCGCTCGAGATACCGTCCCTCGAGCCGTTAGCTGGCGAGCTGGGCAGCATACGGTATTTCACGGTAGTTCGCACTCGCGTACGTGTCACCGCCTCCACCTGTGCAGCCTCTGACGTGCTCGGTTTGAGCGAACAAGCTACCGTTAGTGTCTGCGAGCGCGTTGCAGCTGTTTTCCCAACCCAAATTGGGCTTAGCGTCCTCTTGGGTGTCCTTTTAGCAATGTGGACGAACCAAGGTGACCTTCAGCCAGGCTAATCCTTCAAGAGTCGCCACCATCCGCGTACAAGCCTCTGCCAAATGCGCGAGATTCATGCTAGCGGCTGATAGATGGCGCTACTAATGGCTCCGTCTTTGCGCGTTTTGGTTGACACGGTGTTGATTGGAGCTGGAGGTATTTGGGCACACACAAACACACACCCACACGCACACACTTTCACACACCCCTCACACAGACTCACATACGCACACATACGTGGCTGTCGCATCGATGGTAGTAAATTGGAAAAATAAACAAGAAGTTGAATAGCTAAATCCAAATCTTTTAGCTATGCCAACATCTTGCCAAGTTGCCAATTTGAAGCGCGGCCGTTGGGCTGATTTTGAATGATGTCCCCGTAGGGTGGATCCTAGACCCTAGCACTGGTGCTGCACGGTTCGCTGCTCGCTAGAAACTGATCGTACCGTGGTAGCATTGCTCCGCAGCAAGACACCGCTCACGGTTCTGGCAAGCTTCGGTGGCCATTTTATGCACCCGTGTCACGTTCCCTCCATTTGGGCAGGAAACCCCGTGCGGGTGGAACCGAAACGCACGCCCCGCACAGAACCACCGGATCCCGGGGGCGACGGGTGTATGTAAAGCGACGAGCAAGACCGAAGAACTGCCCCGACTCAACCGCCACCACTGCCGCCGAGAACGTCGATAGAAAAGAATGAATTGAATGAATAATAAAAAAGGTCCAGCGATTTTCGGCCGCAGGGCGCTCGTTACGCATGCAGCCAGCGTCGAGCGCAAGCGCAAAGCGCGACGCGGCTCGAGAGCTGCCGGCCATTTTCGGTTTGACGGCCGGATGAGTTGAAGCCCGCGCGCCGTTGATTAGCATGCAGCGCACCTTGCGGAGGGTCGATGCGACCGGGTTGTGGTGGGCAGGGAAGCGAGACTTCCTGGGGCGACCCTAGAAGGAGCCCTGCGTGCGCATCGAAAACCCGCAAACGGATGGGCACGTACGTGGGGTGCGATGACGTACCGGTGGTCGTCCCAAGATGGGCTGGGATTGGCGATATCGCCGGACATGCCCGCTATATCGGCCATAATGGGTGGCTTCGGGGAACAACAGGCTTCGGGTGCAGTGGTTTCTCGCTGGCCCATAAAACACCCGGCACGATTTGTGACCCCTTTGTGTGGTGCAACGTGATTAAGGGTTAAACAATCTCAGCACCCTATTCGTCGCTCGCGTCGCGGTGGTTCGTCGCTTATGACAAATACGAGTTATCGCAGCAAATGTGAGTGGTTGTGGGCTTTTTTTTGCCATTTCAGCACACTCCCGGTGGCGCTAAAACACAAAAAAATACCAAAAAAGTACACCTTCCGTGTGCAGAGTGCATATGAAAACAAAAGACTTCAACCACCGAACAAGCGACGAACCTTGCTTGGGTGCGGGATCAATCTAAGCCAGCCCACTCGATGTAACCCACCCCTATGGCCAAGGGAAGCATTTCACCTCTCTCCTGTCTTCCTCTCCCTCCCCCTCACCCACCACTCCATGTTGGAGCGTGAAAAAATTCCCAAACTACCGAAGATGCTTCCCAAGCGGCGACATCGATACAAGTTGTTTCGGAATCGGCATTCGCAGCCTCCCAAGTCCGGCGCCTTGCGCGGTACGGTGGGTCGGGTGTGCATTCCAAAAAAGGCGCAAGGGTAGGGGTTGCTGGCGTACGCGGTTTGTGTGGGTTTTGGGGTGAGAGTAGATGACAATCCCTTTCACCTTTCGGGGTTTGGCGCGAAGAAACGGGCCGGCTTCCCACAGGGCAGCGGGAAGTGACCACGATAGGGGTGTAGAGGGTAGTTTTGTTGTTGTTGCTGTTGTTTGGGAAGGGTCACATTCCGCACCGTGCAGCTCCCGGCGCACGTAGAAAGCCACCGGAACGCCCGAAATGCCATCGAATGGTCGAAACGAACAACTCGACGCACTAACACCCCAGAGCCCTGAGGCAGATGCCAAGCAGCCCGTTGCGAACTCTTCCACCATACTCGCCAGCCCTCGAGGCGCCCTTTCCATTTATGCAAATCTCCAACGCCCGAGGCTTGGGCCAATGAATAATCGATTAGCGTTCGATTAGCGAGCGAGGGCTTTCCATTCGCTGGAACCAACCTGCCCTGCTTGTCCATTAATGTCACGTGCGGATGCTGAAGCTGGCTGGTCTATTCTCGCTGCGGAGAGAACACCAAAATGCTCCCAGTCGCGTACAAAATGGCGTAAATTGTGCCGAAATTGGGCACAACTCGTGCACCAACTGTGCAGAACTCGTCACATCGAGCGCGAACGAGAAGGAAAATTGTGGCGGTTGAACGAACTACAGTTCCTCTAAAAGTGTCAAAGAACCCAACGCTATCTCTAATCACCTCCATCTACGACGTTAATTCCTGCTACCTCAAGAAGTAACAAATTCTCTCTTATTCTCTCTCTCTCTCTCTATCCACAGCCGGACCGTTAAAGATTGAGCATGCGGCTGACGAGATTATTCTACTCGACGTTACTGATAGGAATACTGCAGGTAGGTGGATCCAGACACTCGCGGCGTTCAACACAGCACAGTCTCCCATTCTGCATCCTAACCTCACAAATGAACACCCCATCTAGCTTCTGTTCACCCTTCGTTCCGCTTCTGAGCGTTCCCGGTGAAGGTTCTGCATCCATTCAACCTCTAACGACATCCTCTCATATTAATTAACACCTGGCGATGGAACGGAAACACGCAACCAACCAGTCTAGTGAAGGTGTTGGCAAGTTCTTCGCTTCAGACTAGAGCTCTAGAGCTTTCACCTTCAGCCCCAGAATTCGCAAGGAGGTGATGGCGAGATTCGCAGCAGGGTAGAATGGGTTCTCGGACGTTGGGCAGGAGCGGGAACCTGGCGGGATCACTCTACTTATCACGGGTTAACTCTGCATCCACTCCCTCCTGCTCCTCTTTCACCCTTCACCTCCCAGATTCGTCACTGCGCCATGGTCCAAGCGGCAGATGGTCGGCTGAAGGCCCTTTTCTTGCCACTTTCTTTTCGAACCCGCTCCGCTTCGTCGCTTTCCAAAAGCATCCCGAGCAGAAGCGGCCTCTGGTTCTTCTTGTGCCCCCCTCTCCCCTCCCCTTTTCAACCCTTCCATCCGGTTGCGTCCTCCACGTTCGTTTGTAACCCGCGCCGCGGTGGTTCCCTCTCACTTTTTTTTTCGCCGCCACCGGTCGGAAACCGGCCCCCCTCGGGAAACGGGAAGCCGCGTTCACAGGGAATGGAGTAAGTGGGAGGGGGGGGGGGGGGGGGGGAGAGGGCGAAGGGTGGAAAGGGAAGGGACGACGCCGAGAAAGTGCGAGCGCGCGCGGTTTATGATGCTATGCCGGTGGCCCGGTTAGTGCGAACCTGGCACTGGTTGACAAGCTTTAGGGGAAAGCGATATGACAGACAACGGCCAACTGGCCAGTGCAGGTGGAAGAGGGGAATGAGCAAGGTAGAGGAGATTGGACCACCCCCCCTCCTCCTCCTCCTCCTCCTCTTCCTTCTCCGCTCCTTCCCTTCACAACCGTACGCATCATGGCGGATGGACGGACGGCATGAAAGGCATGCCAAACAACAACGCCAAACGAAACAAGCTGCCGGGCGCTAGCTTTCGCCGGAATCTAGCTTCCTAGCCGCGAGCTATCAAATATGCCGGTCGGTGTGACGTGGAGGGGTTTGGGCTGGGAGTAGCGGAAGGGTGCCTAAAAATTGGTCCATCGAAACAGGCCCGAGGGAAACGCTGATCGAGCGGTTTGGTGAGATCTTTCGCCTTGTTCTGCCAACTAACCTGTGCTGAGGTTCGCTTCCAGGTGTAGAGGTTAGGAGTTTCGGACACCGTGTCTTCTTCTTTTTCCCATCCCGCCGGGAAAGGGGTAGAACTCTTCGGTCGAGACGCGAGCACAAGGTGGGAGATCGATCAGTTCAGATTTCCGACGCGGTTGACCTCAAAACACCTCGCGTACGAGAGAGCGAGCGGTTTATGATCCCTCCCCTAGCCACGTGGGACCGGAAATGTACGAAATGTTGCTCAGGCAGACCAGAGCCAGAGGGTGTAGGGCTAGCTGATTGGCGGTTGTGACGTCTCGCGGAAGTGAGTTTATTTCCTGCTCGCGGTTGAATCACACGCAGTGCATCTTTCGTCCCTGTTAGAGCTGATGTTCCATCGACGTCGGTGGTCCATCTAACTACCTGCATAGGAAAGGTTCAAACTTCCATCTTGACGATAAACACCTCCCATAGTTCCAGCTGCTACTCCTCAGAATGCTGCTGCGGAAGACTCCTCGTACCGGCACGGTTGGTAGCTCTGTGATCACATTCGCGTGTTCAGACTTCTGGTCGTGCCCCTTTTTTGGGCAAGATCCAAAGGCTCGCGGAGCGGTTCCTGTAGGTGGGAGCTAGAGGTGGAGCAAGGCCCATTTTCGGCAACCCGGGAGGGGTCGCGAAATTCCCTTTCGGGGTGCGCTTTCTCCGCGAGCCATCCGAAGGGCGGACGATTTCGACGCTCCAGGCGGTGTACTCGACACCGAAAGATAGGTAGAGAGTGTCTGTAAGAGATAGAGAGAGAGGGAGAGAGAGAGAGAGAGGGGGGGGGGGGGGGAAAGAGAAGGAAAAGGGCCGGCCATTATCACCACCCGAGGACGGCTACGGCCATTGTCGCCGTTGCGTATGTGATTGACCCATTTTCACACGATTTCATTTTCTTTCCTTTTCATTTTCGTCAGCACGCACCGGACGGCGGGTAGGGGTATGCGTGCGTGTGGTCACTTTTTTTTGCCTTCTCCACTCGTACCATCCTCCTCCCCTTTCTCCGCCGATTCCTCTCCATTGCATACCTGTGCACGTCTTCACCACGATTTTCCACAAATGGGAAGCTGAGCTTTCCAATTATTCACGTCCACAACTCGCTGGAGGTGAATAATGTGAATGATGGGATAGTGGAAGGGTAGTCTCGCTGTGTGGGGTTCTGAAGGAATGTTCTCGTGCCCTCACTGTCCTTGAGACTGACCTCAGATGAGTGACACGAAACGGTATTGGGATCCACTCTGGAAAATGTTCGGATTTTTGATGCGCTTTTTCGGTTCTGTTCTTCAAACTCCAAACAAACAGAACAAATGATTTTTTCGTACTGCTAGTGATCATCTTTATTTGTCTCACCTATCTAAGTGGGAAAGGAAGTGGCAGATTAGTGCTTGTGAGCTGATTGTCCTTGAATTTTGATCGGTTTTACTCCTTTCGTTCTGTTTCCGGTATTCTTAAATAGAACCGAGCTGGAGCCGTCAACTCTTTTATATAGACACTCTTTGATTCCACCTGAGTCGCCAGTTCGGGTTTGGTTCTACCAGCGTCAGGTCAGCAGTTTTTATTGTTCAATTTTCGTTTCGGTCTTCAACCGTACACAAACACCCTCGCCCAAGCCCCCCCCGCTCGCCGTCCAGCCCGCAGCAGCACCATCATCCATTATCATTTTCACGACTCAATTTCGCTCACTGTTTTTGCAGATCAATCATCCTTTTATGTCATTTGCTTACTGTGAAAAATCGGCTCGGCTTAAGTGCAGGAAGGCGATGCAGGTAAGAAGCCGTACCGTACCTTACATTAACGCCGCGCGGCGTCTTTCCCCCTGTGCGCCCGTTCTGCCATCCGCTTCCGTTTCCGTTTCGCGCCAGCTGTCGCAGCCGGAATGCCTCTGCCATTGTTGAGCCTAATGTCATGTAGTCACACCATAATACCTACCATTCACTGTCTCCATCTTCATTTTTCCCTCAAACCCGCTAAGCTCGTGCTGTTGGTCATGTTCTATCCGGCTCCTCGCAATCCTCCTTGCGCTGTCACGTTGCACTCATACTAACCCAACACAGGGATTGACTCGAACGTGTTTTTGGTGCTTCGACTTGACGTTTTCCTGTTGTTGTTTGGGCCGTCGCTTACCAGCAATTCCTTTTCTTTTCGTTTCAGGTAAGCCACGCAATCTGCGTCACAATACTTCGCCACTCACAGAAAACGTCATACCGATAAGTATATGTACAGATATACCTAGCTCAATGCGTTTAACCGGTTCTTAAATACTGTAATTGGGTCTAGAACGACCTTAAGACAAATCATCAACAAATACTAAATACAAATTATCAACAGTTTTACCAACCAATCAATTACCAACATCTACTGCGCAGCAGCCTAATTTAATTGCCGTAATGGCTACATTCTCGGAAAACGATTACGTAATTATACATAGTAGCTTTTTTGTACTGCGTTTATATTGTTTGCGGTTGGAATTTTTACCATGCCTCGTTTAGGGTTTCAATAGGAGAATTTACATTGCACTTCCAAATATTTATCACATTTGGCGTATTTGCGCTTGTAGCTTATATGACCTGTGAACGACTTTGAAACAGAGTTATCCAAAGAAGTGATATTTTAACTCCGCATTAAAGCGTATTCCAGACTAATCGAATGCGCGTACATTCCCCAATGATCGAGGAGGCATATCTGTAATGCACAGATTTCGCATGTCTCCTGCTGCGTTGGTTGAGGGTTCTTCTAAGTTTAAATTTTTATTTCAACATTCAATGGAAGTATCATAAAATCGTTATCCAAAGCTTATTAGTGGAGCTTATTGAACAACACCGCAACTGCCTCCACTAGTTACAAACTTACTGATATCTGATAGAGTATCACAGAAACCTTTCACAAGATTGCCATACTCTGGCTTGACAGTGATACCACAAGCAACTTCTGGGGCAACAGTTGTTGTTGCTCCAGCTGTAGTTGTTGCTCCACCAGCGGCAGTAGTTGCTCCTCCAGCAGCGGTTGTTGCTCCTCCAGCAGCGGTTGTTGCTCCTCCAGCAGCAGTAGTTGCACCTCCAGCAGCTGTTGTAGCTCCTCCAGCAGCTGTTGTTGCTCCTCCAGCAGCTGTTGTTGCTCCTCCGGCAGCAGTAGTTGCACCTCCTGCAGCAGTGGTTGCTCCTCCAGCAGCGGTTGTTGCTCCTCCTGCAGCAGTAGTAGCTCCTCCAGCAGCGGTTGTTGCTCCTCCAGCAGCGGTTGTTGCTCCTCCAGCAGCAGTAGTTGCACCTCCAGCAGCTGTTGTAGCTCCTCCAGCAGCTGTTGTTGCTCCTCCAGCAGCTGTTGTTGCTCCTCCGGCAGCAGTAGTTGCACCTCCTGCAGCAGTGGTTGCTCCTCCAGCAGCGGTTGTTGCTCCTCCTGCAGCGGTTGTTGCTCCTCCTGCAGCAGTGGTTGCTCCTCCAGCAGCGGTAGTTGCACCTCCTGCAGCAGTCGTTGCTCCTCCAGCAGCAGTTGTTGCTCCTCCAGCAGCAGTAGTTGCACCTCCGGCAGCTGTTGTAGCTCCTCCGGCAGCGGTTGTTGCTCCTCCAGCAGCTGTTGTTGCTCCTCCAGCAGCTGTTGTTGCTCCTCCAGCAGCGGTAGTAGCTCCTCCAACAGCGGTTGTTGCTCCTCCTGCAGCAGTAGTTGCACCTCCTGCAGCAGTGGTTGCTCCTCCAGCAGCGGTTGTAGCTCCTCCAGCAGCAGTTGTTGCTCCTCCTGCAGCAGTAGTTGCACCTCCGGCAGCTGTTGTAGCTCCTCCGGCAGCGGTTGTTGCTCCTCCAGCAGCTGTTGTTGCTCCTCCAGCAGCTGTTGTAGCTCCTCCAGCAGCAGTAGTAGCTCCTCCAGCAGCGGTTGTTGCTCCTCCAGCAGCAGTAGTTGCTCCTCCAGCGGCGGTAGTAGCTCCTCCAGCAGCAGTAGTTGCACCTCCAGCAGCGGTTGTTGCTCCTCCTGCAGCAGTAGTTGCACCTCCTGCAGCAGTGGTTGCTCCTCCAGCAGCGGTTGTAGCTCCTCCAGCAGCGGTTGTTGCTCCTCCAGCAGCAGTAGTTGCTCCTCCAGCAGCGGTTGTAGCTCCTCCAGCAGCGGTTGTTGCTCCTCCAGCAGCAGTAGTTGCACCTCCTGCAGCAGTAGTTGCTCCTCCAGCAGCGGTTGTAGCTCCTCCAGCAGCGGTTGTAGCTCCTCCGGCAGCAGTAGTAGCTCCTCCAGCAGCGGTAGTTGCACCTCCTGCAGCAGTGGTTGCTCCTCCAGCAGCAGTTGTAGCTCCTCCTGCAGCAGTAGTTGCTCCTCCAGCAGCAGTTGTTGCTCCTCCTGCAGCAGTAGTTGCACCTCCGGCAGCTGTTGTAGCTCCTCCGGCAGCGGTTGTTGCTCCTCCAGCAGCGGTAGTAGCTCCTCCAGCAGCGGTTGTTGCTCCTCCTGCAGCAGTAGTTGCACCTCCTGCAGCAGTGGTTGCTCCTCCAGCAGCGGTTGTAGCTCCTCCAGCAGCAGTTGTTGCTCCTCCTGCAGCAGTAGTTGCACCTCCTGCAGCTGTTGTAGCTCCTCCGGCAGCGGTTGTTGCTCCTCCAGCAGCAGTTGTTGCTCCTCCTGCAGCAGTAGTTGCACCTCCGGCAGCTGTTGTAGCTCCTCCGGCAGCGGTTGTTGCTCCTCCAGCAGCGGTAGTAGCTCCTCCAGCAGCGGTTGTTGCTCCTCCTGCAGCAGTAGTTGCACCTCCTGCAGCAGTGGTTGCTCCTCCAGCAGCGGTTGTAGCTCCTCCAGCAGCAGTTGTTGCTCCTCCTGCAGCAGTAGTTGCACCTCCTGCAGCTGTTGTAGCTCCTCCGGCAGCGGTTGTTGCTCCTCCAGCAGCAGTTGTTGCTCCTCCTGCAGCAGTAGTTGCACCTCCGGCAGCTGTTGTAGCTCCTCCGGCAGCGGTTGTTGCTCCTCCAGCAGCGGTTGTTGCTCCTCCAGCAGCAGTAGTTGCTCCTCCAGCGGCGGTAGTAGCTCCTCCAGCAGCAGTAGTTGCACCTCCAGCAGCGGTTGTTGCTCCTCCAGCAGCAGTAGTTGCTCCTCCAGCAGCGGTTGTTGCTCCTCCTGCAGCAGTAGTTGCACCTCCAGCAGCAGTAGTTGCTCCTCCAGCAGCGGTTGTAGCTCCTCCAGCAGCGGTTGTTGCTCCTCCTGCAGCAGTAGTAGCTCCTCCAGCAGCGGTAGTTGCACCTCCTGCAGCAGTGGTTGCTCCTCCAGCAGCAGTTGTAGCTCCTCCTGCAGCAGTAGTTGCACCTCCGGCTGCTGTTGTAGCTCCTCCGGCAGCAGTTGTTGCGCCTCCAGCAGCGGTTGTAGCTCCTCCAGCAGCGGTTGTTGCTCCACCAGCAGCTGTTGTAGCTGCTGCTGTTGTAGCTGCTGCTGTTGTAGCAGCGGCAGTTGTAGCAGCAGCTGTAGTTGCAACTGTTGTAGTAGTCGGCGGTGCAGGGAATGTTATCGGTACTGCACAAGTTTGAGTTTCCGCAGCTGGGTAAGTAGATCCAGCCGGAGGCGTTGGAGCTAGCACACTAGTCACCTGGCGCAACATTTCAGCATTAGTGCTGCCTGCTTGGTCTAATGAGAATAATGCAACTCCAGCTAATTTGTTAGTTATAGCAAATTGGAGTTTATCTCCCAGTACTGTAAGTGAAGTGTAAGTATAAAATTGACTCGAGCTATACGCATATGCTTCTCCTGCATCGGTAGATTGTGCTGTATTAGTAGAAGCAAAAATCAAAGCCTGTAAATTAAATTAAATGTCATATTCGATGATTTTAATCTTTAAACTCTTTTAAATCTATATTATACTTACGTTACAATAAGTATCTCTTGCAACAGCAGTTGCGGTAGCACCAAATTGTGCCGCATTTGATGCAGTGAACTTAAGACTGTACATTGACAACCCCATTACAATTTTAGCTGGTTTAAGTCCTTTTACAATCCATTGGAAGACGTTATTGTACTAAAACCAAAAACAGCATTATGGTTAATCAGCTGTTCATGATTCATGAATGAAGAGCTGATTAGCTACTTACGATCGATGATGTATCCTTATCAAACGGTGCAGCCATAGGGAACAGTGGGTTCATTGGATGGGTCAGTGTGGTACTTGCACTGTACATGTCTTCATAGGTTTTAATCACGTTGAACGGTAATAGCGGCAGTGTAGGGTTATAGTACAAGCTCGCGTATGTTGCGGCATCCCAAGGAAGAGAAGTGATGAGTTTCAAATTGCTACCAATGACCTTAGTATACAAATCCGCTACCAGAGCTTCGTATCCTTTCTGTCAACATACCAGCATAACTAATCTTATAATTCGTTTTATAAATATGCAGGGCTATACACTTACGTAGTTTGAAGCGGTAACACCATCGAAATCTAAGTAAACACCAGAAAAGTTTGGATATTGTTGCACCTTTGCAACTAACGCATTTATGAAAGATGTTCTTTGATTGGGTGCATTGAGCCAGGTTGAAAAAGTAGCAGCAGTTCCAATAATACCCAGGTACATCTCAACATACGAATACGTGCTTTTCCGGTTCGCGAATTTCGAGATTCCAGCTATGATACGATGAAGAAAAGGCAAGATCCATGAGGTTAGTTTAAAAAAAAAATCATCGATGCTGGCATTCTCACCTAAGAGATTATCGGCATCATTGGCGGGGTTGATTAATCCTATATTGGCGTTACTAGTAACAGAAAGCGCAATGTAAATTGCGTGGGAGCAAAAACCGATCGATGTAGCCGTAGAGTAGTCGGCCGATTGCGCTAAACAAACGCGAAAGTCTGTGAAATAGATAAGGTTAGAAATGTGCCTTTCGCGTGGCTCTTGCTATAGAATTCAATTCGATGCACTTACTCTGCGCTGCCGTTTCGCGAGCGAAGCCTGCAGATAGATGAATATAGTGAATGTAGTCATGCCGTGTGATTCGCTACTAATATCGAGTATTCCTTACCGTACACCAGCAGCGCTACCAACCATTTCGGCAGTCTAAATCCTCCCATTGCTCGTATCGCACCTGCAGTGTCTCATCAACTACACTATCGTAGCTGGAACAGATTTCCTGGTTTTCGAATTTCAACTTTATATACATTCTGTGGCTTAATAGTCTCGGCCGTCGATTTCCGTGCGTTTATTTGTTGAAACAGTTGCGAACGAAAATACAGTGCCTCTGGGACGTATCGAACACAGGATAGAACATTTCGCAATTGTGTATTCAGATGTACTTCTGGCGCAATCAAGCTACGACGAACTCGTTGAAGGCCTACTGCTGCCATAGCTGTAAAAATAGGTACATACCCGTGTTACAGTAGCGCTCACGTTGGCAGCTAGCATTACACACATGCAGCGCAACCAGCAGGATGACAGCCAATATTCTGAACTCATTATTTTTTTAGACATATGCGGCTATATTGTTTAGACTTATTTTTACTGTTTCTTTCATGATAAAAGTAATACACAGCTTACAAAACTGTTGTTTATCATACAAAAAATTCCAGAAAAAAACAACAAACGGCAACTCAATATAGAGTCGTATATCAATATGTAGTATACAGAAAGTAGCATTTATGTGTATATCTTGTGTGATTCAAGAAGCTAAAAGACCTTCCGTGGTACTAATGTATTTTCAACATTCAAAGCATGTGTTTTTATGGTTAACTTTAATGTCAAGCCCAAAAATATCATAACATTCGCTACTTATAGTCAACCAAATCTTACATAGCACAAACGTATTCCACCACGACAAGTGTGATTTACCTTGAACTAACCGCGTACCAGACGAAGGTGAAGTATGTAATTAATTTGACATAATAACACCTCCAGCAGAACGCTTGGTTTGTTTAAATGTTTTCTCAATTTGCAATTGCGCATAACATCCCATCTGCTTCACATATTGTTTCTGAACCATCCTCATCAAAAACAATTGACGAGCTGTGACTTTTGGAACCGTAGCAAACATCTGATTGGGGCTTGATTCCGTGGCAACTTGCCAATCACTAGTATTTATCTGGCATTACGTCTGGGATCTGTGACATTCAAGCTTACAAAAAAGTACTGCCAGGTGACTGAAACGTACAGAATGTATCTTCTGGCTCAAGAATAGCTGATGCTTGACATTTTGGCAGCATAGCTTCATTGTAAAACTGATCGTTTCGGATCATTTCGGTCACTACGTCACTCGGCTCAGCGAAATCAGATCACAGGTGTTGCTCTATTGTGGCACTGCTTGATTGCGAGATCCAGCATTGATTGGGCGGCAGAAGCTCCGGGAAGGACCCATCCGGGCAGGCAGGACATTGAGTCATTTTGCTGAAATAATGGAACATCACGTCAAAGCGTTATGTCGAATCGCCGAATCTACCTCTCAACTAAGCCCCACTCCGGTAGCGACTGATTGCAATAGACCATCTCCGGGCAGGCCAATGTTTGCACAGTTGCTACCCCAAAAATGCTATCCCAATCGCAAACAGCGCCTAGGTGCCATTGTCTGCTACTGGAGCCAAACATGCCAGAACAATCAAATAATGAGCCAGCAGTTTAGCTTTGTACGGGTTGCTGTTCCAATTCCAAGCCAGATACTTATCCAAAGCAGCGTTACTAGATGTTAATTAGTATCAATAAAATGAAGAAATGGTAGAAATAATTGTTTTTGAGCAGAGTTTTGTTGTCAATTTACAAGTGCTTAACTTGCAATAGTAGACAATAAGGCAATATTATTAATTTAAAACAAAACTGTATTTCAATGATGACGATATGCTGCAGTTTTTACAAATGTTTTCACAAATACATATAAGTAAATTGTAGCATGTTGAAAGCATTGTATCATGGTTTTAAGCTCATATATTAGTTGTTTAACCATTAGGAGCTCAAATATCAACGTTAACCATTATAAGGCATATTTTAGTGGAGTTGACAAATTTTGAACTCTACAGATGCCGATTTCATAAAACAGCACGGCATCATGACACTGCATGCGGTTTAGAGAATGTTTGAGTAGGCAAGTATTTCACAGTCAATATAGACTTTAGATATTTATTTAACGGATTTCATGTTTAGAAAACGTCAATGATACAGTTGAAAGAATGTCCCATCATCACCAATAGCAATAAACTTTCATATGCACACGAAAATTAATTACAATATATTCACATATTTTATGTCCAATATTAAACATTATAAAACAAAAACAAATTATTTCCAACCTAGTTCACAACACCACAACTGCTCCCTGCTGTAATGTACAAATTGATTTCAGTGAGAGTATCGCAAAAACCTTGCACAAGACTACCAAACTGATCCTCAACCGTTATACCACAGAGAACGGTAGGTGTGGGAGCAGTAGTAGTCGATCCAACTGCGGCTGTGGTGACTCCACCAGCAGCAGTTGTAACTCCACCAACAGCTGTAGTTACACCTCCAGCAGCAGTAGTGACGCCACCAGCAGCAGTAGTTACACCTCCAGCAGCAGTTGTAACTCCTCCAGCAGCTGTAGTGACTCCACCAGCAGCAGTTGTAACTCCTCCAGCAGCAGTTGTAACTCCTCCAGCAGCTGTTGTAACTCCTCCAGCAGCAGTTGTAACTCCTCCAGCAGCAGTTGTAACTCCTCCAGCAGCAGTAGTGACTCCACCAGCAGCTGTTGTAACTCCTCCAGCAGCAGTAGTGACTCCACCAGCAGCTGTTGTAACTCCTCCAGCAGCAGTTGTAACTTCTCCAGCAGCAGTTGTTACACCTCCAGCAGCTGTTGTAACTCCACCAGCAGCAGTTGTTACTCCTCCTGCAGCAGTCGTTACACCTCCAGCAGCAGTTGTAACTCCACCAGCAGCAGTAGTTACGCCTCCAGCAGCAGTTGTAACTCCGCCAGCAGCAGTCGTTACTCCACCAGCAGCTGTTGTAACTCCTCCAGCAGCAGTAGTGACTCCACCAGCAGCAGCTGTTGTAACTCCTCCAGCGGCTGTTGTAACTTCTGCAGCAGCAGTTGTAACTCCTCCTGCAGCAGTCGTTACACCTCCAGCAGCAGTTGTAACTCCACCAGCAGCTGTTGTTACTCCTCCAGCAGCAGTTGTAACTCCACCAGCAGCAGTAGTTGCTCCTCCAGCAGCAGTTGTAACTCCTCCAGCAGCAGTAGTGACTCCACCAGCGGCTGTTGTAACTCCTCCAGCAGCAGTAGTGATTCCACCAGCAGCTGTTGTAACTCCTCCAGCAGCAGTTGTAACTTCTCCAGCAGCAGTAGTTACACCTCCAGCAGCTGTTGTAACTCCTCCAGCAGCAGTTGTTACTCCTCCTGCAGCAGTCGTTACACCTCCAGCAGCAGTTGTAACTCCACCAGCAGCAGTAGTTACGCCTCCAGCAGCAGTTGTAACTCCTCCAGCAGCAGTAGTTACTCCTCCAGCAGCTGTTGTAACTCCTCCAGCAGTTGTTGTTACACCTCCAGCAGCAGTGGTGACTCCACCAGCAGCTGTTGTAACTCCTCCAGCAGCAGTAGTTACACCTCCAGCAGCAGTTGTAACTCCTCCTGCAGCAGTTGTTACACCTCCAGCAGCAGTTGTAACTCCTCCGGCAGCAGTAGTGACTACACCAGCGGCTGTTGTAACTCCTCCAGCAGCAGTAGATACTCCACCAGCAGCTGTTGTAACTCCACCAGCATCAGTTGTCACTCCACCTGCAGCAGTTGTAACTCCACCAGCAGCAGTTGTAACTCCTCCAGCAGCAGTTGTAACTCCACCAGCAGCAGTTGTTACACCTCCAGCAGCAGTAGTTACACCTCCAGCAGCAGTTGTTACTCCTCCAGCAGCTGTTGTAACTCCACTAGCAGCTGTTGTAACTCCTCCAGCAGCAGTCGTTACTCCTCCAGCAGCTGTTGTAACTCCTCCAGCAGCTGTTGTTACACCTCCAGCAGCAGTGGTGACTCCACCAGCAGCAGTTGTAACTCCTCCAGCAGCAGTAGTGAGTCCACCAGCAGCTGTTGTAACTCCTCCAGCAGCAGTAGTGACTCCACCAGCAGCAGTTGTAACTCCACCAGCAGCTGTAGTGACTCCACCAGCAGCAGTTGTAACTCCACCAGCAGCAGTCGTTACTCCTCCTGCAGCAGTCGTTACACCTCCAGCAGCAGTTGTAACTCCACCAGCAGCTGTTGTTACTCCTCCAGCAGCAGTTGTAACTCCGCCAGCAGCAGTCGTTACTCCACCAGCAGCTGTTGTTACTCCTCCAGCAGCAGTTGTAACTCCACCAGCAGCAGTAGTTACTCCTCCAGCAGCTGTTGTAACTCCTCCAGCAGCAGTTGTTATTCCACCAGCAGCAGTCGTTACACCTCCAGCAGCAGTTGTAACTCCACCAGCAGCAGTAGTTACTCCTCCAGCAGCTGTTGTAACTCCTCCATCAGCAGTAGTGACTCCACCAGCAGCAGTTGTAACTGCACCAGCAGCAGTCGTTACTCCTCCTGCAGCAGGCGTTACACCTCCAGCAGCAGTTGTAACTCCACCAGCAGCTGTTGTTACTCCTCCAGCAGCAGTTGTAACTCCGCCAGCAGCAGTCGTTACTCCACCAGCAGCTGTTGTTACTCCTCCAGCAGCAGTTGTAACTCCACCAGCAGCTGTTGTAACTCCTCCAGCAGCAGTCGTTACTCCTCCAGCAGCAGTTGTAACTCCACCAGCAGCTGTTGTTACTCCTCCAGCAGCAGTTGTAACTCCACCAGCAGCAGTCGTTACTCCACCAGCAGCTGTTGTTACTCCTCCAGCAGCAGTTGTAACTCCACCAGCAGCAGTAGTTACTCCTCCAGCAGCTGTTGTAACTCCTCCAGCAGCAGTTGTAACTCCACCAGCAGCAGTCGTTACACCTCCAGCAGCAGTTGTAACTCCACCAGCAGCAGTAGTTACTCCTCCAGCAGCTGTTGTAACTCCTCCAGCAGCAGTCGTTACTCCACCAGCAGCAGTCGTTACACCTCCAGCAGCAGTTGTAACTCCACCAGCAGCAGTTGTTACTCCTCCAGCAGCTGTTGTAACTCCTCCAGCAGCAGTTGTTACACCTCCAGCAGCAGTGGTGACTCCACCAGCAGCAGTTGTAACTCCTCCAGCAGCAGTAGTGACTCCTCCAGCAGCAGTTGTAACTCCTCCAGCAGCAGTCGTTACTGCACCAGCAGCAGTCGTCACACCTCCAGCAGCAGTTGTAACTCCTCCAGCAGCAGTAGTTACTCCTCCAGCAGCAGTTGTAACTCCTCCAGCAGCAGTTGTTACACCTCCAGCAGCAGTGGTGACTCCACCAGCAGCTGTTGTAACTCCTCCAGCAGCAGTAGTGACTCCTCCAGCAGCTGTTGTAATTCCTCCAGCAGCAGTAGTGACTCCTCCAGCAGCTGTTGTAACTCCTCCAGCAGCAGTAGTGACTCCACCAGCAGCAGTTGTAACTCCTCCAGCAGCAGTCGTTACTCCACCAGCAGCTGTTGTAACTCCTCCGGCAGCAGTTGTTACTCCACCAGCAGCAGTCGTTACTGCACCAGCTTTTGTAGTGGATCCTCCTGCAGCAGTTGTTACACCTCCAGCAGCAGTTGTAACTCCTCCAGCAGCAGTTGTTACACCTCCAGCAGCAGTGGTGACTCCACCAGCAGCTGTTGTAACTCCTCCAGCAGCAGTAGTGACTCCTCCAGCAGCTGTTGTAACTCCTCCTGCAGCAGTAGTGACTCCACCAGCAGCAGTTGTAACTCCTCCAGCAGCAGTAGTTACTCCTCCAGCAGCAGTTGTTACTCCACCAGCAGCTGTAGTGACTCCACCAGCAGCAGTCGTTACTGCACCAGCTTTTGTAGTAGATCCTCCTGCAGCAGTCGTCACACCTCCAGCAGCAGTAGTGACTCCTCCAGCAGCAGTCGTAATGCCTCCTGCAGCAGTTGTGACTCCACCAGCAGCAGTTGTAACTCCTCCGGCAGCAGTCGTTACACCTCCAGCAGCAGTTGTCACTCCACCAGCAGCAGTCGTTACTCCACCAGCAGCTGTAGTGACTCCACCAGCAGCAGTCGTTACTGCACCTGCTTTAGTAGTAGATCCTCCAGCAGCAGTTGTTACACCTCCAGCAGCAGTTGTAACTCCACCAGCAGCTGTTGTAACTCCTCCAACAGCAGTTGTAACTCCACCAGCAGCTGTTGTAACTCCACCAGCAGCAGTAGTGACGCCACCAGCAGCAGTAGTTACACCTCCAGCAGCAGTTGTAACTCCTCCAGCAGCTGTAGTGACTCCACCAGCAGCAGTTGTAACTCCTCCAGCAGCAGTTGTAACTCCTCCAGCAGCTGTTGTAACTCCTCCAACAGCAGTTGTAACTCCTCCAGCAGCAGTTGTAACTCCTCCAGCAACAGTTGTAACTCCTCCAGCAGCTGTAGTGACTCCACCAGCAGCAGTCGTTACTGCACCTGCTTTAGTAGTAGATCCTCCAGCAGCAGTTGTTACACCTCCAGCAGCAGTTGTCACTCCACCAGGAGCTGTTGTAACTCCACCAGCAGCAGTTGTGACTCCACCAGCAGCTGTGGTGACTCCACCAGCAGCAGTCGTTACTGCACCTGCTTTAGTAGTAGATCCTCCAGCAGCAGTTGTCACTCCACCAGCAGCTGTTGTAACTCCTCCAGCAGCAGTTGTAACTCCACCAGGAGCTGTTGTAACTCCTCCAGCAGCAGTTGTGACTCCACCAGCAGCTGTAGTGACTCCACCAGCAGCAGTAGTTACACCTCCAGCAGCAGTTGTAACTCCTCCAGCAGCTGTAGTGACTCCACCAGCAGCAGTTGTAACTCCTCCAGCAGCAGTTGTAACTCCTCCAGCAGCTGTTGTAACTCCTCCAGCAGCAGTTGTAACTCCACCAGGAGCTGTTGTAACTCCTCCAGCAGCAGTTGTGACTCCACCAGCAGCTGTAGTGACTCCACCAGCAGCAGTAGTTACACCTCCAGCAGCAGTTGTAACTCCTCCAGCAGCTGTAGTTACTCCACCAGCAGCAGTCGTTACACCTCCAGCAGCAGTTGTCACTCCACCAGCAGCAGTCGTTACTCCACCAGCAGCTGTAGTGACTCCACCAGCAGCAGTCGTTACTGCACCTGCTTTAGTAGTAGATCCTCCAGCAGCAGTTGTTACACCTCCAGCAGCAGTTGTAACTCCACCAGCAGCTGTTGTAACTCCTCCAACAGCAGTTGTAACTCCACCAGCAGCTGTTGTAACTCCACCAGCAGCAGTAGTGACGCCACCAGCAGCAGTAGTTACACCTCCAGCAGCAGTTGTAACTCCTCCAGCAGCTGTAGTGACTCCACCAGCAGCAGTTGTAACTCCTCCAGCAGCAGTTGTAACTCCTCCAGCAGCTGTTGTAACTCCTCCAACAGCAGTTGTAACTCCTCCAGCAGCAGTTGTAACTCCTCCAGCAACAGTTGTAACTCCTCCAGCAGCTGTAGTGACTCCACCAGCAGCAGTCGTTACTGCACCTGCTTTAGTAGTAGATCCTCCAGCAGCAGTCGTTACACCACCAGCAGCAGTTGTAACTCCACCAGCAGCTGTAGTGACTCCACCAGCAGCTGTGGTGACTCCACCAGCAGCAGTCGTTACTGCACCAGCTTTAGTAGTAGATCCTCCAGCAGCAGTTGTTACACCTCCAGCAGCAGTTGTAACTCCACCAGCAGCAGTTGTAACTCCTCCAGCAGCAGTTGTAACTCCTCCAGCAGCAGTTGTTACTCCACCAGCAGCTGTAGTGACTCCACCAGCAGCAGTCGTTACTGCACCAGCTTTTGTAGTAGATCCTCCTGCAGCAGTCGTCACACCTCCAGCAGCAGTAGTGACTCCTCCAGCAGCAGTCGTAATGCCTCCTGCAGCAGTTGTGACTCCACCAGCAGCAGTTGTAACTCCTCCGGCAGCAGTCGTTACACCACCAGCAGCAGTTGTAACTCCACCAGCAGCTGTTGTGACTCCACCAGCAGCTGTGGTGACTCCACCAGCAGCAGTCGTTACTGCACCTGCTTTAGTAGTAGATCCTCCAGCAGCAGTTGTTACACCTCCAGCAGCAGTCGTTACTCCACCAGCAGCTGTAGTGACTCCACCAGCAGCAGTTGTTACTCCACCAGCTGCTGTAGTGACTACACCAGCAGCAGTCGTTACTGCACCGGCTTTTGTAGTAGATCCTCCTGCAACAGTCGTCACACCTCCAGCAGCAGTAGTGACTCCTCCAGCAGCAGTTGTAACTCCTCCAGCAGCAGTTGTGACTCCACCAGCAGCAGTTGTAACTCCTCCAGCAGCAGTCGTCACACCGCCAGCAGCAGTTGTGACTGCACCTCCTTTAGTAGTTGATCCTCCTGCAGCGGTCGTCACACCTCCAGCAGCAGTAGTGACTCCTCCAGCAGCTGTTGTAACTCCTCCAGCAGCAGTAGTGACTCCACCAGCAGCTGTAGTGACTCCACCAGCAGCAGTCGTTACTGCACCGGCTTTTGTAGTAGATCCTCCTGCAACAGTCGTCACACCTCCAGCAGCAGTAGTGACTCCTCCAGCAGCAGTTGTAACTCCTCCTGCAGCAGTTGTGACTGCACCTGCTTTAGTCGTAGATCCTCCAGCAGCAGTTGTTACACCTCCAGCAGCAGTTGTAACTCCTCCAGCAGCAGTCGTTACTCCACCAACAGCAGTCGTTACTCCACCAGCAGCAGTAGTTACTCCTCCAGCAGCAGTTGTAACTCCTCCGGCAGCAGTCGTTACACCTCCAGCAGCAGTTGTGACTGCACCTGCTTTAGTAGTAGATCCTCCAGCAGCAGTTGTTACACCTCCAGCAGCAGTTGTGACTCCTCCAGCAGCAGTCGTTACTCCACCAGCAGCAGTCGTTACTCCACCAGCAGCAGTAGTTACTCCTCCAGCAGCAGTTGTTACTCCTCCGGCAGCAGTCGTTACACCTCCAGCAGCAGTTGTGACTGCTCCTGCTTTAGTAGTAGATCCTCCAGCAACAGTTGTTACACCTCCAGCAGCAGTTGTAACTCCACCAGCAGCAGTCGTTACTCCACCAGCAGCAGTAGTTACTCCTCCAGCAGCAGTTGTTACTCCTCCGGCAGCAGTCGTTACACCTCCAGCAGCAGTTGTGACTGCTCCTGCTTTAGTAGTAGATCCTCCAGCAGCAGTTGTTACACCTCCAGCAGCAGTTGTAACTCCTCCAGCAGCAGTCGTTACTCCACCAGCAGCAGTTGTTACTCCACCAGCAGCAGTTGTCACTCCTCCAGCAGCAGTCGTTACTCCACCAGCAGCAGTTGTTACTCCACCAGCAGCAGTAGTTACTCCTCCAGCTGCTGTTGTTACAGCCGGAGCTGTCGTTGTTGTAACTACATTATCTGGAAATAGTACTGATATGCCACATTTTGGATTTGATGCTGATGGATAACTAAATCCAGTTGGTGGTGTTGGTGCTATGACGCTGGTTACATAGCGGAGAAGCTCAGCATTATTTTCAGCACTAGTCAACGAAAATAATGCAATGCCACCCAAACTATTTGATTTAGCAAAATTTAATTTTATATCAACCGCAGCAAACGAATTGAACACGTATGCTACACTAGTGCTTGAGGTAATACTTTCTCCTGCACTGTTCGTATCAATGCCATTTTGCGTTGAAAATAACAATGCCTGAAATATATGTATTATGTGTTCATTAGTGTAGTTCTTTTTTTTGCTGCACCTTTTTTTTCATAATCACCTCACAGTAGGAAGCTGAAGTAGCGCTTGCAGTTCCAGTTGCTCCAAACTGAGCAACAGATGTGACTGAAAATAACCGAGCATACATTGAAATGCCAAGAATGATATTCCCAGGGCTAAATCCTTTGATGACCCATCGGAAAAGATTATTATACTATAGAAAGAAGGAAAATTTGTATCTTGTACTGAGAATTACGTAGCTTTAGCTAGTATCGGACGTACTATAGTTTTTGTGCTATCTGCAAACGGTTCAGCCATACTGAAAAGCGGATTTAACGGATGCACTGTTGTTGTTAGGGTGTTGTAGAAGTCTTCATAACTTCTTAATACATTAAACGACAGAGTTGGGAGCGTTGGATTATAGTATATGTCAGCATACCGACTCGAATCCCACGGTAATCCAGACGCCAATTTAAGCGAAGCTGAACCAACCGACACGTACAGCGCTGACATGAAGGATGAGTAACTAGCCTAGAACGAGCGAAATAATAAATGTCGCACGTTTGCAAATATCCACAGCAATCCACGTACCGCCTGTGAAGTGCTCAGATTTGTGAATTCAATGTAAATGCCAACACAGCCGGAGTAGGATCTCATGAAGTTGACCAGTGCCTTGATGAAGTTAGCTCTAAAAGTCGCGCTAGAGAGCATGCTTGCCACCGATGTGTCGGTTCCATCTCCTACGACAGCAATGTAAGGTTCCAGATAAGGAAACGCTGTTCTCCGATTGCAGAACGAGGTCAAGTAACCTGCGTGAATCAGTTGAGCACAATAAAATTGTCCACGGTTACTAACAATCCGAACGCCGAACACCGACCAATTAATGGAGATTCCTACTCACTGAGCAGCGTTGTTTGAGATATCGTAGCAGTTGTAGCATAAGCAACCGAACCACTAGCACCAACTTTTAGAGTTTGTATTACCGCTTGCGAGCACAGCCCGATCGCGGTGTTGCTAGAGTAGTCGGCTACAGCTGCGAAGCATACTCGCGATTCTGGAAATCCGGGCACAGGTTTATTGCAGAACAGTAGCCATTGATCCACCATGACTATGGTTTACGATACTTACCGGTTTTGGCGGGGTTTGATTGGATGAGCTTGGCTGGAAGTCAAACAGATTGAAATACACTATAAACCACAGATCACAGAACACAGGGACAAGCACACTGGCAGTACTTTCGAAACACTACGCTTCTGGTATCTGTTTCAACTTACCACCAAATGATAGTGCTAGCAGCACCACCAGCGCAAGCTTAGCTTGAGCGTCTATCAAGCTCGTCATTCTTGCCTGCTACTGTCGCACACCAATAGGCACTCTCCAGATGTTGAATGTCACTTTATCACGAACTGATCATCCCACCAGAACGGTGCGGCGAATGTGCTGGAATGGCATAAGTGCATGGGTTTTTATCTACACTCTAGCGCATCCAGTTTAGAGAAGACAAGAGTCTTTTCCAGTCTAAGCAACATACACAAATGAAAGGAATAAAAAAAGTCAAACATTCGCAAAGTGGGAGCCAAAACCCTGGGACTGTATGTACCAAAATATTGTCCCGATTCGCAATGAAGGCCTATCTGGCTCAAGTTTCCACTCATTAGCCGGCAACCGATGTATGTGCACAGCTGCACATGAGGAAACGTTTAGTCACCTTGCGTTGCACGTTGAAATTTGTAGTACAGTTGTCCAGTATTGCTTCATGTTATCGAAATACAATTCGCCGGTGGCGTTATTCGATTTTTCAACGTCCCATACGTGTTCCAATGAGATCTAATGAGGTCAATTGGCACGATCCGGTTTAGCACGGTTGTGAGCAGGTTTCAAAAAGCACTAGATCCCTCTACACAGAGTCTTTCAAGGTCGACCATGATACATGTTCTGCGATTTCTTCAACCGATTGCAATTTCTCAAGGGTTTACCGCTGCACGAACCTGAAATCTGCGAGTTACTCATGCATCTATTTACTTCCATTTCTTTTTTGATCTGCACCACTCTCAATCAACGCCCAGCTAACGATGGCAGAGGACCAAGTCGAGGTAGTGAAGTCAGTCAGTCCCGGTGATGAGGCGACGAAGCGTGACAACGATTCAGATCAGGTGGCGCTGGAATCCGTCGACCAGGATCTACAGGGGTCAACACCGGTACAGTCTTACCCACAGCACATCCCGCCACCCCTCGGGCACGGACCTGGAGGCTTGGGTGGTCCGGTTCTGGCCAAACATGGTCCTGGTCCGCAACATGGTCCACTCCCACATCATGGACCTCCGATGCCGCACGGACCGAGCAGAGGTAAGCCAGGTGCGTTCTGCAGTTCCAGCTATACTGCGTGGTTCTAACACACCTCTCTCGATTCGTGGTTCCGTATTCCACTCTCCAGCATCCCTGGGTCTTGGGCAACCGTTTGGGCCACCACCACCACCACCGCCGCCGCAGGCTCTTCCAGTGGCCCACGCATACCACGGACCACCACCTCCTCCACCACCCGGTACCTTGAAGGCCCAGGCCAGCGAGCTGATCCCGGAGAAGCTGTACGGAGCGCCACCTGCCGGCAACGAACTGTGGTCCTCACCGCTACAGGACATGCCGAAGATCGTATCGCTGGACGTGAAGTGCGAGAAGCAGGGCATGAAGGTGTTCGTCCAGTTTGACAAGCCATTCTTTGGCATCGTCTTCTCGAAGGGGCACTACAGCAACGTGAACTGCGTCCACCTGCCGGCCGGTCTCGGCAAGACGTCCGCATCCTTCGACATCGGCATCCACGAGTGTGGTACCGCCGGCAACACCGACAACGTCCTGTACAACGGCTACTCGGGCACGGACACGAACGCGGGCTCGTACTTCGAGAACATCATCGTGCTGCAGTACGACCCACAGGTACAGGAGGTGTGGGATCAGGCGCGTAAACTCCGCTGCACCTGGCACGATCAGTACGAGAAGTCGGTGACATTCCGCCCATTCCCGGTGGACATGCTGGACGTGATCCGGGCGGACTTTGCGGGTGACAATGTCGGCTGTTGGATGCAGATCCAAGTCGGCAAGGGTCCGTGGGCGTCCGAGGTGTCGGGACTTGTCAAAATCGGCCAGACAATGACGATGGTGCTCGCGATCAAGGACGACGATAGCAAGTTTGACATGCTGGTGCGCAACTGCATGGCACATGATGGCAAGCGTGCCCCCATCCAGCTGGTCGATCAGCGCGGTTGCGTAACCCGCCCGAAGTTGATGTCCCGCTTCACCAAGATCAAGAACTTCGGTGCGTCAGCCTCGGTGCTGTCGTACGCGCACTTCCAGGCATTCAAGTTCCCCGACTCCATGGAGGTGCACTTCCAGTGTACGATTCAGATCTGCCGCTACCAGTGCCCGGACCAGTGCACCGACCCAGGTGTCCTTGACGTCCATCACCTCTCGGGTGGACCTGAACACCAGCAGTACGGGCCTCCACCGCCACCGCCACCCGCACAGTCCCTAGACGCGCACGTTTTCGCCTCAAACCGGAAGCGGGATGATCGGAGGATTCGTCGCACGCGTGCCACCGGAACTGAGCAGAAGGAAGACGTCGGATTGAACCGTGTGATCCGTGTGGTATCTCCCGGAGACCTCACCTTCCCAATTGGACCCGGTACATCGAACGACACTGACGCGGCTGCCACGATGGTGTTCTCCGCTCGCGAGGAAGGACTCATCTGTATGACGACGCCTGGCTTCACCGTCACCATCGTAGTGCTGCTGTCGATTTTGCTCGCTTCGTGCGTCACGTCCGCGTTCCTGTGCGTACGTCTGAAGCCGTTCTCGCTTTCACTCGCCAAGGAGCGGTCGGTGGCATTCACCAACCCACATTTGGCTCCACCAGGACCTGCTAGTGTCCTTGCGAGTGGGTCTGGATCGATCGCGGGCACGCTTAAACCGGCAAAGGCGGCCAGTACGGCCTCTAAAGCGCGCATGTTCTACACCTGAGCGGTGTCTGTTACACTTCTGCTTTCGCAACGCTTCCAAAGCCTCTCTCAATCTCTCTCTCTCTCTCTCTCTCTCTCTCTCGCACCTTTTCTCTCTTCTGCTCTCTTCATGCTCCTTTCTGGCTTCTTGCGTCAATGATGATCGTTATTCGAGGGCAGTATTTAGTTGGTATGTTGTAAGAGCTTAGGATTAGAATACTACGGAGACCGATTTACACGCACGCAGCGCAAGGTCACACCTGACAGCTGACACTTAAACAGGTGTCAGAGTGCGCAGAGTGCCTAAACAGGACAGACTCACACACTTCTGCAGGTAAAACGAACTCAAACAGACACACACACACACACTCAAACACATGGCATATGGTAGGTGCGGGTGGAGGAGCCGACTGTGCGGCCACCATCCCTCACCCTGCCGTGCTTATACTTACGATTTATCTAATGGCGCCCATTAATTTATTGAACTATTTATTTACTGACTTATTTATTTATTTATTTAATCGATTTTATTTGCTACGCACGGCACGGCTGCTAGTCGAAGCGCATTATTTATTGACACGTTGAATTAGATACGCCCTTCTCCCTTCACCCCCAGCCTCACTGACCCTCCCAGTTCCACCCGCTCGCACCCGAGCCCCGAGTGTTATGGTACCGAGTGTTGGCGGGGAGGAAGCGGGGATCGGGTGGCTATGTATACTTGTAACCGCAAGCATAAGAAAAAGATAAAGAAGATAAAGAAGAAGGAGCAGCAGCAATAATAATAAAAAAAAGAAGAAACACAACGAACCACCCCCGTCATACGGGCGGTGTCCCTCTCTCGTCCTTAAGTGCTCCTCTTCGATCTGCCTCCTTGCGCGTGGGGCTGACAGTTGAGTTGACATTTTAAAAATGCTGACCACTGACACCTCGAGCTCGTGCTCCACCCTGCTGCCTAAATGGGCTTCCTTCGCCTGCCACGTGGACGTTTGCGGTTGTCTCCCGGATGATGGAAGACAGGAAGGAGGACGAGGAGGAGGGATAAGGGAAGGTGCAAGGGATGGGTGACTCCTGTGAATCCTCCTCCCAGCTCCAGAGCAGACAGGCACAAACGGCAACGGGCGGGGCTTTATTGTTTAATACTATGACAGCAAACTCGACAGCTTCCGCCATTTTATTTTCAAACGCGCTGCCACGTGGCCGCTCAGACACGTGGCCTGTCGCGTTGGCAGTGCTTTAGCGCGCGTACTTTAAGCGACCATACACACAACCTCACAGACACACACACACACGTGCACGTAGCAAGAGCAGCAGCTGCAGGAATGCATGAACGATTTGTTGGTTTTTATTTATTTTACTCACCATTTACGCTACACCGCTAATCGCGAGGGTTGCATTTCCCGCGAAAGCCTCCGGAAGCTGGCGTGTGGCACGCGTCGCTAGATATAAATACGACTTCTACGTGTGTGTGCGTTTATTTATTTATATTCTTTTACGACCCGTGTCACTGAGTCCACCGAGTGGGCGAGCATGAAGATGCAGCGCGGCCGGTGTAGCGGAAGTGTAACAATTCTAATGAGATTAGTAACGCGCTCGTATAGTGCACGTACAGCGAGGTAGACGTAGGCGTAATTTAGCTGTGTAAAATGTATCATATTACAGGCGCCAGATGGAACCCCGGCGGCGGGCACACCGGTTGCTCGAATCCTGTCAGGATACGAGCGCTCGAACGTATCCTGAGGGTGATGCGAGCTACCCGGTGTAGCGCTAGTGCTGCCCTAATTTTAAACCCCTCTTATATCGTGTAGGCAACTGAGCAAAATAAAGACTTTCTAATGGCAATTAAAGAGAAGAAAAACTTGTTTCAAGTCTCGTGTTTATTGGCGGTTGAATTTGCGAAAGAAAGCTCCTGAAGACGAACACAGCTTGAAAAGGTATTGCTTGAAAGGTTTACCCGAACAAAAAACGAACTCAAGCAGACAATGATTTCGTACTTTCAAACAAAAAGCATATGTTTTCAGGCTAAACCGCGCTCAGGAACGTGTACGAAGCGTGACATAAGAACGGCAAGCAAAACTTTGGAGCAACAAGCTGGAGCTGGACGGAACATGCTGTTTCAACAAATGCCACAGGGTTCGGGGCTCAGCATTTACACCAGTCTTCTGCTGAGACCTTTCAATAATAAGACGCATTCTGTGGGGCTTGCCCAACAACGGAAAATAGTCCGCAAGCTGTGCAATTAGTGTGCCGGTTCAGGGACGTCCTGCAAATCGCCGCCTGTTTCGTAGAATTATGCAACTGCAATAGGGTTCCATATAAGATTGCAGTTAACGACGAGTGGTGTCTATAATAAAATGCTCTGGATTTCACGCACATAGAGCGAGTATTAGATGCATCAAACGGTGTTCAAAGAGGCCAAAAGATATACGACAGTTTGGAAGAATTTCTTTACAAGGATACAAAAAAGAAAAACGCCCTGGAATCGATCTGGAAATTGTTCTATTTAATATCTTTTTTCCGTTGGTTGATGGTTTCGTCGCATTTGTTTTTCAGCAAACTCGAACGCAGTAAGCCTGACATCCATCCGCGCCTTAAGGAACGTGCCGACTCGTCCGTCCTATCTTTTCCACCGTAAAGTTTTCCATTTCCAAATAGTTCGCTCTCTCACTCGCCCTTCTCTTTCTTTGCTTCACATTCTGCCGCCCAAGCTGCCCTGGGGATGGCAGCTGTTAATTTCGTTAAAAACTTGTTGCATTAAACTCTAACAGACAAATTCAACTGAAACATTAATAGAGCTTGTTTTGATTTTCTTTTTCTTCCGCTTGCTAGAAAGTCGTTCCTCTTCTTTCCTCTCCAAATGCTAAATTGTAACACGATCGGTCGCCTCGCTGGCGCCACTGTAACTGCCGCACGTGTTCGCGCTCCTTACGCTGTTTGTTTGCCGCATTTGTCCTTGCTTTGATGAACAATAAATATAATTTTTTTTCTCTCCCACATGCGTCCCTCTTACTCGCCTGCCTGAAACGGGCTTCCCATCTTATATAAATATACTATTTTATCTTACGGACACAGGCGCAGTGTTTTTCCTTTTCCTGCCTATCACCTAGTGGCCCTTCCACGGCGGTATCAATAAACGCCAACAAATGTACAGGAAAACGGGAACAAGGGGTGGAGGAGGGGCAGGGTGAATAAGGTGCGGGGAAGGGGGTGCTAGGAGGATCTCCAAATATTCACCTAGCACAGAACCTTCGTGGAGGTGTTACTCAAACAAACCACAGCACAACAGCCTGTATTTGCTCCGTGATGTACCATTCGCTAACATCGCCTGTTTGCGAGCTGTCCACGACCTGTATAATGTAGATTTTCGGCTCGCATTTATGCCAGTATGAGGCTTTAACTATCTTCTTTTTTAAACTCTTTAACGAAATGAAGCCGCTTTCTACGACTTTAATGCAGCAAACCCATTTTAAGTAGGTCGATTGTAACAACATTATGTAAAAAACTGGATTTGTTTTTCTTCTTTACAATCCTACGATCACAATATAGCATTAAGTGGGCTTTCTAGTCTAGTGGCATGTTTTTCTGCCGGTGGTTGATGTTCTCATATCAACTGCTTTCGGAAACAGATGTTGCATTTGATTTACTATTTGTTTTCGAAACAACACTCTTCACGATTACCGTAGCAACGACCTATTGTGGAACTAACGATCTGGATCGGGCCTGAAACAAAGATATTTCATCAATTTTGAATTTTCTTGAGATTTGCTTTAAATTTTAGTATCACATACTAAAATTGATAGGTTTTTTATATGTTTTATGATCTCAATCTTCGAAAGAAAGGTCTCCCGATGTGCATCATTATAATCCTTCTTGCCGCTATGGAATGAAAATGGGAAAAGTAACACAAATTTTATTTCACGAATGGCAAACATATGAAGAAAAAGTGTTCACGTTTATGTAACAATCCATTTTGTTTTTAATAATAAAATCGTTTTAGTTAGTTTAAGTTTACGACCTGTATAGAGAACATTTACAAAACAAAATTCAAACAAACAGGGCCATGACTACTTGATTTATCATGTAGGGAAATTGAAACAAAAAATAGTTTAAAAAATACGAATTGCATTATTTATCAGCTATATGCCGTTATTGTCTGTCGAAACAAGAATTAATGAGTGAGTTTACAATATTGTTGTAAACTGCAGCACACAGCTTGCAATAAAAATTATAAGAACTAATTAGTAATTTGAATTTTGAACGAGCCAAATTTTAAATTGATCCTTTTTGAGCCTTTTTCGATTGTCCAGTTTAAAAAAAAATAAAAACAATTTTTGAAATTTCTAGACTAGAACACCGCCTTAATAGAAACAGTAAAAGTAGTAGTAGCAACAGTGTAAGTGCTCAAAATGCCCAAATATGACTTTGACATGGAAAGTTTCATATTATTTCATAATAATAAATTCAAACCTAACTTGAACGCATCACTTCCTTTGTCTCTAATTACGTTTTTATACAGATACAGATGTTGACACCAATAACAGCTTCGTACACATATGAATAAAAACCCGAAACATATAACAACTGACTAACGTCAATTTTACGAACACAAAAAAAGCAATAACACACATTTTATCCACGTAGCCATTCAGTTAAATAGCCAATCGGGGTGACCACGAATGGTTCACGATTAGCTCCAACAGTGTAACGTGATAGCTTTAAAAATAGATAAGATTGCACATATCCGGTGATGTTCAGCACATGTCTAGAACAATAGTAAGGAATAGAAAAAAAAAAGATAAGATTTAAATAAAAACACATATAGGTGCTGCTTCGCCCTGGTGTTGCTGGGAACATATAGGCGTTGCATGGTTAACGGCTAAAATTCAGGCATTTAGGCATTGCGCGGCGTCGATAGATAAATACTATAATAATATACTAAAGCAAGTGAAGGAGGTACACATTTCACTCTCTCTCTCTCTTTCCCTAGCTCTTATTCTCTTGATTACTATTTCTCTCAGTCATCTAGCCAATAGTCTGTAATATGGTAGCAAATGAGCGATTTCTTTGGATTTCCTTCCTTTTGTTTCGCTTGAACAGATTTAATTTTGTAATCCAGAGCGGCGTAGATTGGTGTCTAAACGTCCCCGGTTAAGGCGGACGCGCACACAGTCGGCAAGGTTTCGTTCTCCTCGCACAGCATGCGGGAGTTCACTTTGTTCGTATAGGTTTTTCTCTCTCTCTCTCTCTCTCTCTCTCGCTTGTATAGCTTGTATAGCTCGGTTGACGTTTATGTACGGGGGATTTGTTTTTGGCAGCTGGTATCAAATATCACGTTGTTTAAGTTATCCGCATAAGCCCGGTCGTGTCCTTTCATGGTACCTGCCGCTCTATCTATCTACGCTAGCTACGCTACTCTAACCTACCTAACCACACTCGCGCATCGCGCTGATTGTCATGAGCCAACCTGACCCCGGTTCCGGTGGCCAACAACCGCGGGTATGATGGCTGCGACCGCAACCGGGTGGTGACCTGATGCACGATGTTGCTGAGAGCGTGCTGTGGACGGCGTGCTTCGGATAATCGACCACTCGCCGGGCTCTCGTACCGGCCACCGGGTACGTCTAGTCTACACCCGAAAAGCCCTGGCTGCCTTCGACGGCCTGTACGAGCCGCTCCTTTAGCTGGTGGTAGTTCTCGTATGGTGGCAGATCCAACCGGTTGAAGCTGTCGAAACAGGGGAAAAGGATTAAAACAGGTGCTAGAGGTATAGCACACCCAAAAACACACACGTGAGAGTGTCCAACTCACCAAGTATGAGCCCGTGGGTAATTCTCCGGAGTGCCCCACTTTTCGATGGTGAACATTTGCGGTCCATTCGATCCGTACAGCTCCTTGAACCCGTTCATGGGCACCCGAGACGTGCCAGTGACGAACTGCAGCAACCGGGCGCGCATCTCGGTGGAGAACGACAACACCGCACGCCAGAACCACTGGATGACGAGGTGGTTCGGGTAGTAATCGCCCTTATACAGCGTGTTACGCTTCCAATCGCGCAAATCGATACACTGGATGCCGCACATCAGCAGCTCGAGCTCGTGTTCGTCGAATATCTTAAGCAGATTAAGCGGCACGAGTGAACCGAACCCATCCAGGAAGGCTTGCATCTGGACCTGAACGCGTGACACAAACCGCCACTGGATGACGAGCCGGATGTACTCGTCCTTGTTCTCGTTGGTCACGTCAATATCGGCACCATTTGGTAGCAGCTCGTGCTGTGTCGTCTGCCCGAACGTTTCCTCATCCACGCAGAATGTCAGCATCAGCTCGCTCGGGTCGTTCTCCTTGATCCAGACGAGCGAGTTGTAGTACTCGGTATCTACCGCTTCCATGTCCTTCAGGTCGATGGGCTTCTGCAGCATCATCTTGTAGAACGGGCGGATAAAGAACGCGTCCAGCAGCTTACCGTGGTACACGGCCATACCAGCAATGCGCCCGATGAACCTGTACCGGTGTTGAACCAACCGAACCAGTTAACGAAACGCAGGATGGGACAACAGCAAACACTACCTGAAGTAGAGCAGATGGTCCTCATTGCACAGCTCGCTGTACGGGTTGATCTGCAGCGTGTAGTTGTCCATGGCCGAGTACTCGAAAAGCCCGTAGTACGGATTGAACATCTCCTTCGACAGCAGGTAGAACCATTCACGAGCTAACCCACCATAATCCAGTCCAGCTTCGCCCTCAAACTCAATCCACAGCTTCGTCTTCAGCAAATCCAACCGTGTCACGGAGTTGATGATCCGGTACGAGTCCTCCATGATGGACGCGCGTCGCACCTTGATTTCGATCTTGTTTGGCACGTTTTGCTGGTGTGCCAGCGTGTACCGGAACAGAAAGGATACGCATTAGAACCGAACGGTAAATGTGTGTGCTCTCCAACGTGCATACGTACCGGTTTTCGTAGCTGCGTCTTTAGGTACTCGTACTTTCGCTTGTAATCGCGGGAGTAGGGCACCGCCTGCCCGGCTATGTTGGGAATGGACAGTCGCGGATCCTCCCACTGCGTAGTCCGGGTGTCTGAAACAAAACGTGAGCTGTGAGTTAGTACACCTTTAGCAAAACCTGCCTGTCACGTGGTCGTGGACTCACTGTGGTCGATGAAAAAGATGCGACCGTCGCTGTGGACGCGTTCCTCCCAACCCTCGGGTAGCGGGGCCAAACCCTCCTCCGGCCGGCGTACATCGTTGGACGCTACAGCACCCTGGCTGGATGGCATTGGACTAGCTCGGCCCGTACGCGGATCTACCCACGACGTCTTCCGCTCATTGTGATCGATGAAGAACACGCGCCCGTTCGGGGCAAGCTGCATCGACCAGCCGGCTGGTAACATCGAACCAGGACCTCCTCCACCAGACGGACTGCTACCAGACGAGTCATTCTCGTTCGAAGTAGACGAACGCGTCGAGGAACGATCATCGCTCGTGTCGTTATTGTTGATGCTGTTGCTGCCATTACTCGCCGGATGGGCCGCACCGGTTCCACCATTATTGTTGTTGTTGCTGCTTCCGGTGCTGGTCGAAGGACGTCCATCACCGTTCAAAGGACCACAAGCACTGCCATTGCTGCTGCTGCTGTTGCTGCCACTGCGTACGACCGCTCGTGTGGGCCCACTGTCCAGTTCGTCCTCGAGAGCGTCGATGCGGTGTTGCTGAGCACGCAAACTGCTGTCACTGCCGATCGATGACCGGCTGGAGGATCGACGGCCACTCTCACTCAGGTGTGGTGCCGCTCGAAGCGGAACACCGCCATTTTCACCGTCCTATACGGTGGGGAAAGCGACCACCGAAATGAGAGGTTAAACAACAGGGATATGGTTAAGAAGGACGACAAGCATTAACATCTTCGATACCTAGCCAAACACACACATACACACGCGCGCGCTTAAGGACAAACCACACTGTTTAGGTGGAAAACGTTTGCTTTATACAAAGGAGGCTCTGCATTTTTCTAGCCCTAAATCACCACACACACACACACACACACACACATACAGCGACGAAAAATCTAACCAGGACCACAAGCTAGCTACTATGGAACACACTACCCAACCATCAACAACCACATACGTACAAGAAGCGAAACATATTACACGGTGCAAAGCGGTTCCTTTTTTTCCTTTTTGACATTCCTACATTGGTAGATTGTACAAATTTTTGAGCATTTTTTTTCTTTGACCATTCCTTTGATCATAGAAACCGAAATGCGCTTCAAGGACACCTGCAAAGCATCACCAACATCGCACCAAACCCACCACAAAAAGAAGCCACCCACAGAGCTGCTGAGGGTTTTTTTTATGTTCGCCCGAAACAAACGTTACCTCCTCGCTATCGGACAGCGGTTCCAGGGCAAGGGCCCGATGCCGTAATCCGGTTCCCATCGTGCACCGGTCCGCAACGGTTAACCTCCACGGTGGCGGAACTAAGGCAGACCTAACGATGATCACCATCGAAAAAGGGGGGGGGGGCCAGGGTGGAAAAGGCGCGAAACAACCCGAACCACGGAAACCAAGAGAAAGTGGTGTGAAATGTTCAGAAAACGAGTGTCCGATGCAGGGAATACCGGGAGAGAGAGAGAAAAACAAGAACGCACCTTGAGCGTCGCTCCAGAGTCGTCACCCGTCGTTCACCGGAAGTGGCCACATTCCGGTTGGTGCTAGCACGGACAAGCGCGGCCGGAAGCTTCGGTGGAGCACTGAGCCGAAGCGTTCGCAGGGATTGGCATGAGTCCGTGCGAAGCACTACCACATCCGGCTCCATCAGCTCGCTAGCGGGTCGCTCCGAAAGGCTGGCGATTGAGGATGAAGCGATGGAATTGCTTCGCGAACCGTTCAACTGCAGGGCGGCCAGTTCGGACCCCAGGCTACCTGTTTCCGGCTGGCAAAGGTGCGTGAGGATCAGAGCAGATCGGTGTCTGTACAAGCCAAGCCTACTCGAACACGTTCGGGGGAAAACGAAGGACAACTAGCGTATGTATTGGTGGACATGACGGGATTCCTTCTGGATTCCGCGTCACCCGCGAGCCAACAGGAGGGAGGGGGGGAGTGAAAACGAAAACCCTACGCAAAACACACACACACAAACACACACGCAAAAGAAAGAAAAAAATCCCCCAGCTGAGACAGGAGTGTTTGCGGCTAGAAAACAACCGAGTGCGGGTTTTGTGGAGTGACAGTAACCTCTAATCTGCCGGCCGAAAGCAGATACTCCATGATGGACACCGGTGGGCTGCGTTCTGGCGTCGAAGCGGGTACGGGCGTTCCAAGGACGAGCGCATCCAGGCCCACCTCGTCGTTATCCGGTGGCACAGCGCTGGTAACATCAACCGTGCCCGGTTGCGCCTCGTACACATGCCCGGTGCAGTTTGGCACCAGCTCTTCCTCTTCCATCGTGTCGAACGACTCGTTATCGATGCTTATGTTGTCCATGTCCTTTCGATGTGTGTGCCGCAGCGAAGGGAAGAAACAACCACGGGTTCGTGTTCAAGTACACCCCAACGCGGACAAGATCAGAGCAAGTGGCACACGCACAAAAACCACAATAAAGAGGGCGCATTTCGCTCGGGTCGAACTGCGCGAGCACAATCTGCGCACACCCAAAACCACGGGAACCTCGTGGGCAGGATGAGGGAACCAAAGGGACGCAGCATACTTACCGTCGCACTATCATCAACGCTAATGTGCACTCGGCGCTGAAATGCGACATCCATGTCGCTCTCCGCGATCGTCTCCATAGGCCTGCGAGTGAAGGTGGAGGAGTTCGAGTTAGATGTGGAGCCTCAAAAAGGACCTCCTCGGTCTGCAACTTACACTGCCGTGGGCCGCTCCCACTGGGTAGATCGGGCAACGTGATTCACGTAGTAAGTCCGCCCATTCGCATCCTGACGTTCCTCCCAACCTTGGGGCAGTTCGAGCGCGTTGGTCGATGCTCGTGGCACACTGGTGACCTACAGGAAAAAAATGAAGGTGTTTAGAGCTGCTTATACGCTGCGGTTGAGACGTGTGAGTCCCTTACGGTTGGAACAGGGCTGGATTCGATCATTTCCCAATCGGTTTCGTTGGTGTCCTGATCCACGATGTACGCATGATACAGCTGCAGCTCTCCACGTACGTTCGAGCGGGCGCTATTGCGAAGGAGTTGAAGAGAAAGCAAAAGAGTTAGATGGCCGTATCTAGCGTTAAGCTCAGCTATCAACAGATAAAGCACGCGTGACCCGGACAAACGAAAGCTTGCTTGAGAAATCATAAAATCAAAATCAACCATACCGAACTGACCTGCGTGGCCGCAGTGGGTAGCTACGGGCCGGAATCTCAACACCGGGCCGCTCCCGGGGCAGCTGTTCGAGTGGCAACTCCACCATACCCAGGAAGTCATCCCGCGTGAGCCGGTTCTCATCAAACACCTGGAAGACGAGCTTATGCTCGGTGGGTTTGACGCGAAAGATAAACTCCTCATTCCACTTGGGGTGGAGCGTTTTTTTCTTCGTCTTCGTCAGCACCGACTGCACGTTGACGTCGCCGCTGACCATGTTCAGGTCGATGCGCACGTACGGGTCGCTGATGGCCGCAGGCGTAGCGGGGTGAGCGTGGCAACCCGGGGCGCAAAATGAAAACAAAAACGCAAAAAAAACACCGATTAATTAGATTTCGTGCCAGGGCGCACAACACGGCGGTCGCGTCACTCGGCCATTTACCTTGCGCCGAAAATGTCCTTTTTTGCGAGCTGCAGCCCAGCGACAACCTTAATCCGCAGCGCGTACGTTCCGTCCATGGCCTGGAAGTGGAAGGGAAGTGGGTGAGAAAAAAAACCAAAAAACAATGGTTCCATTTCTGAACGCGGTGCACGTGCCGCTGACGTTTCTGATCTTCTGCGCAAATGTGCTGACGCGAGCTAAGCAAGTCTGCTCCAGATTGTGGTTCCTTTCAACCGGAAACAGCATGCCTTTGGATGCCTTGCATGCCGCCGACCCGTTGACCAGTGTGGGTGTGTTATTTCACCTGCAGTTCAAAAGGGAAAACCTCGCTCGACACGCTTTTCCATGGCCCTTTTCCAACGGCTGCTTCGATGTTGGATTCAAACCAACAAACAACACGGCACATTGGGCCTGCGTGCTTCTGCCAAGATGCCGTGAGCCCTTGTTTGGATGCGCGTGCTTTCTTCTTTCTCCTTCGCTCGCTCGCTCACTCTCCCATTCTCTCTGTCTCTCTCTCTCTCTCTCTTGGTCTATTCGCGTTTTGCTTTTATTATTATTTGTGCAGCCAGTGGCTCGCTGGCAAATGTCAAATGTGAATGGTCAATCGATTTTAGCCGCGGCTTCTCGGCTCACCGCCCTGTAGGCATGTGTAGCAACGAAAAACCTACACACACCACGGGGCCCGTGATGTTGTTATTGCGTGGTGCATGAAGGAAAAAGTGACTCATGGTGTAGCAATTTCTGCTACCAACGGTGAACCTGAGCCAACTCCTGAGCACGAACCGTTATCGAGACGCAAAGGCGGCACATTTCGCCGTCGCCGTCGCCGTTGCTTGGAAGGGGGTTCCATTCGAATCGATAAGGGGTTGTCTTTAAGGGGGTGGATAAACGCACCCTCCCCCCCCCTCCCTCCCCTGCCCCAATCCCTATCACACTTACGTGCAATCCGTCGGTGCCAGCGCCGACGAAGCCATTTTCGTCGCTCTGTGCCATGGCCGGGAAGATGGCGATCCTTTAGCCTGGAGCCTGGGTTGATGGAGGGGGGAGGGGTGGGTGGGTGGGTTGAGTTTTCCTACGCTCCACGCCGACCACCGCCAGTGGAGGCCACGTTTGATGGTTGATTGTTGCCTTGCGCGCGGTGTCGGGTCCTAGCCCGCCCAGGTGACCACACTCGCGGCAAAAAAAACCCACCGGACCCGCGGGTGTTGCTGGCTTATTGCACTGCACTACGGTAAATAAGGGTATAGGCTGCACTACGATTAGGGTCTTCGCGATCGCATCGTCAACAACATGCAACTGCAATTGACAGCCGCATGCCCGAGCTGGTTTCGTTCCGCAGCATCACCTGAAGGGAAATCTTGCGCGTCGATGGCTCGTTTTCTTTTGTTTTGTATTTTCTTTTTTTCACACACAGTGCACGGTGGTCGGTGGTGTCGCCACGCTTGCAGCCCGAAACCCGGAACGCCCCCGGTTGACTCTCAAACACAACGGAAATAAAACGCTGCTTGTGTATAAATCGCACGGAATTTCGCTTCTAATCTAATAAACACTGCGAGGCCCGAGCGCTCACTAACTGCACCTGCTACGGCTCGGTCGCACGCTTACCGCTCACGCACACGTAGCATAGCCAGTGTAGGCTAGCCTTGGCGATATTTGAAGCGAAATCAAACGTCGATAAAATGTCAGTGAGATGAAATCGAATAATTTCAATGCGTTATATTACACGCAAGTAACACGAAAAACGATAATAAAACCGGCACGGTGGTCTAGAGGGAGGAATTTAACTAAAGTACTTTGCTTGAAACAAACTGAAGTGTTCAGTGCAGATGGCCAGTCAACATGGATGTTTGACGTTTGCATAAGAAAAACACTCTTGACAGAATGCCCGTGAAAAGAGTGGTAAAGTGAAAGTAGCTGTTGTAATGTTCCGCTTAACTGCGAGAGTGCTCCAGATTAAATGATCATTATACTGCCTAATGATTTGTGCGTTTCGCAATTTCGCTGACAAATAAAACATTTAAAAGTACACAGTCACTATAAAAGCTTTCGGAGAGTTTATTTCTGATTTTTTTGTATCTACTGCATGAATGTTTCGCTTGTTCCGTACACGTGGGAACGTCACTTTCCAGCTGGCCCGTCGCAAAACCGTTGGTTTCATATTCAAAAATAGAACAAAAACAGCAACACGAGCCAAAGTAAATAATAAGGTTTTTATTTGTTCCACCAGTTGATATTCGGACGGTACACTAATTTTGGAGCACATGTGGTCAGCTAAATATACATGCTTCTTGAAATATCAAGTCAACGGGTATAAACATTGCACGGAGGAGTATCAACTAGCGGAGCAATTTGCAATAAATAAATACATTCCTGCGCGTTTGGCCGCGCACCTCTAAACAACGAGTACTAATTTCAGCAAAATTTCGTTATTGACAATTTGCCGATTGCGTTCGCCTACCCTAGCATGTGTTTTACCGTTCTACGAGATGCTCGTGTGGATCATGGACTAATTCAAAATTGTCGCTCCTAGCAATGCGTTGCAGGTCAGTCTACTCCTATGCGCCAGAACTGAGGTAAAACGTACCTCCTCTTCCTCTAGCAGCGTTTTGTTCTTCCTTGGCATTAGGGCTCGCTCGTGTCAAGCACTCTAGCATACTTTTCCTACTCGTTTAGATTAAATAAATAAACTCTAAAACGGATTTAGTTTAATCTTTGTTAGTGTCACAAGACGGTACGCTTGGGTGTACGGCAAGCGCAGCCGCTGATAACTATAGTGTAGAATAACTTGACAAATATTCCGATAATAATAATCATTTGATTAAATATAACGATAATCACCGGGAATAACATACATCATAGACGGTGAACATTCATTCAAGATACTAGAAAACACGCACACCAAAAATAATTTAACTACCACCCTAGTTTATGACAAAGCGCGGCTGTCGACAGCCGAATGATACGCTTACGCTCGTCTTCCTCGCTATCCGCATCAAACAACCGCATCAATCCACGATTTCCTCTTCTCCAACAGTAAATTATTGATTAATAAATATTGCAATAAACCCGAGAAAATGATGACAGATGAAGGGAGCGTGTGTGTGGAATGTATGGATGGAAGCATAAAGTCAACAACTAATTCGCACGCCGCCATCGGCGACAACCTCACATCACGTAGGATGAAAATGCTGTATGAGAGGGAACATTACTAAAATAAACACCAACGCAAGCAAACCGTCGCGTTTTTGCATAGAGAGACTTAGGAAATGTTACGACTGAAGGCGCCGAAACCAGCTGCACAGTTGGTCGCTGTGACTACCCTTTCTTCACTGGTTGCTGGCATTCAGCTCCATTGGACGAACACCGGCCCCACCGACCACAGGACCGTTGGGCCGCGAACGGAACAAACGTAACGTCATCCACGTGGCGATCGAGTTGATCGGTGCGTTTGGACCCTGCGATCGATTCGCGATCATCTCCTTCTGCAGCTGGTATCTGTACAGCAGCGAACCGGCAATCAGTGCGGAAATGATGGTCGCCGAGATGACCAGAATGAACAGGATGCTGAAGCCTGGCACCGGCATGCAGATGCCGTAAACCACCTCTTCCGTGATCTTGCCCTGGAACACCGTCACGGCTTCCTGCTTGCTGTCTGGGTTGAAGGCAAGGTCTGCCTCCGAGATGACTTCGTAGATACCACTCACACCGATGTCCGCAGATCGTGCCTTGCGATCTGTGACACGCACAGACCGTCGTTGGCGAGATCGAACTCCAGCTTGGTTGTAGCTCTGGTTCTGCACGTCCTCTGCGTCAAGGTTGAGTGCTCGTGGACCTGCAACAGCTGGTAGACCCATGCGCTTTTCTGCGTCCATCTGGCGTGGTCCATGTGGGAACTTGTCGTCATCCATTGGTGTTCCCGGACCGGGCATGGTCTTTTGGGACATCTGTTGCAGTGACTGTGGTGGGTACTTTCCTGGACCCATTCCGACACCTGGCATGCCCGGTAGACCTGGCATTCCCGGCATTCCAGGCATACCCGGCATTCCCGGAGCAGGTCCAGCTCCCTGTGTCATCGGTGGAGACTGCTTCTTCATCATATCAGCCGAGAGCGCGGAGTGATCGCTCAGGAACAGCGACTCGATATCATCCATCGGTTCCCGGTTGTGGTGGTGATACTGCAGATAGTTGTCCTTTTTCTTAGCCGGCTGAGCTGGTGGTGGTTTCTTGTACTGGTTGAGATGCTTCTCTGAGTGGATGATATCGTCGTAGTACACGTCCTGCCCGTTCATTCCCGAATCGAGATCCTCTCCGGATTCTCCGGCCAGGATGTCATTGCTGTTGTGATTGACAAGTGTGTCCTTGCGTTCTAGTACTTCGTGCTGCTTTCCTCCCACAGGAACACCTGGGGTGCCTCCAACTGGAACTCCACTGTGCTGGCAGTGATCCAGACAACCATGGCGGCAAATCTCTACCTTACACTTGATGTGAACACTGAGCGCATCCGGGAACTTGAACGCATGGAAGAACGCGTACGTGATGACAGACGCCTTGTCATCGGGCGCACGAGCCTTCAAGAAGCGGGAGATCATCTTGGGCCGCAGCACGCAACCGTACTCATCGGACAGCTTGATCACATGGCCCGCTCCGTCAGACGCCACGCAGGACTTGACACGCATATCAAACTCACCGCGGAAATCGTTGATCGCCACTACCAGCGTCATAGTGGATCCGAGTGGCACAATACCACTCACTGCAGGTGCCCAGGGTCCCTTGCCCTGCTGGATCTCCATCCAACAGTCCACATTGTCACCTAAACGGGGGCAAAACGTCATCAGATCAAACCCTACGTGCCATTGTTCGTCGAATTTTTATCCTTACCTCTAAAATCCAGCTGAATCACATCAAGATCAGCAATCACCATGGGTGGCTTGGAAGCTGTCTTCTCGTAGTCGTTGAACCACTCGCACCGCAACCGCTTCGCTTCATCCCACACCTCAAGCAGGTCCTTGTCGTACTGCACGACAACGGTGTTTTCGTAAAACTGCCCATTCAAATCCGGTTTGGTGCCGCAGCGCGAGTACGAGATACGAAAGGTGAAGAAGGTTTTCCCCGTCGAGGGTGGCACGTAGATGCATCTCGGATCGCTGTGTTGGCCTGGAACGAAAGAGAATGCGACAAGATGGTACACACCGCTCCCACAATTCGTCACCTGCAGCAGAGGGTTTGCGCTTGCGATTCGTCACCATTTCACCACTCACCTTTCGAGCTGACAATTCCTTCGAATGGCGCCGAGAATGACAGGTGAACGTCCATGTGATCTTTACCGCACATCACCTCTAGTGCTGTTATGGAAGGCATTCCATCGGGGCGTTCGACGGGCCATATCTCATTTGTCGGTGTTGCTAATCGGATCTAATGTGACCATAAAGAAATGGAATTGTTTTATGATAGATGTACAATCTCTTTCGCATGCATCTTTTTGAAATGTATGTAACCTCTGCTGATCGTGCTTTCTGCAGGGTGGTCGGTAAATGGAAAGTTGGTCACAAGAAAAGCCATTTTCCTGTTTGAATCATTGTTGCAGCAAACAAAAAGGTATTCGACAAATATCCTAGAGTCACTGTATCTTCAAACATACATAATGTTAATGTTGACGAATCAATAAACTATAACAGTTAATGTTTAGAGACAAGGCTCTAACAAAATGCAATGTTTAACAGTTTATATATAAAAAGCTATCACTCTCTATATTGGACATTCCAATGAGCTCCCTAAAAAAGTACTAACTCGCCAACACACAGGCCAAAACCGGACTACAAAAAGTAGGTTGAGTTGCTGTCATTAACAAGTGGGTTTCCTTCCCTAGTCTGGTTCTGACGACTCAGGCGTAAAGTGATAGGCTCGCCGCAGTGAGAGTGCTTAGTGCTTCCGTGTCTCCCGAACATTGTATCGTCGGTAGTCCCCGCTGCCTGGACCATTTCCTCTTTCTACCTCGCTTTATCTCTTTCTTTCTTTCTTTCTTTTTACTTTTGCTCGCTGTGGAGCTTGAATCACGCACCTCTGCATGCAACATTTTAGGCCCTCGCCACTACCATTGCGCCGGGTAACAGGGACAGTAAAAATGTTCTCCTGAGATTGGCCGGTTCCAGCGACATCGGAACGAAAGAAAACGGAAGACGAAGCAAATCAGCCCCCTCATTCAAGGCGGGTAAAAACGAGCATGTTTGCGGGCTCTGCCACCATTCCTTTGGTGGTGGTGGATCCCACGAAACGAAAATTTATTGTAGGCCGCCGTTTTAATTATACTTTCATTTTTCATTACTAATGGGATTCGATTGCTTCGGTTTCCTCCAGCATCTCGTTTGCTCGGACGTAGACCTCCCCAAAAAAAAGGGCCAAGCACGCACACGAACACCTACCGCATGCACACATTTACACGCCAATCATTCTCTCGATACGGCTTCGATCGTGTGCTGCTGGTGTTATTGTTTTTTAATCCGCTTCCATCCCGCTACCAGCAGCAGTCAGCAGTGGTGGCACTGCTTTCTAGGTTCCTTACTCAGCAGCCGAATAACCGTGGCAAAGTGAGAAAGGACAAGAGCAAGGGGCTACACGAGGCGTGGTGAGAGCATTCGAAAATGCCTACACATATCATTATCGGGATGTCGGAATTTTAATTCATTTCTCCATTGTACAGCCCCCTTCTGGGCTGGCGCAATATTGCGAGAAATCAAAGTACGCAAGGCGAACTGGCCGAACAGGAAGGTGTGGAAGGCGAGCGGCACGAAAAAAAAAACATTAACGAATACTATGTAATTTGAGGCTGCCCCGGAAGCCCCCTGATGGGGAATTAGCATGTGCTTGCGTGTTCTCCACGCTGTAATGCTTGGTGTATAAATATTTGCGCCCCTCACTGACGTCTGTGTCATGTGCGTGGGGGAGCACATTTAGGGGGGTTTTCAATTTGGCAGTTACTCACCAGGTAGCAGAACGCGATCAGAACGACTCGATGGGCCCCCATCGGGGTAGGACCCCTCCCGGAGCGCCACATGGCAGGAGCTGTTTGTAGTGACGGGTTGACGCGTCGAACGCTACGCCTTTAGAGATGGGACGACCTGCGCAAAGAGGAGACGAGAAAGTGGTTAGTTAATTGGCCCACGATCGGTGTTGTTTGAGCGGAAAAACGGAAACACTGAAACATGTGAAAATAGGTGGCTGGCGCATATTATAATGCCCGATCAACCGTACCGTGCAGGTGAAACGCAACGGCTTCGGTTCTTGCGCTTGACGTTGGGTGAGAAAATTGATTCTTCTCCGGCTGCACAGCCCCCATTCGGCGTGGTTTCCATTACATGAGAAGAGCGAATCTCACGACATGTCGAGTGGAGCCACACAACAGAAGAAGATGAAGAAAAACTGGAGGAGAAAATGATGCGCCTCGTTTTGAGCGATCGAACTCGATCGCATCTCGATTCTGCCGCCATGACGCTTCACTTTCTGGCAAACCGTGCCACCGTGACGATCGTGGTCACTTTCACTTGAGCTACCTACACCTCCACCAGGCGCCCGGCAGTCACCACACCTGCCGTATTGGTGACGGCCGATGAAAAAGAGTTGATTTATTTGTTTGTATGGTGATTGGACAGTTTTTCTCATGCTTTACATTCCGAGCGCTGTGGCTCTCACCTTGGGGAACGGATTGAGGAAGCCTAGGCTCGCTTTTGGGACGAGAAAAAGAGGGAGAGCAAGAGAGACAGAGAGAGAGAGAGAGAGAAAATACCGTGGAAGAAGTAGAGTGCAACGGAACCCGTTGGGGTATGCATTAGCATCTCTACGTCAAAGATGAAGCTGTTTAGCGGTTTCTTTTACACGGCCCATTCGTCAGTTGAGGGATGAGAACAAACAAGGTTGCAAGATTTGCCGTAATACCTTACACGGACCTCCTTTGTTGCGCTCGTTGTACAGGTGTTTGCGAAGAAAAAAAAACCCCCCATACCCGAGTGGTTCGCATCCATCCACCAAAGGGCCCGTTCATTGCGCCAACATTGGTACTATCGTTTTCTCCTCCATTACACACGATTACAGCCAACCAACAATGGCTGCCGGCGGTCTTGAGTGACCTACTGACAAACGTCGGACGTGCCGGTGATTGGAGGTGATAAAAAAAGGGAAGAATCCCCATAAACTTCTGCCGCCCAACCGGTAATAGCTGCAAATGACGGGGAAGCCTCTCATTAAACACGGCGGCCGGCTTGTGACGAGTGCAATCTGACAGCTGGCGGGATTCACGATGGCGGCATTTAACGGCACCGAAAGTGCTAAATTCGACAAGTCACCGGGGGGATGTCCCGCTAATGTGACTCTCGCAAACCGGTATCTGGTAGAGCGATGCCCCGATGCGCGCTGTTGGTAGAGTGATTGAAGGCTTCCAGCTCATTACATCTGGCTTGGAGTTCACCGAAAATTACTCGCTCACGGCTTCAGTGAGCAGCAGATCAAGCGCTAAGGTTCATCGGACCAACGCACGGGTGCCCTAATCAGGCCGTTTCTCACCACAGATGAATAATTCAACCACAAAACTCATAAATCCTCTCGATCGCGACCAACGGAAGCTTCGGTGCCGATGAAACCGTTAGAAAACGGTCATTTCCGCTTGGAACGTGGCGGCCCAAAACCCACCTCGCGTTGGTTCATCGGTCAGAGATGACGCTCCAAAATGGCGGTGGTGGTGGTTTTTTTATTTCTTCTTTTTTTTTCTGCAACCAGCGCGAAACCAGCTCGTTATCGCGATGGAGAATCCGTTCCATCGCGAATGGAATGCCGTTCTGTGGCGCTTTCACTGCCTCGGATGGAGCTGAATGGGGGATGAGGTGCGAACACCTCGCAGAAGAGGTAGTGAAGGTATACGAAGCGAAAAAGAACGAAAAGAAAAGCACATTGCGAGCAGCAGATTCAAGAGGCGTGAGGGCAGAATTTAATTTACAGCCCAGCTTGCGAAGAACACACCTGACACACCTGGATTGACCGCAAGAATACCTCACAGCTCAGTCACACTGACTCAAAAATAAGCCTCTGAAGCCTGCAGACTGGTGTGCGAAGGTGTTCGAAAAATCTCAGCAATGCACCCCTCTCGCTATCCCAGCGTGTCGCTGTGAAACAACCGGAAATGGCGCCATTTGTCAGCCACCGTTTGACAAGTCTCACGATCCCAAACATGGCGCAGTGTGTATGGAACGTCCAGAAATGGCACCGACTGCGACACCGGCACCTTCCACCTGCAGGTGGTTCCGACACCGAATTTGTGGGAAACAAACGCGCTAATGAAAAATGGCCCTCGAAACGGTTGTTGCTGATCAGAAATTACCATTTATCAGCCAGCACTACCGCGAGAAAGCCATCCGAGGGAGCAAAAAAAAGGAAAAAAGGGAGTGGTGGTGGGGGGGGGGGGGGGGGGGTGGAAGCCGCTGTTCCACTATCAGCCCATGGTGTAAGCTGGCCAGCCCAGAGGTTGACCTGGCTCTGGCAGGTTGTACACTTCCAACAGGCCGCCTGCCGCCTAGAGCTGGCAAATCGTCGCAAAGAAGAGGCGAACCAAGAGAGAAAGCCTTAGGAGGCCGCCCGGTAAAGGAGGGCACACTATGAGAAAAAGAAAGTTTATTTTACTTTCCTCTCGTTCGTCTGTTCTCTCTCTTTCTCTCTCTCTCTCTCTCTCTCTCTCTCGCTCTTTCGCTCTTTGAGGAGGACTGCGCCGCACCTAGCGCAGGAATGCGGCTGGCCTGTCAAAACGGCAAACTTGGCCTCAGGTTGCAGGGGAGGTATGCCTCGGAGGGTGAAGTGGCATGCTCGAGTTGCAACCCCCTTCTTCGATTCACAACCCCTCTCTCCCGCACAGCATCCACCAAAAGGGGAAGATCGCCCCTAATGGATTTTTAATTAGTCAACAAGAGGCCGCACGCCGTGCGTTACGAGGCAGGATGCCAGGATCTCGGGCAGGACCTGTCACCTGGAAGGACAGAGGAAGAAGAAGGGGAAGGAGGGGAGGAGGGCAGCTACTGAGACACGTGCCGATCGGCGATGTGATCCCGACCCAATCTGACAGTACTCGAGGCAGTACATAATTGCAACCCACGGGGGATCGGTTTTGAAGTTATTTTTTGCTTTTTTTTCTCTAATCTCTATCTTCTCTTCTTCTTGGCCTTCACCCCCTCGTTTACGAGCCTAGACCTACTGTCTAGCGGATCTTGATTACGATTGCTAGAAATTCGACTAATCGGACCAAACGCGCCGGCAAAGAGAAAACTCGGACGACGAACGGTATCGCCGGTGTCGTTTTCCCCGCGGCTCAACTGCTCTGATTTTCTCTCTCTCTCTCTCCCTCTTTCCGTTTTCCCTCCCTCCCGCGTGGTCTAAACGGGGAAAGATAAAACTACCCACAAGCGCCCCATCTGCCATAGCGCCTTTCCCTCCCTTTCTCGCTGCAAAAGCCGCGTATTCTGCGCGAGGTTCGTTCAATTTTTGCAAGCGGTGAAATGAGCTATAATAAAAAGACACACCGTTACGGGGTAGATCTCCCTCCAGCACCACGAGATATCTCGCGCCTTCGATCTGGAAGCGCACAAGTGGATCTCAGCCGGCAAGTCCCCCTCCCCCCTATGTCAAGTGGGGGCTGTTTGCGAGCCCCCCCTTCGAGAGTATGTCAATCCGAAACGGCTTCACGGCTGTCACTCGCAGCTGTCACCGGCGAGACCCACGACAAAGCCGCCTGGGCGGGCGCGCAATAAAGCTGCTGGACAAATGCAGGGTGGGGAGGGAGGAGAGGGAGGCAAGATGGACTCACCCTCCCCCCTCCCTCCTTCCCTCTTGAGCAGAAGAAAAAAAAATCACCGCTCATCGACACCGTTCGGGCGCCACCATGGTGGCCAAATCAAATCATTGGCTCCCCGAGCCTGTGCCGATTGATAATTGACATTGTTTCAGACCGCTTTCTCGCTCTCTGTGAGAAGGGACACCAAGACCGCGGGAGCCCCGCGGGCTTTGAGCGGGGGGGGGGGGGGGAAGAAAAACCATTTAAACGGTCCGAGCCGAGAAAAAAAAAAACAAACCCATCCGAGGGAAACGGGACGAGAAACCGCACCGCAAGTAGTCATTAGATAATGACAACTAATAACGCTGCGGTTTATCGTTATCGGGACGGTTTCACCAGGGAGTTTATTTTCCTGTCGTTTTCGCTATTTTCCCCACCATTTTCCCGACCAAACGGGGGAAGGAGGAGGGGGGGGAGGGAGCGGGAAAGCGCGAGTAATTGGTGAAAGCAAAATCGGTTCGGTTTGATACCGTGCCGCGGTGAAGACGAAACCCCGAAGGGCTGGTAATCGCTCCAGTAGTTCCCGGGGACCGTTGACGTCCTCCGCCAAATGTTATTAGATGCGAGCAATTGTTTTAATTCACCTTCAACAGACACACGCACACGGCTTGAACGACCTCGTGAGGAGGGTGTACTAGAGCGAGGCGAGGGTTGTCGTGTTCAACGCAGCAAGAAAACGGCAACTACGACAAAACCAAACTCTCCCCATCCACCTCGAGGGAGGTCAATTTCCCATTTGGTCCAATTTTCCAATTCTTCCACCCAGCGCGTGGTCCCGTTGCGGGAAGAGCACCGGCACAAATTACCCAATCTCGGCACGAGGTGGAAATGATATGAATTAAACATGTGGCTCTACAGCGGTTGGCGCGCGCGCGCGAGCACGCGGGCACGCAATGAGCGCAAATCCGTCCGAAGCTGACGGAGCTGACGGAGCTGACGGAACTGACGGAACGGACGGACCTGACGGACCTGATATTAACCCCGATATTAGCGATTCATCGGCTCCACCGAACCGATTGGCTGGCCGTGTCTGTGCTCATCACCTGCTGACCGATTTCGCTCGCCCGTTAAGGAAGTGATGGATGGGCAAGAGCAGGACGTCGGATGGTGAGAGAGCGAGCAAGGTACGCGCGCGTGAGAGCACCAACAGGGTTAACAATCGCTACGGCAGCATGCCAGCGGTTGCAAGAGCTGCTGGGTTTGGCGGACAAAACGGAAAGAGAGAGTGCCGCCTATGAGCAGGAGATGAGTTTCACCAACCCCATTTTCAGGGGCGGGCTATTTTCACCGCTTGCTGGCGAGCTGGCGGCTGGGGTTGGGCTATCAATCGGTTAGTTTTGTTGCCTTACTGCCGAGTGCACCCTCGAGAAGGTGTACGAGGTGGGTTTTGTGGTTGCGAGCGGCTGGTGCCGGTGTACAGAGCCGTGCAATCACGGCTTTCCATTCCGCTAATCGCTTTTTTTTTGTTACAACCTCCCGACCACACGCGCGCGTTGTGGGTTTAACGGCTTGTGGCACATGGTTGCGGGCCACGTGCTCAATGGCGCGCATGACCTTAGCTGCAGGTGGACGTATACATCATGTGGTTGGCCTCTGGAGCGGGATGTTTGACCTCTGGAGCAGGATGTTTGACCTTTGGCGCGTGCTTGTGTCCTTCCCAATACTCCCAGCGTGTGGTTCTTCCTGACAACCACTCAGTAGACTACCCACAACACCCCAACCACACGGTATAAACCAGCGAAAACTGGAGCACTACCATAAGCACTACTTGCTCACTGACACAAATCGGCGCTGCGTTATGGCGCGTACTGCTCGCAAAGCCAATTTGCGACGGGTGGAAGATTCACCCGAATGGAAGCCACAAGCCGCTTTTCCCCCTGCCATGGTGGAAAGCGCCTTTTTTTTCTTTTCATTTCCTTCACCGGCCATTATCGTGTTTTGGCTCACGCAACATTAACGCCATGTTTCACGGTGTTCCGGACCCGTGCACGTTCGCTCTCCGGCTTCTCGGGCTCTCTTAGCAGGTTGGGAACGTTTTAGCTTGCCTGTTTGCTCGTTTCCCGGTCCTTTCTCGAACCGCAGCCCGAGTGAAGGCACACCAAAAAGGGGACGAAAGAACGGGGAAAATGGAGAGAAAAAAAAAGCAACACGCATGCCAGCAGCATCTTCTGCTGCACTTGCAGCGAACGTAAAAAGCTTCAACGTTTCGACGGCGTCCCATTCCTGCTAAATGTTTGCATCTCTCTCTCTCTCTCTTTCTCTCGTTCTCTTTTTCCCTCTCGGCGTCCCTCGCAGTCTCTCGCTTCCACCTGGCACAAATACCACCGGCCAGCAGTGGCGAAAAAGGTGCAAATATGGTATCGTGACAGCGCAGCGATCGAGCACGCGCGCAGCTGAATGCACCGTAGGGATCCGATGGGATGCATTCTTGGGTGCAAGGAATGCAACTCCCTGTTCCCACATGAGCTATCCCCGGTCTCGGGGATCTCGGGCAGGGAAAGAGAGAAAAAAAAGTCGAGCGAGAAAGTGAGCGGAGTGAAGATATCGCGTTTCGTCTCGATACAATGGTGGGCAGCTTGACCGCCTGGAACAGGCGATGGTCCGGAAGAGCGACGACACACGCAACTCGAACCAGCTGAACGTGAACCGGACCGCGTCCAGAAGCTGGCCTATGTAGCCTAGATACCGATCGGTAGACCGCCAGAAAGGCACGCTTCAAGGGCAACCCCTAATAAGGGCTAATTAACGGCTGATTCCTGAGATCTCCCCATCCTGGGATGAGTTACGTACCTGAAGATCCGTCCAAAATTGCACCGAATCTCGCAACCGGTTGGGAGGTTGCTTTGGGCGCCGGGATATTGGAGCTCGGTTGAGTGAAGAATTGATTGTACGATCGTGCGAAAGCTTGAAGCGTCCTAGCTGCAGAACTCGGCGCCAATTTGCGCCATTCGATCACACGGCGAAAGGACTAACGATCAAAGGGACAGCACACCAACCGTTACTGAGCGAAACGCGCGCAATCACACACAACTTCAGCACACTTAAGCTTCCGGATCTCGGGCCGGATACCACGATGCGTTCTGTCCGACGTTTCACACGATTACGGACGTTACAGAAGCAGCACTACACCTACTCAGGAGAGACCCCAACCGGTCGGGAATCAGCCCTCTCGCTGAACACAGAACTGAATGTAAACCCCCGTTTGGAGAAATAAAACCGATCGAAAACAAAAAAAATCACACACCACAACCTGTCGGAGGTTAAGAAAAAAAAAGCCCCCTCTAGCGGGTCTCTAGCAGGAAGCTCTAGCTAACACCAAACAACCTGGTATTCGCGGTACCTGGCTGGCCAACAAAAAAAACGAACCAAACCCGCTGGAAAGGAGCCCAGCACGTGCGATCGCGCGCAGAGTCAACTGAGAAGTGTCCAGCCGAGCAGCCCAACCAACACGACGTAGTGGATCAGAAGCTGGCCTCCAGACCGAAAGGGGTCCAAACTCGCCGAACCGGACGAGACCGCACTCAACGGGAACGCGGTACACCCGATCGTGGTGTCTCGCTCACACTAACCGGGAAACCTCATCTCGCGGGAACTCGAACGGAAGATCGGCAGTGGCGATAATGAAGGAGCGACGAAAGCTCGCGGCCGTGTGTGGGGGCTTTTTTTTTGTTTTTTTTTTTTGCTTCTTCGTTCAATCGCTTTTCTTCTCACATCACGCCATGGGTTTGTGTGGGTTTTCAGCTCGTGTGTGTGTGTGTGTGTGTGCGTGGTTGATAGCACCGTGGAAGCCTCGCGGAATGGGCCAGGACCCAGAGCCACGCGCCCAGCTTTCTCTCTGGGGCTTTTCCGCTCACCGGCCCGTTTGTGTGTGAGTGGGCAGCTTGGAAAGGAAACTGTAAAGTTTGCTCTTTCGTGGTCGCGATGTTGGAAGAAAGTCACCGAAAGCGCAGACTTCTTCGCGTTGCCATTCGCATCGCTGGGAGTACCTTTTGCCCTGTCCAGATGGCATGGCATGTTGCTGTGTAAACAACCACCTGACGTTCGAGAGATATCGAGAATGCTGCTAGAATGCTGATAGACCTCTTGCTGAAGATCTCTCTAACATGCCTGGATTGGAGAGCGTTAATGAGACAGCAGAAGAGCTAAGGCAGTCAACTAGAACAGCAGTTGCGGTTCGAACCACAGGACCTGTTGTAACAGGTGGCGGACTCATTTTTCTCCCCAACAGGTTGCTCCACTTATGCGCGACAACTTCGTGCTAAGGGAAGAGACCAAAAATGCTGCAGGTGTTGATCGTCAGACGTCGTAGTTCACGGTCACGTTTTGAGACTGTGATAATCACGCTTTGTTAAGATACTCTTTCAAAATTAATGTACTCAACCTCCCGACGAATGTACAAATCTTCGATTGCCCTAGAGCATTTACTCATGTTTTATCAAATCCACATCATCTCTCACAATTCTTCCCATTATAACCGGTGCCGTTGCTCACTGGGTTTGTTGCTCGGTCCCTTGCACGAAGCTGGAAAACCGGCCGCTGATTACTGGACCATCAAAGTCCATGCCCACGGCCATCTGAGCAAAACTAGCCGACCGTGTGAATATTGCTCTAACCAGCCGTTCTACTGCCCCACGCCGGCTGTATCTAATTGTGTCGCTGACTGGTTCTTCTATCCATCCTAATCGGGCGCAAGACCAAGACTCATCGACACGCCGTTACGAGACGGGCGGATTGTGGGCTCCTCTGGGTCAGTCTTTCGGAACTGCGGCAAGCAAGCTACGCCTGCGAATGCGCGTGCGTGCGTTCGATCGCCTTTTTACGCACCAAAGGCTCATATACGCTAACGGTTCCGGAACATCTTGTCGATTGCCCAACCATCGCAGGTGCCTGGAATAAATGAACGCAATCAGCTCCCCATTTTTTATAACACTTTTATTTTATGGCACTGACTGCGTGGTGCTCGAAAAATCAAATCTCGCATCATTTGACACCTTAGCGTAAGATCTTTTCTTTATTGATGGATCCGGAGTAATGTCACTAGTCTGCAGGTATTATCACGTATCAGAGTTGACTCTTTCTTTTCTTAGGATTGTTCTCGGCAAGTTGTTGGACAAAAATAAATACCTAGACTGATTGCAACGCTTATCTTTTGATGCAGCGTATCACATAATGCTAATCCCTATTATGATGTAAAGTGCGCTGTGAATGTCAACACTCTAGGCTTGGTGTTAGCTCAAACTTGACTTACTTGACTTGGCCACTCGGATTAAGGAGGTTGGAGGCTTGTCATGTAGCATGCAGAAATCAGCAAACTATGATCGTTTAAAAGTAAATGGAAATAAGACGATCAAGTGCTCGAATATTAGCCAGCAGAGATTAGAAGTTATATTGAAGTGATATTAGAAAAAAGTTTCTATGTAATAATATTTTTATCTACCCTATTTTATACCAAACAACCTTTACTTGCAAGACATGCGTTGCGGCTTGTCTTAAAAGAAAATATAACAAACAGCGATTTGAATCAACGGAGAATGGCAAACTGGATGAAATCATCAGATATCAACACGAAACGAGCTCGTTATGTGGGGATATATGTTCCGGATTGGATGCAGACTTTTTGATTTATTGCCCATTTATAGATAACGCTATAACGCCGCTGCGCAAGTACTGCTGCTACCGTGTGGTTGTTTTATAGTTGTTCCACGTTTTGTGCTCAACTGTTGCCAATCCAGCAGCATTTCCTACTCTACTCTGCCTGCTGCTGTTGCCTGTTACCCTGGGCGCGCATGCGTACGTCTATTCGAAGTGGCGACTTGCTATACGACAAGGTTAAGCAAAAGAAAGCAACCACCAGCAGTGAGTTGTACAAAAATAGAACAGATTGTACCACATGAGACGCCAGAACTAGAAGCGGTTGCCGTTCAGCCCTTCTGTTGTGCTTTCAAATGCTCTTTTTCTCGTGCTACCTTAGGAGGTAAGTGATTCGTCAATCGAACACTTGCCTCAGAATTTACAGCTCCAACGTGCACCCACTCTTCCCCAACATCGATCGGCATCGTTAGTAAAATGAGAGTTAACGAAGTGTGGCGCATGATTTGTCGTGCAACAACCGCTTTTTCGATAACGTTCAGCCCATTAGCAGGAGTTGCCCTACATGCTCGCTGACCGATTGATTGGAGCGTATAACGCTGTAGAATGCTACCTCTGTCGCCTCTATCGGTTGGTCAGCCATCAGGCACTGTGTTAGAGGACGCGAACCATCGCCGGATACGCCCGGTTTGCGATGGTTTCCGCGTTTTCCGCTCGGTCGAAGACTCGATCGTTGCCCTATTAATCCGGTCGCTGATGATGGATCGCTTGATAACGTCATGCAAGCATTTGCGTCGCTACAATAGGGGCCATCGCTTTCACTCTTCTACACTCTGTCAGATCGGAGACGCTAGAACCCTGTTGCTCGCACCGTCACACGATCTGTACGCCTAATTACACTGTGTGCCGCAAAACGGCAACGCTCGCTGGGAAAGAATCGAAACATTTCGCACGAATTTAACGAATTTGTGTGCAAGCAGGAGCAGCAGCTTATGTGGTCACCTTGAAGATCTTGCAATTTAACGATCCGTGCTTCCAAATTGCACACTTCACCTTCACTCGGTGCGGCACCTACTGTTACCTCCCACCGTTGTAGGGCAGAATCGTGCGCGTTCCCACTTGTCAGCGGCTCTTAACGGACGGTAGAAAGGCGGGAACATCGCGAGGTTGTCGGAGCGCAGGGTCAGGAATACCCCACGGGGAACTCTTAGAACGCGAATGTCATCCTTTATACTGTAACTTTCCGGGGTGCCGCGAGCCAGTTTGGCACGGGACGTTGACACGAACAGCACCGTCCGGGACCTACCGAGACCCTGCCACGTCCGGTGAGCTACCAACACCGCAAAAGTGTATCCGAGACATCCTGCCAGCAGTGACGAACTGACGGGAAAGTGTGCATAATTTTTTTCTTACCGCCGGCACGATGCAACAACCGGATGAGGGGCGAAATGAAGCGAACGGTAGGGTTAAAATTGTCTGCAAAAGTGTGAATCGCGAGCGGGTAGAATCTAAAGCATGTACTAAGTACACATCACTATAGTGTAGGGATTTATTGACTTCAAGGATGGCGGATTATTGGAATTACCAGCGATCGGCCTCTCGAGCGGGTGAAATCTTGAAATGCACGTGGTGTGTAGTTTGCTAAAGCAATGCTTGAATCTGTAAAGGAATTATTTACCACACGGCGGCTGTAGATAGCGCTCTGGCTCCGGTCTTATCTTTAGTTGTTGCTACTTGGTAAAAAGAGCATTCCTGTTTTCTACCATCTGGTACATTAAGCTTTTTGAGTAGCTATCCCGATTGGTGCGTGATTTAAATTCCAACGCATGTTATATCGTGATTGTGATACTTGGATGAACAATTAACCACCTGCAGTAGCGAACTACCGGTTCTAAATGTAAATGATAAGCGTAATCAAAGATCAACGAGGTTCTTTTGATTCACACAAACATTTTGGTACAATTTGATCAGCTTATCAGGTGGGCAGCTCACGAGCCACCCGGGCCGTCTATCAACATCAAACAGAACACCCGCACAACGTCCTATAACACCAATCAATCCGGATCTTCTCCGAAACCATCAGAACATTGACCTGTGCCGGAAGACAATAGCCCCATGTTTGCAAGATCGCACTCATAGCTGTAAATATGTCTTCCCTCTTTCCAGCTACTGCAACGGAGAAGCAGAAGGCACCCGAAATCGTGATTGACCCATCGCAAGTGTCCACAAATGGTGGACCTACGGTGGCATCGCACACCTACACCGAAGCACTGGGCGTAGCCGGACAGGGTTGGTTCCACACAGTACTACTGCTTGTCACCGGCTGCTGCCTGATGAGCGTTGTCAACGAAACCGTGAACGTTGGCTTCATCATCTCGGCGGCGGAATGTGATCTTGGGCTGAGCTTCAGTGACAAGGGACTGCTGAATGGGGCCGGGTTCTTAGGTGTTGTGTCAAGTTCGTACGTCTGGGGGTTCCTCTCCGACACCTGGGGTCGTCGACGAGTACTACTGCTCGCATCGGTTGGTGCTCTCATCACATCGGTGTTGTCCACCTTCTCACCGCATGTGTGGGTACTAATCCCTGCTCGCTTCATCGTAGGTGTATTGTAAGTGTGCTACCTCAGCAAGAAACATCAGCTCGGCTTCAGAGGCAACTACTGCTAACACCTACTCGATCTCGTCCTTTAACAGTGTTTCGGGCAATGCGGCAACATCGTACGCGTACCTGGCGGAGTTCCACGGAGAGTCATCCCGGGCCAAGGTCATTTCATGGGCAGCCATGTTTATGGCGATTGGGTTGATCTTCCTGCCGGTTCTTGCATGGGTAGTGATACCACTCGATACCGAGCTCGAGCTGTACCTGTTCGGCATGCGGTACTCGATGTGGCGCGTCTATCTTCTTCTCTGCTCGCTCGATCTGATTCTCATCATCGCCGGGCTGCTGTACCTGCCCGAGAGTGGAAAGTTTCTGCTCACCAGCGGTCAGCAGGAGAAAGTGGTGCAAATTTTGGCCAAAATCTATCACCTCAACCGGGGCAAACCCGAGCACGTAAGTTAGCCGGTATTGATCCGTCGGGTGGGTTGGTGGGTGGGTGGATGAATGCAGGGGTGGTACGCAGGGGTGGGAACTGGGCCGCGAAGTTGCTGTGAGGGGCCCAGTTTCCCGCGAGAGAAGAGCCCAAGGTGGGGTGAAAAACCCCAATGATGAGCTGCCGGTAATTGGACATGGGAAAATGGGAAAGCGACCAAGCAGGGTGAGGGGGGTCCTTCATCTAAACACCTGCCAAACACACCTTCGTCCCCCTGCTCTGGTACCATTTCCCCTTTTCACAAGGGTTACAACTAATGAGCACCATTGTTTCCCCGTTGCCGGTACTACTCCTATACCAGCGAATCGCACATTTCATGCCACTAATTCGCCAACGCTTCCTTTGCTCCCTCGCGTCACCGTGACGTCTAGCAGACGTTCCCCGTCAAAGCGATCACCCTGGACGCGATAGATAGCGCGTACGCCGACGAGATGCAACGCCGCTCTAACCTAGGCCTACGGTACCTCTGGCAGCAAACGGTACCACTGTTCCGGGCACCCTTACTGCTCCACACGCTCAAGGCTTCCGTGCTGATGTTCGGCCTGTTCGCCACCTCATCCGGCCTGTTTCTCTGGGTACCGGACATCCTCAACACGTACGTCCAGCACGAGGAGCTACCCCTCTGCGAGGTGATCGCGCTGATGCACGCGAACAAGACAACCGGTCGGGATCACGCCAACACCTGCCCGATGCCGGTCGATGCGAATGTCTTCATGATCACCACCGCCATGGGTGTCGTCTTTCTGGCGTGCTACATCCTCAACGGTTTCATCATCAACCGTGTCGGCAAGAAGGCGTTGCTGAGTAAGTGACCACCTGAAGTAGAATGGGCGGTTGAGGGTTGTCTCAACCTCTCTGTGAGCCATCAAAATCGAACAATTATTTGCGTGTGTGTGTGTGTGTGTGTGTGGCTCTTCTATCCTACTCACCCTTATCCACCCTCACTCACCCCCTCCCCCCTCTTCCCCACCAAAAAGCCTCACCCTTCTTTAGGGGTTGCTTTGAACGCGCTTTAATTATACACACAGATGGAATCCGGCACATACGAGTGCTCCGGTTTTTTTTTTCCCAAAGCCGAACCTGCGCCGACCGGTGCACGATTCATTTTCCATTTTTCCTGCACCCCCCCCCCCTACCCTCACCCGCCCCTCTCTTTCTCTCGTCCACTTCTTCATGTGCTCACGTTTGGATACGCTTTTCTCCGTTTTCCCCACTCACGCAGACGGTTGGTTCGTGGTGTGCGGCCTCTGCGGGCTCGCCGTGCTGTGGACTTCCGATTTCTATCTAACGCTGGTACTGATTGCCGCCTTCGTCTCATCTGGCTGCCTCGGTGGCGTCCTAAGTGCAATATCGGTCGACCTATTTCCGACTAATTACCGGTAAGTTTTTCCCTTCCGTCTTTTTTTTTTCTTTCTTTCTTTTTCTCTCCATTCCGTTTGTGTTGCTGCTGCCGTTGTTGCCTGGTGTTGTACCATTTTCTCTCCCTTTTGCGCGAGGCACGGACGAGGTGTCGATTGGGTCGTGCTGCTTCCGATTAAGCCTACCTCTTGACTCTCGGCCGCTACACATCACATCACGCCCTTAGCTAATACGCGCGTGTGTGTGTGTGCGCATGTGTGCGTGTGTGTGCCGAAAGGGGGCCACATTTCGCGACAAACATCATCCCCTCCCCAGGAAGAGCGCGTGGAAAAGAGGCAGCAGAGGAGCCAAAATTGTAATATTAATCATCGGTTCCGTTGGGTTTCTTTTTTGTGCCAGTTTGGATTTTCCCTCACATCCCCCGGGTAAAAGGGGAGGCAGGAAGGGAATGGTGCCTTATGTGAATTTTCCGATGCTTCCCACAATCGCACGCATCGTCTTGAATCGAAAGTCTGCCAAGCGGGCGTGTGTTTGATGCGAAAATTCGACCACTTTCAGCAGTGAGCAGCAATTTTACGTTGCTGTGGGATCTAATTTTATTGCACGTTTGAAAAAAAAACGCTTCCCGTGAAAATTGTATTGTGTGGCGTTTGACAAGGTAATTGAAATAATTGAAAATCTCGGATGTTGTCGAACAGCACCGTCACCTAATTTTACTTGCTAGCTTTTGGGCATTGCAGGCTTATCATCATAGGGAATAAAGGTGTACATTTCTGCTGCATGAAGTAGATCTATAACGCTCTAGTAAGTCTAGGAAGACTCGACAATTCACACCTTACTTTGAAATATTCGACGGGAAAGCTCAAACTTAAAGTCGAACGTATTTTGGATATTCAAATTAAGAGATAAAAACAAGATCTAGTCTCAACAACAACCAGCAGACTTCCTTTACCCATCGGTTGTAAAAATCAGTCGAGTATAGGGTTAAATTTCACTCAACCTCCCTTGCCATTATGTTCATCACCCGCACCAAAGATACACACCGAAATGTTTCACCAACCCCATCTCAATAGCTGCTCGCTTCTTTATCTCTCTTCCCGGTTTATACACCACGATCGAATCCACCTTGCGCGCCATCTTTAATTCATCAACCAACAACGGTCAACGCGTCAACACGCCTCCTCCACCTGCCGCCCGATATCCACGACTTCCGGCACGATCCAACTAGGGCGATGGCGATGTGTCTCATACTGATGACGGGCCGGTTTGGTGCGATGGCCGGCAGCAACATTATCGCCTATCTGCTCACCTACAACTGCAATCTGATCTTCATCCTGTTCGGTGGCTCGCTCTTAGGTAAATATCCTTTGCACCATATGTCCGTCTCGCGTTCGTCCTCTTTTGGGGTCGTTTTTTCGGGGGATTTGTTTGGCCAATCTTTTAGCGTCATTCCACCCGGGGAAGGAGCGATCGTGGCCTCGTCACGCACCGGTACCAGTTATGGCCCCGAAAAAAAATGCGAGCAAAACCCGCGGATGTGGCCACTGGAGCCGATAGCCAGCGGGTTAGGTGCCGTTACAATTTCAAATCAACTCTCACCCTTTTTCCGCGGTTTCCCGCGGCTTGCCGGGTACGAAAACTGACCGCTCGAAGGTGGCCGGAGTCGGTTACGAGGCTCATACTAATAACCTTCAGGTGGCTGCACCCGAAGGCGTCTTTGCGATACGCTGGTTTTTTTTCTTTGCTTTTTCTTTCGTCTCGTATTTATTCCTACTGTACAGTTTTTTTTTTTTCATTATCAATGTTTCGTGTCTCTCTTTCTCTTTTTTTTCTGTTGCTCGCACCATGCCCGGAAAACTGGATGGTCATAACCCTCGCCCCATCAACCCGCAACCTGCCGTACTAATAAAACAAAAAAAAATACACCCTCTAATCGACGCCACACCACATCACTACAGTTTGCGCTCTAATTGGAGCAACCTTAACGGAAACGTGACAGAAAACTATTCCAAAAATGCTGAACCGCTGCCGTACGGTGGATGCAGCCCATTTTCCAGAGCCCCCCTCCTCCCGGAGCCGTTAATGAGAACACTAAATATGAAAATGCACCCGCACACACACATGAGTATACATAAATTAGCTATTTAAGGACATCCCGGTGTACTTGCCCGGTCCGTAACGAGAAATCGGCGCGACTCTCGGCGGGAAAACACGCACCGGGCACCCCTTGAGGGGGAGGAGAAGGGGGGAGGGGAGGGGGAAATGGGGAAAAACAAACAAAGCTCTACTGCAACCAGCATGCACCCGGTTTGCAGGTTTACTGCCACCACGCGAACCGGTCCGGTGGGTTCGTTTCTGTGCCGATCGTCGAGAAAATTAGCCATCAATCGGGCCCGTACTGTACGGGTTCGTGGAAAGCCCCGTGCAATGTAGCATTTAAGCTCAACAAAGTAGCAATCGAGCCCCCGAGGGGGGGGGGGGGGGGGATGGAGGGTGTGAGGATGGCAAGAAAAGCCCCCCAAATCTGTGCGCTTGTGTGTGGCAGGATCTAATAAATGTGCCAGTGTAATAAACCCATCGTTTTTCCTGCTCGTTTGTCGCTATTTTTTGTGTTTTCAGACTGTCATTTGACATTCCATTGGCGGATGTAAAAAGCCGTTTGCTGCAACTGCATCAACTTCTATTGACGGCTTTCATTCTCATGCAAGCCAAACGCCGTCGCGATTAAGCATTTAAAAGCAATACGATACGACGATCCACCCTGACAGCATATGAGGCTTATAGTGGTGTGTCACGCACACAAGCCTAATTGCACCCTTTCTCATCCACGCGGCGGCGTGCAGGTTGATTATGATGGATGCTGTCTACGACGGAGCATAAAACATTCCGGTTTGTCTGGGCTTCTGTCGCGAGTCTGTCGCGCTGTAAGCCATGGAGATAAAAGTCCCCACGGTTTGGTACGCCGCTGGTGGATTGGAAAGGATCGGAATGCGGTCAACACTCCCGTCGATCCAGCCGCCTAGAAGCCGCGTTCACATGGCGATGGTCGTATTAATTAGCTTAATGCACTATTAGTAACGTTCCGGTTTGGTCATGTTTCGAATTTTACTAGCAAGCATGTGTTGCTTGGCCGGCGACTCGCGCAATTGCCCGTGAAAAGCACTCATATTTTTGCTGCTGGATGGAATCGATTTGAATTGTCGATAAGAAAGGGTAATAATTACAGTTGCAGTCAACATTTAGCGTGATGGAGGGAAAACATCATTATCGAGCTGGATCGTAGGTAATGCCTTCAGGAGTCTGCTAACTGCTCTTATCGTTTTTTGATTATTGCCAGCAATGTTAGCCGTTATCAAATGTTCGTGATAACTTATTTGTCCCCTTTGTAAGCTGCTCTACTGCAAAAGCGTGTATTAAATCCATCGCTGGAAACAAAAATGATATTAGTTCAAATAGCAAGCATAGAGCTTTTTACAACATGCGTTCTTTTGATATATTTCCAATTTTTAATATCAGGTTTCCTAAATGTGATGGGATTCGACCGATTGTCATCGCCACAAACAAACCCCCGAAGCGTTATTAACGAGTCACATTTTTGTTTTAATTTGCTTTCATTTTTTTTACCGTCATCACGGCTTGCCATCGGTTTGCCAACGGTTTTCAACTATCTAAACATTTACATAAAACAAATCAAGTATTTAAAACGACTCCTGTATGTTTTACACCACGAGAAACCATCCAATCGGAATCCAACTGCTGAAAACGATTGATACGCCTACGCGATTGTGGTACACGAAGGCATACTGTAATGTTATCTTGTCGGTATCTCCAAGCAAACCCTGGCACATCCAAGATAGCGTGTAATCTCACTGATGTGTAGACCGGAGAGTTACATCCCCATGAGGGTTGGAGTTTCCACACTATCCCCCATCAGCTCACTGACGTCGCGAAACAAAAAAAATCGCAGATCATCGTGACTCGGCAATCTGGTGGCTCTTTGCCGCATGGTTGGGTTATGGGGAGGTGGGATTCGTCATCGTACAGTGACGAATCGATTTTGGTTGCTTCTCACCACCATCGTCACCACGTTGGCTATTTGAGATAGCCCATTATACCACATGAGGTGCATCGCGAGCTGGTTTGATTGTGCGAGAAGGTAAGATGAGACAGCTCCTAGACGAGCAGCAGAAGTAGTAGAGCATTGCATTTCTACTGCTGCTTGCCATCTACAGTGTCACAGGCTTCGTTGACCATCTCGTTGAAGGCTTCCGCATCATCTGCGTAGATGTGGTGACCGGAACCTTCGATGATTTTCACGCTCACGAACGAGTGATCGTTGAGTTGCTTGATTGTGTCGGCTGGACTGGTAAGAAGGAGCCAGGATTTCGACCCATACAGCACGGTCACCGGGACGGTGCTCTTGATCTCACCGATCCGGCTAAGCATTGGGTTTTTCGCCCACGCAAAATCGTGCATCATGGAGTGGAAGGCACCTTCCCCGCTGGAACAGTTTAGAAGGATCCTCGTGAGATTGTATGCTTACTTTCGATAAGGTAGCGTTATACTTACGTTGGATTCTGCGAGTTGCACTGATGGATGTAGTTCGAAATGTCCGTCCCGTCCGCAATCATGGGGGTGAACTTTTGCACAATGTCCTGCCGGAATCGGTTAACCAGCGACGGCCCGTACGGTCCCGCCATTCGTATCGGCCACAGCGGATTTAGCATTTTTGAGATGGCGAACACGGGCTTGAGCCAGAAGCGAATCTTTACCGTGCTCTCGAAGTCCTTCGGTTTCTCGGGTAAACCCCACGGGTCAGCCAGGATGAGATGACGCAACCGGTCCGGGTACGAGAGGGCATAACTCGCCGCAATATATCCACCCATCGAGTGTCCCAGCAAGATTATCTCCTTGAGGTTCATTTCGCGGCGCCATTCGTCGATCGATTTGACCAACTGCTTCTCGACCACGGCCGGATCTGATGAGAACCGTGGTCTAGAGCTTCGACCAAACCCAAGCACATCTATTGCGTACACCGGCCGGTCCTTTGCAAGTGCGTCAAGATTGAGTACCCATAAAGCCACGCCCGCGCCGAGTCCATGCACGAGCACCAGCGGAACGTTGGGAGATTCCGTGTTCAGTGAAAGGGTCCATATTTTGTCCGCCTCTCCAACGCAATGTCCAACGTCAACGAAGCTTCCGCGATATGGCGTTTTCAGATCTAGAATGTTTGATACGAGCAGGTTGCATGAGTCATCGAATTACGTTCACCAGAGATAATCAGCACCAAGCGTATACTTACAGGAAAGAATACGCCGTTCCAGGGTACGTAGCATGTCGAAAGATGTGCCCGTCCACCAGTGTGACCAGCTGAAAGTAGCAAACAACCGAATTTAGGACCGCAGAGATGTACAAAATATCACAAACCGAACACCATGCTTCCAATGCAACGTAAAGAAATTTAAAAATAATAGCACATACCTTCTGTCTTTGGAGCAACGAGAAGAATCGCCGCTATTTGTCTGATTGTCCAATGTCGTCGTTGTTGCTTCTGCTGCCATTGCCAATCACTTTTGGTTTGATCACCGCACACCCGCTTCTCACGACGTTTCCAAATGTTATGAAACTCGGCTCTTCATGATGCTGATCTGTACGCTAAAATCTAGCCTGCGACCGATACGTACGACGCAATACAGTAGGCGCTCGACTTAGCCTGCTTGGCAGCTTCAAAAATCAGTGACAGTTTGTTTTTCTAATGCTTTATAACGCTACAGTGCTTCTAGTACGGATAATTTAATGTTTTGTTTGGCAAAGTATTGCATCAATCGATCCAATCTGAAAGGATTGTGTTCATGAAATATAAACGGAAAAGATAAAAATAAAGGTTAACCCAAAGTTATGATTTAAGATATTTTATGCTTATCACGTGTAGCATGAAATAATCACGTGTTCATATAGTTTATGGGAAAAAATGCTTTAAACATATACAGATGGATTTATTTGCACGTACGGAGAAATTTTGGAAGATGACTGTATGGTACTTTTTTTTATTGGTACTTGCTACTTGATTCAGTAGATGATGAAATATTAAACTTACGATTAGAAGTAAATTAGAAATCTTTAAAGGATTCACTTACACAATATATCACTTATTTCGTTTTCTGTATAATGATGAGAAATCCGTAAAATGTACAACTGTTTATGGAAAATATGTAACATTAGCAAACACACCGGCAAAGGCAGCAACCCAAAACAAACTGGATGAACTCACATTAAGATGAACTCTACAGCAGCCCTGTTTTGAAAACTGTCAAAAATAACAACGTCACAGTGTGCCTTGAAAAATTGCAAATAACAAAATTGCTGCATGCTTATCATGACGGCAAACAAAATATCTTCGAGTTGACTCATTACTTAAATTTTTATTAAAAGTTACATTTGAAAACTCCAAAATAGTAGATTTTTCTTTAAGAGGTTAGTTGGGATACAAAGCAAGTTTAGTGTATATTTCGATATTTAAAGCGTTAAATGTAACAAATTATTAGTACAGCAAACTCTCGCTTACATCCAATTTGTTGCGGTTCTTAATCTAATTTTCTAACCAAAATATTGTTCAATACAACTATAAATCTACTCTCATTTTCAACTGTTTCTCAAAAAACGTTACTAATGCAGATTAATACGCATTCGAGATGCTAAAAATCAATTTCTAGATATGCAATTCTACCTATGCAATTCAAATAGGATTTTTATGGATAGAAAGTTGTTGACATCGACTCAACGTAGATAGCTGGAAGAAAAGGACACCAAGCACTTCTGGTGATTGTATTTGCAAAAAGGTTCATTCATTCATCAAACCCAATCGTCAGCTCTGACATTAGGCGAACATGTGTAAGTGCTATCAATGCAGTAATCCATTGCGTGTATCCTACGACGGTGTGTGTGTAATTTCACTTTTCTCTTCCTTTTCCTCGTTGATCCAACAGTTCACACAAAACTGCTTCTAAATTGATTGTTGGAAAAATTAAACACAAAGGTTTGCATTTTCCATCCTTTTAACGACTAAAACTACAGCTACAGCAAATAAGGGTAACATCAAAACAGTAAATATTCCGCAAATCTCAAACCCAAAAATCACCCTTTTTCTCTCACTCTAGCTCTCCCAACGCGTACACTTTCTCTTTCCAATTCACGCACATGAGCCTCCGGAGAGCGACGATGTTTCGGCGAACGCACCGTTCACGACGTCATACATCCATCGCTAGCGAGTTCATTCGATTCCGTCGAGCAAATCGCAGTGCTTGCCGTGAACGTGTGTAGTAGGGGAAGCCCGCTATCGCGTACACATTAAAATTGCTCGCCAGTGTGTGGGGGTAGAGCGCTGAAAACGATATTACTCTTCGTCGGTCAATGTTTTTGTTCTACACGCGCAAAAACCGTCGCGAACGGAATCGTTAAGATCCAACCAAATAGTGCCCGTAAAAAAGTGCGAGAGGCAGCCATTGTGATTTTTTTCTTCTCTGGTCAAGAATTGCATCCAGTATTAACAGCAGCAGCAGTGGAGCGAGCTATTCCCGAGTGACGGCACTGCTTCCTTGGCGTCGGCTTCACATTCCAGTTTTATTTGGTTATAAAAGGTAAATTTAGAATACGATTCTGCCTCTATGTTGGTTCTCTCAATCACGAAAAAGCTTCGCAGTTTTGGTTTCATTTGGATCGGTTATAGCAACAGTGTTTTCAGTGATGCTGGCATTAAAAGCCCTATTTGATTGAAAATTTGCAACCGAAGGCCAATTCTCGCTACGTTGTTTATATTTTCTCTCAGTTTTAGCAGGCGACTTTGGGTCGCGTCACATTCTCCTTACTTTGGCTACGAACATTTGTAGCCTCGCTTATTGTTTCTTTTTTTCACGCACCATTGTGATATGGATTATGCGAGCGAGCTAGAATTTGCGGTTCGATTGCGAAGAAGGATTCATTAATTTTCCTCTCTCGGTAATTTTTCGTCATCCGGTTCGTCCATTTTTGGTTCTTGCGTGGTAATGTGCGTGTGTGCGTTCGTGTGTTCAACTGTTGTATTTCTTTCCCGACGACGTCCTGTGCCCGTCGAGGGCTGTGTAGGTGAATACATTGTCGTAGCCATGCTAGCAAGGTGCGTGTGTATGCGTAGACTTCGCGTTGCTGAGGCTGTCCTTTATACCACAGACTCTGTGGTGGACCTGCTGAAACGCTCATCCGCTAGACGTTTCCCTTTCTCATTCTCTCGCTTTCCGACATACCACTTTTCCTTCCCTCTCCCCCCCCCTCTCTCTCTCTCTCTCTCTCTCTCGCACGCTCGCTCCAGCTTGCGCAGCGGGAGGTGTTTTTATTATTCCCCTGCCAGTTGAATTCGCTGCAATCATTTTCTGACCGCGCGATTCCACTTCCCTGGGGGGATCGAGACATCTGCAGACGCGGCCAACAGACGCTTTGGTACGTTTATGACCCATGATCGTATGCATGTCCGCGCAAGAAGCCTAATCTGGAGGCACCGGTTGTAATCACGCTTGCAAGAAAAATAAGCACTGTTCGGCGGAAATGCAATATGCATTCAACAAAGTGCCGTACCGCTTTTCTTTTGTTGATTGTCTGGAGCTCTTCCCGTTGCAGCATCATTAGCATTATTTCTCACGTCTAACTAATGAACGAGAGTGTGTGCGAGCGCGGGCGAGATGCGTGTGAGTGCAGTGTTGTTGTAATGAAACCTCAAAACCAGCTCACCTCTCGGGCTGACCCCCGCACATCATCTCACACAGATGGTCAACATATTTTTTCGTTAGCAGACGACGAGGCGAGTAACGTGGGAAGACCAAAAAAGATGGCGGCAGAGATCGAATATTAGGCGACATTTAGCATACAACAAACGAGCCCAACGGGGCTGACCGATGGGCCACGTACTCGTGCCAAAATTAGTTCCATCGTGCATTGCAATTGAGATTTTTGAGAATTGTTTCGGGAAATCCAACGGTATCACTTGTGCGTTATTTTTGACAGACGGCAGTGCGATAATTTCGGTTCGTACCATCACCCGCAGACTGTCTCTTGCGCGTATATGCTGGTGTGTGGTTATGCGTGCCTCTAAGTCATCTACTGTGGTGTATTATGATGCTGCATTCCCGGCATTCTTTGGGCAATCAAAAAAAGAAGTAACTCTTACGCAGTGAAGGAACGTTTGTTTAATTCGTTGCGAAGCGGTGAAAAGTGATCGAGAAACGAGAGCAATGGCTAGCAACGAACACTCAAAAGCGATGCAAAATCAACCCAGTGCAGCGGCACCGATCAGAACGGTATTCGAGTCTACAATCAATTGTCCGCGAAAATGCGGCACATGTCCCCACAACCTAACCTATCAACCCGCTCCAGTCTTCAATCAGTTTAAATGCACGTATTAACTGATGCTGCAATACAGACATGCCTGAACCATCGCGGTATGTCAAATTCAAACGTGTCAGTTGATGGCGAAGAATGAAAACAAATTAAAGCGATCGTTAATTCGCGCGGACCAACGTCTTTCGCTTAGCCGGAGATTCCCATACACCGCTTTCAGGTCCCGATCGGTTGCATTTTCTCACATACTGCTCATATTCTTCTGCCTTTTAGGTGAACGAGTGCGACCAACCTAAGCCGCGGTGTGTTGAGTGGAAAACGAAGAAACGTATCCTTTCGAGACGAGTGTGAACCGCGAAAGGTGAACTTACTGGTGGAAGCCGGAAATAACGGGCCAGTTTCCTCGAAGGTGTTGCAGTGCAACCTCGAGAGTAGCGCACAATGTACTGCAACTTTTCTGTCCTGCGATTGCCGAGCGTTAGGGTAGATTGGAAAAACGGATTGTTAAAAATTAACACGCACGAAGGCGCCGGTACAAAGGCGTAGTAATCTTGCGGTTGTGCTGCATATTCTACGTAAGGGAGCACCGGGTGCCCTGCGTTGGACCGAGTGGTGAAAGTGTTCGTGAAGGGGCTAAGGGCAAAGGAAGCAGCTAGTTTGTTACGGCTTAGGTCAGCAAAGCCACGTGTTCGCCATGTCGAAGTGGAATAAATCCCAGGGAGTGATTGTGCCGCTCGAATCGCTCATAAAAGAGCGCCGCAAAGAAAACTGCCCCGCACCACGCCGTTCCGCCGGTCTGGTAGGCCGTTGGGGCATTACGAGCTTTACATCGATCCGTAGCCGAAATTACGGTAGGTATTTTACATCGATAAATGTTTTCGTTTGCTTTTTCAGCCTGTAAATGGAGCGTCGTGGGGCCGTTAATTTGATTAATTTGTTTATCGTAGTCGGCAAGCCGAATTAACACAACCATATGGTTTTCTCTAATGCTCACACACAGTCGCGGAGTACAATAATGTTGATCTGAAGGACCCAACCGGGCTGGAGCTCGGTTCCGGTGATTCACCAGAGAGCATGGTGAATCTGTTGGGCTCGAACGCCTCGGAGCCGGCTCGGCCAAGGAAATTTTTCAAAAGCCGCAACACGTTGCCACCACCACCGCCACCGCAAATGCTTTCCGCGGACCATGCCGGCCAGCAACACTCACCGTACGCGGGTGGGATTGGTGCGGGGATGGTGTACGGAGGGCCACCGAGTGGAGCGGAACTGTGGAACAGAGGTGGAAGTGCCACCACCACGACTCCACCCCAGGCAGCACAAAACTTCTACCAGCCGCTATCGGCCGGGGCCGCAACCCCGCAGTTCTCACCCACCGGACCGCAATCCGCAAACGTGGGTCTAATACCGGCCGGTGCCCACGACGGGATGGCCTACGCCGTTCAGTTGCACCCGCAGCTGCCACTTGGCACGTCCAAAGAGAAGACGGGCCGGAAAAAGAAGCGCACCGCGGTTGCTGCGACTCTGGTGATGGATCCTTCGGTGCCTTTCGCCGGAGTGGATGTGCCAACGGGCCGCAAAGCTACCAACAAGGCGGCGAAAAAGGAAAAGAAAGAGAAACGGACCAAGAAGACGAAAAAGGACACTCCCGTGGGTGGGACGGAGGCGCTGGAGCAACCGAAGCGCAATTCATCCCGCATCCGCAACCGCGTGGTCAATTACAACGAGGAAGAGGATAGTAATGACGACGAGCGGTCAGTGGCGAGGCATGCCGCCGGTAACCATCATCTTCCGCCTGCGAGTACACCGGAATACTCCGGAATTGCGCTGCCGGTTGATACCTCGTTCGCGGGTATGCTCGGCCAGCAACAGCAGCAGATGTTGCTTCATCAGCATCAGGATCCGCTTGTTACGACGGCCGCTTTCCATAGCACACATGGTCAGGCGTCTTCGCCGGTTGCTGCCGGATGTAGTGGCGTTGAATCCGGTGGCGAAGGACGATCAAATATGAAGCCGAGCACAACCACCGTCGTGACACCCCTGCCATCTCCAACCATCAGCGAACATCGGCCTATCTTACTGCGTATTTCGAAGGTAAGCATTCGAGCTTTTGCTCTTTTCAGCGTCCTTTGCACATCCACACGAAAAGCTGTATTTATCGAGATTTTACATCAAAATGAAAATTAAGATATGTTACAACATTGAAATGGGTCGAGGGAGATAGATTTTCTCAAAATGCTGTTTAGTATAGAGCACATTTGTGCTTTTACACTTGGTGATATGAGTGTGATAAGAGATCAAAAATAGAGATTGCTTGTCGTTCGACATGAATAAGCAGGTTATTATGGATCGGAAAGCTGGGACAATGTTTACAAAAAAAGGATTACGTGCTTACGGAACATCCTGTTATCCTGCCCCCTTGCAACATTTCTTCGATTGTTTCAATTTTCCTTCCCACACCACTTCACGCGCTTTCGCCGTATGTGTGTGTTGCGACATAGCGAATAGCGTGCGGGCATGTGCGTTGAAAAACTAACGCAATCATCAGTGTGCGTGCATGTGTTGGTGGAACAATCGAACTGCACATGGCCAAACCCTCCCCCCCTCCGACCCAACGAGCGCTCACTAGCCGTGGGCATGTGTGCGTGCCGCCCAATGAATCGGTCGCATGCACTGAGCTATTGCAGTGGTAGTGAGTACGTACCGTGCGCCCTTCCGTAATGCTGTGCTGGAAGAAAATTCGTCAACACTCTCCGATGGCTCATTCTGGCTTCTTTGGTGCGTGAGACAAGATCGGGCTTTTTCTAGCGCCACCCGGGGAGTGTCCGTTGTTTGCGGGTTGTGTGTGTGTGCGCGCGTATTTCCTGTGCCTTCTTTTTTCTACCGTCCCGATCCGGACCCATAGTGCCTGCGTTTGCCCGCGCTTTTTCCCCGATGCTGGATAGAAGGATGAACGGGTGTGTGCTGGGTACTGCTAGGTGAGGGATGAAATGTTTTCCGAGTGAGCCCAATTTGCTGCCAGCTCCGTCTCACGGTCGGTCGCGCCATTTTTCGCCAAAGTGTGTCATGGTCCGGTTCGGTGTGGCTGCACACATGACCTACTGTGTGGATGTTTTCTTTCTATTGCTCGTGGCTTAGTGTGCGTGTGTGTGTATGTTCGTTGCGCTGCTTTTCCCGGTGGTCGATGGGCAGATGTTTCCCGAACATCCTTGCCATCCTTACCATCCTAGCAGCCGTTGCTTTGAGGCGGGTTGTTTCGGTAAAAAAATGGCGGCAAATCAACGTTATCATGAGGCGCCATATCAGTTTCAATGCCAGCGAATGACATTACATTTTTTGTTGTTCTGTGTGACATTACACAGAAGAAGCTCAATACATTCATTTGCTTGTCCGAATAGCTTCAAGCGTACGTCTACGGCTACCTGCAATGGTTGTCAAACTGTAAAATTGATGTAGATCCCTTCGCAAAAGCCATCGCTTAGTTTAGTTTTCCAGATCAGATTCAAGTGACAGGTATTAATTGCACCCATGGTTGGTACATTTCCAGGGCACGTCTATGCTGATTAGTACCGACAGTGAAGAAGTGTCCACCAACAGCACACCACCAACGGCCGTACACAGTCAGCCCTTATGCGTCCCGGATCAAAGGCCACAGGAAGAGGACGAAGATGATTTCGAATGTGACCAGTTGCCACCACGCCTGCTCCTAGCAGGAAGCGAATCCTCC